>NC_142063.1:52558019-52884408 GCF_059756535.1 Pantherophis guttatus
CCTAAACAGAAACAGCAACACAAGAATTGGTTCCTGGGTCACTGCCTTTTCATTGTTCCGCAGATCATTGAAGACCCAGACCCAGCCGCCTCCGTCCTTCTGACAGAGACTCTCCAGCTACCTTTGACAGCCTCAAAGGGTTCGTAAGCCAATAGGCAAAGGGAGAAGACCATCCCAGGCTGCACTGTCCTATGTGCAGTAAATCTGCAGCTCTTCCAACTAGCCATTCTCCTTAGTTCAAGAATAAATCTATATGTACCACCTGATTTTTATTTCTTTTGGGGAATGGAGTCCTTTTTTATTTTTGCTTTTTCTTAAATATCCTCGTCCAGCCAAGTAGCACATTCATTCTACTCAGAATAGGCATATAACAAGGAGTGGTTTGACAAGTCTTGATCTAAATCAGTTTCTCAACTTCAGCAACTTTAAGATATGTAAACATTCAGCATCTGACTGGGGAATTCTGGGAGTTTGAAGTCCATATAACTTAAAGTGACTAAAATTAGAAAGTAATGCTATAAACTAGAGTGAAATAATTTTATTTTATTTTTGTTTTTGTTTTGAAAGCTGCTTTCTTAACAGAAAACCACTACTTAGATTGATAATCTCATTTCATAGTGAAAGAGAGACAAATATATAGTATGTTTTCTGTATGCACCAGGAATTCTACAGCACCAAACTTATTTGCAAAGCAACAACAATATATAAATTATTTTTTCTAACAACAATGGTCTATTTTTTTCCTCTCTGGGTCCATTAGCCTTGCCACTAGAAACTCTGTAAGGTCAATACCAATTCACATCCTCTTAAAAGTTTCACACAATTTTGTGAAATAATAATATTTTCAATGATCCATTATTATCTTAATCAAGCCATTTTTAGTCAGGGTTTTTTATGTTTAGGAACTGCAAAACCTCTTGAATATGTAAAGAGCACATTTATAATTTTTTATAATAATATTTTTCTATTGCCCAATATTTCCCCTTTACTTTGTTTTCTTTTCTTTTTCTTGTTCCCATTTTATTCACTTAAGATAGTAGTGGATAATAAAATGACATCACAAATAAACATTGGAAACTTTTTTTTAATCAAAATTATGTTGGCTTCTTGGTTTTATTCCTCTTGAAACCTGCAAGGAACTTCATATTCAGAGTGTTTTAATCTTCATGCGCAAAAGAATAAGAATATGAACTAATTTCAAAAATATTAAATTAGAGATTTATTGAGATGAACATTTTCATGCTTCTGTTAATGTGCTGTGTTAGATAAATTTGTTCAGAAGCAGTGTATGCCATGGAATAACAATTTAGAAAATGAATACTTTTATATCTTGCATTTTGGCTTCCCAAAGGCAGAGAGAAACAAGATGGACTTGATCTGATTCTGCAAGGCAAGAACAGTCTGGTTCTTACATCACCCTAAGGCATTCTATTATATTTCTTTATTAACTTGACATATGTTTACCCTTTCTTTTCTTCAAGAGCTCAAGAGGATTTATGTGCAGGACTTCCATCACTTTTTCTCCTACAGCAAGAAATCTATGAAGTAGGTTGAACTAAGATAGAAAATGGCCAATTCAAAAGCATTGCGTGAATTTCCATGCCTCAGAGTGAACTTACATTGAGCATTCCCACATTCTAATCCAACACCTAAACCACTATGCTATATTGGTGCTAGATTACTGAATAATGTACTATTGATTTGGTGTGTGCAACATGCAGATTATATATTACATATGCGTAACTCAACTATTTTGTTTGTTAGGAGCCCTGGGGGTGCAGTGGTTAAAGTGCAGTATTGCAGGCTAACTCACTGCTCACTGCCAGCAGTTTGATCCTGACAGTGTCAAGGTTACTCAGCCTTCCATCCTTCTGAGGGCGGTAAAATGAAGACCCAGATTGTTGGGGGCAATATGCTGACTCTGTAAACCGCTTAGAGAGAGCTGTAAACACTATGAAGCCTTATATAAGTCTAAGTGCTATTGCTATTAGTATTACATGGAGATTGAAATGTGTCACTTTAACACTACTGGATAGGATCTAAGTTAAGACTAGATTTTAATTCAATTACAAAATCTGTTTTTAAAATTCTGTCATCTGCTAAATTACAGATGAGCAGTTAATAAATTCAAATAAATAAAATAAATAAAAATGAAATAAATCTTTCAATATAAGTTCAATATAAAAATCTAATATCTGAAGATACATCTGAACATTAACTACAACGTACCTTCCTCCACTGGGATTCTGCGAATATCATTGTTACCCAGGAAATTATGTTAACTGAGAAAACAGACTGGTCAGTAAGGATTCAAAAGATATTATAGTTAAAGGTCAAGGATTCAGAACATTAAAATCCATGTTATGAAAAGGCATAGAAATACTATAGACCTAGAAACAAAGTCTTACAATTTTTCTTCTTTACTTTTCACATTACCACTGTCAGGTATGTTGCCTCATCTCACAGTGGTAACCTTGGTATCAATGAAAGATTTCATCCCAGTATTTCTTTTTTACACTTTTCCTTTGATAATGCATTATTTCCATTTATATTTATAACTCTTTTATTTTATATTCAGTCATACATATAATACTAAGTCAGAGGTACAGATCCTGAGGGTTCATGTAGTCAAATATTTTTCAAAGTTGCTCTTAAATTTATAATATTTATAATGACACAATGGGAAATGCTATATATACCATGTTTTCCCGAAAATAAGACCCTGTCTTATATTTTTTTGAACCCTGAAATAAGCGCTTGGCCTTATTGCCATGCGCTCAGAAGCCCGCTTGGCCTTATTATCAGGGGATGTCTTATTTTGGGGGAAACAGGGTGTGTGTGTATGTGTGTGTGTATTCTTCTTCTTCTTGTGCCATATCAGTCATCGGACGTCGGTGATCATATTGGTGATCCTATTTTTATCAGCAGCTGCACAAAAAAGTGCTGCTGAGTTTTGTCCAAACAAGTCCCTTGAAGAAGATTATGTTCTTCTTCTGCCTGGACCTCATTTGCCTTCAATCTTTCCTTGGAGGATTAAGTGAAGTATGCCAGTGGTGGGTTGCTACCAGTTCGCCCTGGATCAGGCGAACCGATAGCGGTGGCGGCAGGAGGCTCCGCCCCCCCGCCTGGATGCTTCTGTGCATGTGCAGAAGTGTTGCACGCACACATGCGCCCACAAGCGAACTGGTAGCGACGGGTTTTGAAACCCACCCCTGAAGTATGCCATATTTTTCCGGATGTCACATCACATCACACACACACACACACACACGTATGTGTAATTATCTACAGCAAAACAAGTAGTGATTGGGTAATTATTGTCATCAATTCCTCTTTTTTTCCCCTCTTCTCATTTAAACTAAAACTTAGACTTCAAAGAAGCAGACAAGGAGGATAAAAATCAATCAAACAATAAAATACAATTTTACTCTCATTACATCCTGCTTAGTTATCCATGTCTACATCTATTTAACATGAAAAGGCTCTTTTGATTCAGATGCACATTAAAAGGTATTGGCAATCATTTCTTAAAAGCCTGCTGTTACTTGAAAATAGTGCAAAAAGCACTGCAAGTACAAATAAATGAATTTAGTGAGGTAACTCTGATTCCTGATTTGATTATCCCAAAGGTGCTTTTTCAAGAGGTAACTGGACTTTCTGGTTTATTTTTTATTTTGAAGACGTTTTGCTTCTCATCCAAGAAGCTTCTTCAGCTCTGACTGCACGGTGAGGAATGGAAGGATTTATACTCCTTGCAGAGTGTAGGTAGTGGTCAGGCAGAGGTCCAGCATGGTGTATGTGTGGTCTGGGCTGAGATTGGTTCTGTCATCTAATGTGCTGTCTTGTAGCAGTCATTTCTTCACTACCGTGACTTTGCCTGACCACTATCTATTTTAAATATGATGATTTCTACAGACAAAAACACAGCTGCACTATGGGTTCACCTGTGTCCCCCATTGTGGCCAATCTCTACATGGAAAAGATAGAAACCAAAGACCTAGACTCCTTCACAGAAATTCCATCCACTCACTTGTATAGGTATGTGGACGATAGTTGGGTCAAGTTCAAAACACAGGAATTTGAAGCATTCACCTAACGATCCAGTCAGAGTTGAAGAAGCTTCTTGGATAAGAAGCAAAACAGTTTCAAAGGAGAACAAAACAAAACAGAAAGTCCAGTTGCCTTTTGAAAAAACACTTTTGGAACAACCATGATTTGGATGAACTGAAAATCACCATAGGCATTCCTGATCTGATGAAAAGACAATATAAGAACATTAACCCTTTCCTCAGAACATTCTGTTTTTCAGATAGGAATTATCATCATTAAAGAGTCATACAGTACTTCTGAATCCTGACTCCAGTAATGTATTTCCTTATTTGCATCCATTCTAGATTTAGATTTAGGGGAATCATTGTCACCGAATATGGTACAAAAAAAAAAATCAAACAGCTAAACCAAGCAAAGGTGAATGTTGTCTTTCTGCTATCAGTTCTGATGTTTCTAAACAGTGTTCTTTTGTATCCATTCTCCATTTTTGACAAACGGTTTAGCTCATCTATCAGGATTTTTAAGGGGTGACTAGATATCTTCATATAGGGAGCGAGAGAAAAGAAAATCAACATTGAGGTTCAATGTGAAATCATTCCACTTTTGCCGAGATGAAAAGAAAAGAATTATGAAGTCTTGGGCCCCTGCCTCTTCCTAGTCAGAATGGACTGGATTAAGATGAAGCACTAAAATGAAATAAACTCATTTCATAGATAGAATTTCCACGGTCAATATGGTAATTTGAAATATTGGAAATAACCTCTGTATGACTAATCAATCTACTGCTTCCCAGATATATTACTATTGAGGCATTTTACTACATCAGTGCCAGTAGCAAGAGAAAGTGGAAAGTCAAAAACTGTTGTGCTCTGGACAAGAGCAACTAAAATGAGATTCTTGAAATTCTATAATCTAAGTGAGATTGGCAGCCATTAGTTGGGAAAAAACAGTAGAGCATTACAGTAGAAACAGGAAGGGCCTAAGAATGAGCTAATCCAAGGCCAAGTGGAACCCCTTTGTTCCTTTTTAGGTCTCTCTACATTGGCCACCTAATGAAAAGGAATGACTCACTGGGAGAGAACAATTGAGGGCAAAAGAAGAATGGGACAAGAGAGAATGAGATGGCTAGATAGAGTCACTGAAGCAGTCAGCGTAAACTTAAATGGACTTTGGGGGATGGTAGAGGACAGGAAGGCCTGGAGGAACGTTGTCCATGGGGTTGCGATGGGTCGGCCATAACTTCGCGACTAACAACAACACATTATGGTCACATCTTTCCCAGCAGAACATGGCCAGGGGAGAAAAATTCACATGGAGTTTAATCAGATTTAATGACAAGAAATAAGATAGTAGGATATGCAATTTTGGAAACCAAGTAAGCATTCTCAACTTTTCACATTTAAGAGTGAATACATTAAGGTATAGTCTTTGGGAGTTAACCGAATTCTTACAGAGAATTAAAACTGTAGAGGTAACTCTTCTTTTCCAGATACTTGAATATTCACCTATTCTATGTTAGTGATGTTTTAAAATACTTCTTTGTTATGAGCTTCAGTAATTTCTCTTACAATCTCCTTAATTCATTTACCACTCATTTCCTTTTAGAAGCATCTCTGTGTTATGTGTTTGTTTGTGTGTGTTTGTATGTATGCATATGCAATACGTATATATGTATGTGTGTATATATATTCTATGTTTGTGTATGTATCTTTCTCTACACAAACACACACACACACCCATCCATCATGGTCTCACTAGTTTGCAAGATTGGCAGGTAATTTCCTTGTGAAAACCAGATTAAAGTTTATTGTTATCCTTTCCCGAATACAGCTTGCTGACTTTGCTGAGTTCCAAAAAACTTGTTTAAGCAATCCAGTAGACCAGAAGAGATGTTCAGCATTCAAGATTATCTCATATAATTGGCAGAAATAAATCTGGATTTATTTTAAAGTATATTCAATAGAAGGCATGCCTATATTTGCAATATGCACTATTAGCATCTACTCTTTTCATTCATAAATTTATGTTTAACATACCTTAAATGACTTTCACATCTATATCCATAAAGGATAGCAATAGGCCATGTTAAAACTCAACTATTTATACAAATATTGCCATTTGTTATTGGATTTAAAGCTTGAAATCTTCCCTTTGTTGCATTTTTTCATAGTTTCCCCATTTTCATTTATAATTTTTCAGTATGGAGAATTTTTTTCTAGTTTATTATGGATTGGCAAAACAATGTTTGAACAAAGTAACTATCGGAGCTTTTCTATCAGAAAATTTACAACTGGGGCTTTGAAAAGAGATGCTATGTGTACTTATATGAGTATATGACAGGAGTTCTTTCTGAGATAAGGTCATTACATAGATTAGGAGTAAAGCAGACAAGTACTAGCTATCCCAAACTCCTGGCTGGTTGTTGTTGTTGTTGTTGTTGGTAATGGTGGTGGTTTTGATTCTGACGGGCAGTCTTATGATTACTTTTGGTCTGTGTTTCTCAGCTCTGAAAGGGCAACTGAATTATCAGATTTAATGACCTTTCTGCTTGCCTTATCAGCTCTCCATTAAGCTTAGGCAGAAATGTTTCTCGTGGTCTGCTGGTTTAGCTGATGGAAAATGATGAGAAAACGATATGCTGGGACATTTGTGATGAAAATACACCCTTTGCAGAAATGAGTAGCATTTGCTACTTATGCTGGAAAGAAGAATAACAGCCCAATCCAGGCGTTACTAATCACTGGAATTTGAAGGAAATGAAAAACAATGATTTTCCCCATTAATCTATGCAATTTATTTAGAAAGTAAACCAAATCTAAGTTTATTTCTATTGGATATTAATAGTATCTCCCTTGACAAATAGCTTACATTTCAGCTACATAAATACTCATAGTTAAAGAACTATGAACATAATACAGGTCTACAAATTTTGAAAAATTATTGACCTCCAAGAGGTCAATAATTGTTAAATGTATTAATTTTACATATTTTGATTAGATGAATTAGAAAACAGGTGATAAAGGTGCTGGTTGCTAAAGTTTTCAAGATATTTCACAATAAAGACTTATACACAGGTGAGTATATTTGCCTACAAGGGAGGGAGTTGTTTAATGATCATGATGCTTTGCAGTCTCTCGACAAAGTATGGTAGAACAATGAAAATGGCAATATATGGAAGTGTATAAATTTATCTTCACTTTGAGAACAGCAAGGCAGATGACTATGAAAAACATGTGGAAAATTTGCATAGGTACTATAAAGCACTTGGTGCAAACATGTTACTGAAAATTCACTTCTTACACTCGCATTTAGACTATTTCCCTTTGAACTGTGGGGCATGAGTGATGAGCATGGGGAGAGATTCCACCAGCATATTGCAGGCATGAAGAAAAGATATCAAGGGAAGTGGAGTCCATCCATACTTGCCAATTATTGCTGGAATCTCCCCAGGGATGATTCTATTACAGTTCACAAGAGAAAAGCCAAAAAAGTGCAGTTTAGAATACCAAATAAAGATGGAAGCTTGTTGTATAATCTGATGTTAGAGTTTGTCAGTTTTTCATGCAAAAAGCATGAAAATGTTACATGAAAAACCAATAAATTAATGGAAAGTTATGTTATTGGTATCAATGAAAAGATAACATTTATAATGATTGGTGTGGCACCATTCTCATTGCTATATCACATTTTGCAGAAAAGGTATGGAGCATAATCACACATGTAATTTTGAATTATTTTGATGCAATTTTGACCTGAAGCTGTATCTTGGAAACTGGAGCCAATTACTACTCAGGACTTAATTTTCCTTTATTAGTGACCCAATTCTGGTAAAATTAAGCTACTTTCATTTCAGAGGCTTTCTTCTGAAAGAAGAAAGACCAGTGTAATAGATGATATTTCTTTAATTATGCTTTAAAATAAGTGGGGAGTTAGTGTTTCTCAGATGTTACTTAAGTCTTCCTCACAGTCATGTTAATTTCTGTGCATTTCTTCAATCAACAGGAAATCGAGTCCTAAATCTTGACTTTTAATTTGGCAGTGAAAAGAAGCTAGTGAATTACACAGGAAGTTGATTTAAGCCAGGAAAAAGAAACAGCATCTTCCTACAAGTGTTGCTAGTTGTGTCACAAATAAGGGCATTACAGATTTTCTGCTAGTTATACAGTTTATTGCATGGAGAAGAAGGTGCCATTTCTGCATCATGCTGTGTGCTTCACGGGTTTGCTTGCTATAGTCATTCACTGCCAAAACCAATTTTAAAATTTAAAATGTTACATTAATTGAATTCCCAATAAGCCCTGTAAAACAACACACAAAGGAAGATTTCGCAAATACCTAAAGTTTGTTCTCTTACATTCATAGCCCAGACATTCTCAATGATAAAATAAATATTAATGTACTTTAGACTCAGCCTTTTGTTCTTTCCTAGTTATAGGAATTCTGGCTCTCCAGTAGGCTTCCAGATGCAATTGAAGGTACTGTTTGTCACTAATAAAACCTTTCATGGCAAAGCTATTTGTGGAATTGCTTTTCTCCCATTGTTTTTGCTCACCTCACCATATCTAGCAGAGAGGGCATGCTTTGGGTCCCTTCCAACAAACAGTGTCATCTGGTTGGACCCCGGAGTCATGCTTTCTCTAGGGCAGTGCCTGCCTTCTGTAACAGCATCCCTCTGGAGATGCAGATGGCCCAGACCCTATTAGCTTTTTGTAACACTCTGAAGGTCTGGCTGCTTCCCAAGGAATTTGGGCCGGGTTAAACAAGCTCTGTTGTGGATGGGATTTTAGGTCTGAAACATATTGTTTGCCTTGGGCATTATGTGTTATTGTTTATAATTGTTGGAGATTTTTTTCAATTTTATCTGCCACTCAGAGTCACTTCTGTGACATGGGAAGCCATATAAATTATCTAAATAAATAAATAAGGGTTCTTCTATTGAAAATTCTTAAACAAATTCAAAGGTTATGTTTTCCACATTTAATGTCCGATTGTTTCAGTTTGCCTTTATAATACATTTCAAACTTTTAGCCATCTTTTTAGAGTTTCCATGATCTTTCCCTCAAATTTTATGTAGTATTCAAAACAGCATCTAACAAAAATGCATACTGAAATAGGGTTTCAACCTGGCTACTATTTAGAAACCAAGTGGCGGGCAGGGGAATCATTCTGTTTAGCAATCATCTACATTCAGTACCACATATCTTCCCCCTTGCATCCCTTGAACAGAAAAGTAAAAAGGAGCTGGGATTTTTTTTATAGCTTTGGGTTATCTAGTTATTTACAAGGATTTTTCATACAACCAGTATCTCAGTTTTGGGAGATTTAGTGTATATCATTGTTAAATACCAAATCACTATAAGGGAAAGAAAAATTACGTTAAGAAAGGGAAACATTGGATAAATTGTGCAGCTGCATTATATATTATTTCGCAGAGGGACATAGAGTAGTGCTTCTGACTCACATGCTTTCAAGATTTTCCAGGTATCAACTGGAAAGATATTGTTGTTAATTGTCAAAACAATGAAATGCTCTGAAATGATGTTGAAATAATAGACTCAACCCTACTATGCAGTTATTATTCGCACAGACACTATAATTAGTAAGCTGCACAGACGTTCTGCTAAAGGATTGGTCATACCTCAAAGCATCATGATATACATTTAAATATAGAAGACATCAATCTTTCCCGTGGAAACTGCCCAGAACTACTCTCAAAAAGAGTTGAAAAGTCCATTTGCTTCATTCTCTTCAGTTCCGTATCAACAGCTCAGGCTTGGAAAACATATTTCAAAGAGATGTAACTAGGAATTTAATATGATATCCATGCAGCAGACTGTCAAGAATAATTGTTGGTTATATCCTTAGATGATGGCAGTGAAATACAGTGCTTCAAGGGCTTTCTACCATTCAGAAGAATCCCTAGCTTGACCAGGTCATTATATGAAAACTAATATCTCATATTTAGTTGTCTCTCTTATAAATCCCACTTATTTTATCGCAGTAATGGAGAACTTTTGGGGATAAAGGTGCCAAAAATGCAGAAAATGCCTAACCTGACTCCCAATGACTGACCCAGGCTGACCCAGGCTGGATCTTGCAATTCTCTATTTCCTCTCCCCCTCCCCCCATTTAGACCACACTGAAACAGCAGCGCTTGGCGAGAGTCCTGAGGCTAGATTTCAACCAGAGGCCTGGGCCTCAGTTTTAGCCCTGGCGCCACCACCGCCACTCAAAAAGGCTGCCTCGCACCGTTCTCCAAGGTATACAAGCCTTGCTGAATGGCACGAATGCCCCTATGACCCAGTGCTCTCCAGGAAATAGAAATAGAATAACAGAGTTGGAAGGGACCTTGGAGGTCTTCTAGTCCAACCCCCTGCTTTGGCAGGAAACCCTACACTACTTCAGACAAATGGTTATCCAATCTCTTCTTAAAAACTTCCAGTGTTGGAGCATTCACAACCTCTGGAGGCAAGTTGTCTCACTGGTTAATTGTTCTAACTGTCAGGAAATTTCTCCTTAGTTCTAGCTTGCATCTCTCCTTGATTAGTTTCTACCCATTGCTTCTTGTCCTGCCCTCAGGTGCTTTGGAGAATAGTTTGACTCCCTCTTCTTTGTGGCAGCCCCTGAGATATTGGAACACTGTTATCATGTCACCCCTCCTCCTTCTTTTCATTAAACTAGACATAGCCAGTTCCAGCAACCGATCTTTATATGTTTTATCTTCCAGTCCCCTAATCATCTTTGTTGCTCTTCTCTGCACTCTTTTTAGGTGCAGAGAGTATCCTTTCTAGGATCTGCTGCATGTTGCTTACCTTCATATAACTATGATCAAGTACAAACAATCAAGACAAGATGCCAGACCATTTTTTTAAAACAATAAAATAAAAAAATGATCTCTTAGAAGACAGGAAGCCAGTGGGCCAGTAAAGAAGAATTGACCAAAAGAAAAAGAAATCTTGTGTTTCTTGTGAATAGACCTCATGTCCCCATCACTTGAACCCTTAATCCTGATCTTAGGACATAATTGGTTGGTAATCAGAGTAGGTGGAATATACTATAAAATACACTGAACTCTGCAATTACCATTAGCCTTTGAATTGATAATAAACATCTTTAAGATATGAAAGGATTGTTCATTTAATAAAATTATTCCCAGATGATCTCTAGTCTGGAGATGCATGCTCAAAATGTGGATGCTCCTAAAGAGATCTTTATTCATTTTTTTGGTACAGCCAGCAATTAAAGGAGTTTGTCCTATTAGCCATAAGATACAAAGCAAGAGCTATAGAATTAATTCCATGCAGTAAATAATTTTGTAGCACAACTTATTGCCCTGTAATTTTATAGCTTCTAAGTTTATTGGATACATAATTGGCAGATGTGTGTTCTCATTAAAGAGCTTTTAAGAGATGCTGCAGTAAAGATACTTGGCAGATAATAAAGCGGAAACTAAAGACCTTTGTTTACTATCACATAACCAACAACAGATGCATTGTCCTTTATAAGCAGTATTCAGCAAAGAAGATAATGAAGAACGGTTGGTGCCAAGGTTAAGATTGTGGGGGGGAGAGTAAGAATCCCTTCCAGAACAGGGATGGGAACATAGATATTGCTGAACTACAATTCCATGATTCTTCTTCATGAAGCATTAGGCAGGAAATGTAATCTAGGTATATCAGGAGAGAGACAGATCCTCAACCCACAACAGAGTCTAAAAAAACAATGGGTATGTTACTAATTTAAAATTTGTTGTACAAATCCACTGCACCAAATAGACTAAGGAATTAGCTGGCAAACTGTAAGCGTGGAGATCCATGGTTAGCCCATGGCAGCAAAATAGCACCTGGTAGAAATTTATGCCCCAGTAACGTTGGTAGTCTTCAAGGTAAAATCAGATTCTTTGCCTATTCTGATGAATTATTAAAGTCCTAATAAATTTATCTATTGGTCAACTGATGGTTACATTGATATTATTGTAATACTGTGTTTACTTAACTAAAACCATATCAGATGACACAACAGATGGACAACTGATCTAGAAAAGCCATGCTATAGGATGACCTAGAGACAACAAATGGAAACGTTTAGGTCGCGCCATAACTAGAGGCTTTAAAAGAAATTATTTTGCACATGCTATTTTGGCTAAAAGTGCTGTCCTACTTGATTGCCTGCCATGTCCCATCTGCATGGTTCAAATTCCTCCTCAGAAAGGAGAAAAAAGCATCACAGTGGTGTCAGTGTGGTTTGGAATTATTTCAACACAAAATATGTTCAGTAGTGGAACTGTGATGAATTCTAAAGGACATTTGGGAATTTTCCCAGTAACCTCACTGGCAGTTCTACCTAATTCCACTGTTGAGTGTTAGAGTTGGAAGATGACCAGAGGGCAGGATGAGATTGTCCCTGATCAGCTTTTGTCAGCCAAACCAGAAGAGTTCTGGAAGACAAATTATCAGAAAAGATGTGTTGATGTCTGTTGGAGGAAGATCAAAAGTGAATTTGACCAAACAAGGATATGAACTCATATCTGAGCCTATTTTTTGGCATTCTTTGGCAGTATCACTTGGATGACAGGCAAGGAGAAGAGGGTTCTGTTCTATTCTTCCTAACCGGACAACACAACCAGACAGCACCAGAAGGAGAGAGGCCAGTCTGATGAACATGGGATGCCATAAGATTGTGTCCTCTTACCCCTGCTTTTTAAGAGTTACTTGAAATTGCTATAAGAGGTGATCCTTTGGTCAGGCCAGGCCAGCCAAGAGTTGCTGTGGAAAACCTTAACCAGGATGAGGTCAACTGGGATGTAAGGGGCCAAATCTTTAGGGTCCTGGATGTAGCGATATTGTTGGAGGGTGTGGGGTTTTTTTGAGGGGGGGATTAGAATTAAACAAGAGATTGAACCTTCAAAAATATTTTATTATAAAATAGGCCTCAAAATAAATATTTATTTATAATGCCAAAGTTTTAGTTTGTTTTTCTTATTCCTAGGGTTTGTTCTTACTTTCTACTTACTAATTTTAGGTTGTTCTGTGCTATCCACTAGTTCAACTTTATTTACAGGTCTACAGTTTAGTACTTATTATGTTCTGTATATACCCGCGGCCCGCCTCTCCGAGGAGAGAGAACTGTCATTTTCTTTGTCCTGCAATGTTCCTCTTACAAACCTGAACGTAAGGAAACAGACTGAAGTTAAATTCTGTCTGAGAGGAATTGTTGGTCTGGAAATAATTTGACTTTCTGTTCCACTCATAACTCTGGATAGTCCAGGACATGGGTGTTAAAATAGTAAGTGGGAATGACCTTGGGAGACAGGACAAAAAGATGCAGCCAGAGGAACAGTCAGATAAAAAGCAGCTAAGCCCACAGCAGGAACATGGGCAGGGCAAACAGTTCAGAAGCCACCACCCTAATTTTGTGTGCTATAAAGAGAACAGAGGGAGGAAAGTTCTTTCAAACTTGCAAGATTGATGTCAGGTAAACCAGACAGCAAACACAGCCAGATGAACTAATTTTATTTTATTTTAACAGTAACAGAGTGGTAAGGGACCTTGGAGGTCATCTAGTCCAATCTCCTGCTCATGCAGGAGATCTGTACTAGGGATTTGAACCGCCGAACTGCCAACCTTTCTGATCGACAAGCTCAATGTCTTAGCCACTGAGCCACCTAGTCATCATATCGTCAAGCTACATTAACAGAATCTTAAAAATGAGAACCCAAGAAATGTAATATGCAAATAACTTCACCCAAAAAACTATGAACAAGTTTTAATGCCTTTTTCATCCCTTCTCTCCTTATTCAAACCCCTTTCACTCACTCATTATTCTGCATTGAATTTCGTCCTTTTTATCTTCCAGACACAATTTTCCATGCTAAAATATTATTTTGCTTTTTCATTAGACCTCCTTCAGTGATGCTTTTTTCCCTCAATGGATACAGGCTGATGGCAGACTTTAGTAGGCCTTTAGCATGATATTGCTAATGATCCCACATTAGATCAGAATTTGAGTACTTCCCCTTTCCACTCAGACATGAGTGCTCTCCTAGGCTGCCATTATGCCCTGTAGCTATTGGTGAATCATATCCTCATCCTTCATGTAGCACTAAATTGAACAAAAGTTGAGCCAACTCCACAATAAGCTTCATTCTGTGCCAGTTGGTTGGCATATTATTGTGAATCACTCAAAATGTCAAGATGGACAATGCATATTGGGAAATGTGGTACAGTGTTGGATTCAAAGGAACCTAGTATTACCTTGACTGTTACCTAGAAACACTATCACCTAACTTGAAAACTAGTAGGGCTGGTTTGAAACAGCAATGGCAATAGAAATTGCAACAGTGCCACAAATAGAATAATTTAGTTGTAGTACATTCAATTTCACCAGATCAGCAAGATTGGCTATGGGCCATTTTGAGTATTTGGCAGATAACCTATAATGCTGGCCCTGAATTAACATGATCATTTCAAGGAAAACAGATGTAGATGGTATATCAACTAACTCCATACATTCAGCAAAGAAAATGGCTCTGCATATTATACACTTAAAGAGGGAACAGAAAGGTACTACAAAGCAACAACAAAGGCCTGAAAAAAGATATGGTTCCTTTCTTGTTTCAAAAAGAGATGCCTTCAAAGTTCCTATTTTAAAAGACTTGCATAGAAATGAAAAACAGACATTATTTCATACTTTGATGATACAGTGAATGGAATCTTTACTACTCAGAATTTAGGTTTAGATCTCAAAATATATTTGTGCGTTTGTTTTTGTTTTATTTTATTGTTATTTTATTTATTGTTTTTACTTTAATGTAAGAATTGTGCTGGAAAAAAAGTTGGAGCCTAATGACATTTCAATCTGCTCTTTAATTCACTAGTTGCAGCTTAGATAAATTCACAGGAAGTAACCAAGGCTGAACTCCTCAAGATACTGAATGCCAAAAATGGCCAGATTCAGAGAATAAGCCTTTTGATTAAAACCTCTTTCCCTGATGATCCCATGATCAGACAGTAAGGACAGTGACAGCCAAAGGTCAGATGTGGCCCAGAGGCTGTAAAATGCCCAGGTCTAACATAAAGTATCAAGAAATTAAAATGCCACCCAAACAACATTCATCTCTGGCTAAATTCTCTTTCTGAATTCTGAACTTACCCCGTTCACATGTTCTTCCCCAGTAGCCAGTGCCTGTGCAGTCGCAAATGAAGCGGTTCCAGCCATCCTTGCAGACAGCATTGTTTTTACAGGGATAACTATCACATTGTTTGGTGTTGACCTTAATGCAGGAAGACTTGACACCAGCTGCATTCTGCTGCTCGGCCAGCTGCCGGATGTTCTTGCTCCGGCCATCAATGAAGAGGTCTCGGATACAGCCCACATAACCATAGTTCAACATAGCTGTCCACAGCTCAGTAGGAAGGACAAGGCCAGCCCGATTTTCAGGCAGTCCTCCCAGGTACATGTCTCCTTCCAGATCCAAGATCTCACTCTCTCCACTTGCAGTGAAAGGTGTCCGTCTGCTGTTCACTGAAATGGTACCTGGAAGGAAAGAAAGAAGAAAGGAAAGTCAAGCAAGAGTCTAAGAGATGAAACAAATCACTTCCCTGTGTAGTTTGACTTCTGATGAAGGGTGAAAAACTTAGTATAGAAGATCAAGGACTCCTTTTTAAACAGGGGATAGAGAACATTTGCCTGAAACATGTTATTGCCTCCTAGCAGAACTGTCAAGACTGTATAGTCACTATCTTGATAAACTAGAAAATCTATGAAGTATAACAAATCTATTGCCTTGTGATGATATCAGTACTTCCCAAGGCTTTTTTTAAAAAATATATGGTTTTGAAAGCTATTATAGGTAGTCCTCATTTAGCAACTTCCTCATTTAGCAACTATTCACAGGGACAATGGTGGTGAAAAAGTAACTTTATGATCACTTCTCACACTTGTGACCTGACAGGTCTGTAAAGCGGAGGAAAGCTGGAGTAAGATCATATGCACTGCCCTTGTTTCACTTAGTGACCACTTTGCTTAGCAGCCAAGTTGCCAGACCTAATTGTGATCACTAAACAAGGACTATCTGTACTGCAATAATATGGCAGTTTGATGCAAAATTATTGGTGAATAATATGGAAGCATAGGACAAGTCAATTTTACTGTACACCTAACAGTGCATTGTTATTGCATCATCTTTCAGGGCAGGTTCTGCTGATTTGACTGAATTCCAGAGTACCAATGAGCATTTGGCCCACAAATTTAAGCCATTGAAATATGTGTGTGTGTATGATAAAACTGCATCCTGCAAATTCTATAAAATAAAATATTAGGAGAAGAACACATGCTTTTTTTTGTCTTTTTGCAGGAAGTCTCTACTGGACTTCTAAAAGGTACAGGTAATATAACTGAATTTATGCCAATTGGGGCTCCTCCTCTGCTTACTACATCAGCATGCTGTGAAGCAGAGAATGCCACTTTCATCTCTCTCTCTCGCTCTCTCGCTCTCTCCCCCCCTCTCCCTCTCCCTCTCTCCCTCCCTCCCTATCCATCCATCCACCTTTACTTTCTTCTGTCTAGGTACAACTTGTGAGAAATACTGGTTTTACCAGTATTTGGAAAGAGGAAAGCTCAAGTGAGAAGAGCTTTCTTTCTTTACAATAAGAAAAATGTCCATTTTGAAGCTCCTGAAAACGCTAGTCCCTGCTGCTGAAAATAAAGCTTCAGAGTGATTCTTGAACCACAACTTAGCCAGAAATAAAGTGAACAGAGACCACAGTGTGGAAGAACATGGATACAAAGACAAGCCAAAAATTATGCAAATACTGTGTGTGAAAGAAGTGTTTAAGAACACAAGTTGAATTCTACACTTTTACTTTCATTTGTAACATTTGGGATGCTGTTACAGTGTTCCAGTTCAAAACCATCACCTTTGCTAAACCTGCAATATACAATCACAGACAACTGCCACTGTCAAGCAATTCATTGGATTCTATTGTTTCGCAGTTTACAAGACTTTCTATTAGAGAAACAAACATATTTACATTTCTCAAGGATTTGGTGCATACCTGATCTACCATCTCTCTGTATATCAACATGATACCATTCTCCGTCATTGGCTTTCCTCTGAGTTGCCTTTACTTTGACAGTTCCAGAGCCCATATCAAGAAGAAGGTAGAGATTTCCATCCAGGAGTTCTACTGCAAAGAAATCCACTTTGGTGTTCTTTTGGCTTCTGGAATCCTTCCTCTCCTGGGGTTTACCATGAGTGAAAAGAATAAGGCCATTGGGCTCTGTAGTGCGGAAGTCAAAAGAGATAGATCCCATTCGCTTGGTGTTCCACTTAGGCAGACTAATGTAGGCCTCGGGATTTTCAAAATTGATTGGATCCAATGTGGCCACATTCTCACATGTAAATTTCACCTCCCCGTAGATTTTCATTTTTGTGTCGCCAATCCTTGCCAAACGAGATAACTCCAGACGAATATCATTATTCTTATAAACAACCTACCAGGGAGAAGGAAACGAATTACACATCAATCATAAAACAATCCATATTTTAGAAAGATACACCCAAAATGTATTTTGGAATATGACTGAATGGGACTTTCGGTTAGAATTTAATATTAATAGGAAATGCTATAAGCCAGGGTTAATTCTTGAATGGCATTGGAAATACACAAGTAAGGATTCATAGGTCTCTAGGTGAGATCACCTTCTACTCACCATTCTTTTTCCTTCTTCAGGGCTCAGTCCATGGCATCACATAGAACTGAGGCCCAAAGAAGTTTATCTTTCTCCTTGTTTTATGAGTACTTGCTTGCTCAGTACAGACAAAGATTCAGGAGTATAAATGAAGAAGAAACTCTTGAGTTGAAAATTCTCAACATTTACAGAGGTACCATTTGCTAAAGCAGAGACCTTGGCAGATGCCTTTTAACTACAATCCTCAACTTTGATTCTGACCTACCACAATTCCATCAAAAGGCTCTGGCTGATATAGTATAAAGACTCTGTACTTAGTATTATGCACAGATAAATGGCATGTTCTATGTATCATTATTCACTATCAGTTTTGAATCTTGTGCAATGAAAAGGGCAACATAAGTTATCATAAACTCTTCAATTTTATTTAATATTGTTAAATGTGGTTCAGTTATATATTTGGCACACAGCAGCTTCTGCTTTGATTAAGACCAGATCTAACAACAAGCTAGCAATAACCTGAGATACAAAACAATGATCAATTTCTTTGGTTGAATAATATACCAGTTTGTATGAATAACATTCCAAGATTCCAAGTGTGTGTTGTGAAAATAAACAAAACTAAGTGAATGTATTACTGCTGGCTGACGGAAAAGATCATGGAATGCCCATCACAAGTTCACAGATTAAAAATATTTCCAGATAACAACATTTGAATTCTGAAGATACTGAGAATAATTTGTATGCCTAGTAGTCACAGAAGTTTATTGACAATTTTGAATCACATGGTTTAATAATTAACATGGGAATACATCTTAAATAACATGGAAGACTATACTAGGCACAACACTGAATTCCTACTATGGGGATCTGGATTCAAATTGCTATTTAGAGCTGAAGATTGGAGGGTGACCTTATCCAAATAATAAATCCCCAGTTTAATTCATCTCCTATGGATGAGTTGAAGTTAAAATGGAAAAGCTTCATGGATGCCTCAAGATGCCCTTTGCTCTTTGGAGCACAGCAATATGCATGTGTGATCAATTTTAAAAATGTCAAAATACCTGCAATTCTCTGCTCCTAGTATATAAAGAATGTTTGTTTGTTTGATGGTCATACACACAAAAAGAGAAACACTACTTCACTCCTATGAACATCTGAACACTGAAACATAATCATGCAAAATAACTGCTATCCACATTGGGCAAGATATTTTTTTTAAAAAAATTGCACAACTATGAATGATTTATATAGGTTAATATAGACCATGATATGGAACCAAGGAGAACAAAGAGGATAAGTAGCTCTGTAAAGACATTATTAAACCTTTTATTTTACACCATAATGATCATGTTTAACTAAACCCTTCCCACACATATAAAAAATTACCAGTTCGCAACAGGAGAAGTGCATTGCAAAGCTTCTGCACATGCGTAGATCATCCATGATGATGTCTGGGCAGGTGGGCAGAACCTCCTGCCACTTTTACCTCCGGTTCACAAGAACCGGACCGAACCGGGAGCAACCCACCACTGAACTGGCCTTTGACTCAAACTAGTTGTTACAATTCAAAAATTATCTGTGTAACAAGCTCTGCTTGTGTGCCCCAATGGGATGTAGCCAACACTGAGGAGATTTCATTCTCCTCAGGGAAATGCCAATGTTTTCAGAAGCAGGTTGAAAAAGATATTGGAGAAAACAGAAGTATTTTGTGTGTTCAACAACAGAAATATCCTGGAGAAAAAAATCTTACAGGCATGCCACCAGCCGGTTCCTCAGACTAATGTAAACCAAGTATACAGAGGATGTATCATCTACATTTCCCAGTTACCACAGCTTGAGGTCAGCCCACTTAGAGTTTGCTGAGGACAGGATCTCACAATTAAGCCTCCATCTGTTGCTGGCCCCTGCTAAAGCATAATGAAGAAGAACAGATGTTTGTGCAGCCATGTATTGTGTGCAGGCAATGTGGAGAGAAAGAGAGAGAAACATCTGCAGTGGAGAGGCATTCAAAAATACTCTTCACTTGTTACTTTTTCAGTGTCATTGTAACTTTGAACTGTCAGAAAGCAAATTGTTGTGTGTCGAGGACTAACTGTATTTATCCAGAAGCAAGTCTCATATATTCAGTAGAAGCAATTCCAAAAGCAGATGTGCATAGGAAGAACTTAAGAATGGTGGTATTGGTGGGAAGTTATGCCTGACTGAAACAACATTTCAGCTAAACACCTAAACCTCATCCTGACACATGTTTAGGAAAGCAGATGATGAGTGGCTTTTCCAGTCATAGGCAATGCTGGGTAGGAGAGGAAAGAACCAGGAAGATGCCAATCATGAAAACCTTTGAAAGGCTAGTGCTGTCCACTTGAAAACCATCACGGATCTGCTGTTAGACTCCTTGCAATTTGCATACCGAGCAAATAGATCAACAGATGATGCTGTTAATATGGTTCTGTACTACATCCTACAACATCTTGAATCTCCAAAGACCTACTCAAAGGTCCTCTTTGTAGACTTTAGTTCAGCATTCAATAGCATCATTCCAGACACTCTTCTAACTAAGCTAAACCAGCTACAGGTACCTGAACACACTTGTAAGTGGATCATAAGCTTCCTAACAAACAGGAAGCAGCATGTGAAGCTAAGCAGAATCACATCAGATACCTGTACAATTAGCACAGGGCCCTCCCCACTTCTCTCTGTATACCAATGACTGCATCTCTAACAATCCATCTGTTAAACTACTGAAGTTCGCAGATGACACAACAGTAATCAGTCTCATTTGAGACAATGATGAATCCGCATACAGATGGGAGGTTGAACAACTAGCCCCGTGGTGCGACCAGAACAATCTGGAACTGAATGCACTCAGAACCGTAGAAACGGTGGTAGACTTTAGGAGAAACCCTTCCATACTTCCACCTCTCACAATACTAGACAACACAGTATCAACAGTAGAGACCTTCAAATTTCTAGATTCTACCATATTGCAAGATCTAAAATGTACAGCTAACATCAAAAATGTCATCAAAAAAGTACAATAAAGAATGTTCTTTCTGGGCCTACTCAGAAAGCTCAAACTGCCCAAGGAGCTGCTGATACAGTTCTACAGAGGAAGTATTGAGTCTGTCATCTGCACCTCTATAACTGTCTGGTTTGGTTCTGCAACCCAACAAGACAGATACAGACTTCAGAGGATAATTAGAACTGCAGAAAAAACAATTGCTACCAACCTGCCTTTCACTGAGGATCTGTATACTGCACGAGTCAAAAAGAGGGCTGTGAAAATATTTACAGACCCCTCACATATAAACTGTTTCAACTCCTACCCTCAAAACGACGCTATAGAGCACTGCACACCAGAACAACTAGACACAAGAACAAGTTTTTTCCTGAACACCATCACTCTGCTAAACAAATAATTCCCTCAACATTATCAAACTAGTTACTAAGTCTGCACTACTATTAATCTTCTCATCTTCTCATCATTCCCATCACCCATCTCCTCCCACTTACAACTGTATGACTGTAACCTTGTTGCTGGTATCCTTACAATTTATATTGATATTGTTTCCTGATTGTTTATTTGTAACCTATGACTATCATTAAGTGTTGTATCTTATGATTCTTGATGAACATATCTTTTATTTTATGTACACTGAGAGCATATGCACCAAGACAAATTCCTTGTGTGTCCAATCACACTTGGCCAATAAAAATTCTATTCTATTCTATTCTATTCTATTCTATTCAATGAACCTTAGAATACTTTGAACTGAACTGTACATGAGCAGCAACATTGATTGGCCCAGTTCTGTGGCAAAGCTAAGCTGCAGGGCAAGTGCTTTGTAGAACAGTCTCCATCATTTTTGCCTCAGAGATATGAGGAAAGCACATTGCCACAATCATGAGGAGGAACCCTGTAAGTACCTTGCAGAGCATAATGATGAATTAATTGTATAGGTTCATTGTATATAACCATCACATCTTTTGTAATGGCAGCAACTTATGGATTTTTATCTACTGTCAAAGACAGGCCTAATTAATGCTTGGAAGGAGAGCCATTGGAAGGGCTATCAGCTAGATCGGAAATTTGAAAAAACATTCCAGAAAATGACAGCGGTAAACCACTGATAAGAAAAGCACACTGATGTAGTTGCCAGGATTAAATTGACTGGCTATTCCTCAGGCTTTTATAGGACATGTTGTGCCAGTCCACAGTGTCTTCCCCAATTGTACTAAAGACAAGGTGGTTGCAGAGAGGAATAAACACAAGGTTTGCTTTGCAGACTTTATCTTTATTCATTAATGTAACTACTTCATTCCCAATGCAACCTCCTTATCTTTTGTATAATTGGACAGGAACGGTAGGCTGGCACATTTAGGCACAACATGTCCCGTAAGAATCTGAGTAATAGCCAATCAATCTGAGATGGATAGCTCAATTCAGTCACAGAAGAGGTTTATACTGAATTCATGAGACCTAAACCTTTGAAATGTGCAGAGATTCACAATTTCAGCTGACATTTTTGAATAACAAGCAAAGGAAATCCTATTTTATTTAATTGGTTTTCCTCTCATAGAAGCCCACTGAGTCCCACTGAGCTGAATTGAATAGATAATAAAGTTTCACAAATACTTATGGAAAGTGGGCTACATAACATAATGCCTCCTTCCAAACTTCTCAATAGTCTAAAAAAATTAATCAACAACAAAATTCTTTCTAACCTATGCCTTTTAAAAAAAAAAAATCCATCTAATCACCATTTCAACAGCAGTAGGAACAACATTTTAGCCTTAGACCAGCAATCACTCTATCTGTAATCAATTGAGAAAGTGGAACATATCATATCTGGCTGTAGCCACTGGATGTTTCATGTTGTGTCCTTATATGGGCATCCGCCGGTGGTTGGCTAATCCACCGGCGGGAAGTTTAAATGGATGTCATTGGCCGGCTAGCTTGCCGGAGCTGTATATAAGGAGGGCTCAGCAGCTCAGCCGGCAGTTCCGTATGAGCTGAATAAAGTGCTGAACGGACCTCTGCTGAGTCGCGTCTTCTTTTCCCTGCGCCAATCTAACATTTCACTTCACATCTAATACTATTAGGAAGGAAACCTCGCTCTCTTGGGTGTGCTGACTGATGGCCATGTTTCCTTGGGTCGCGTTCAAATGCAGCTTTACAGCATTCCACTAGATGTCCCCATTGTCTTGTTATGTGCCCTCCAAGAGCACTTCCCCATCAAAGGTATATTATATGATGGGTGAAGTTTAAAGGCCTGTGCATATGTATTCATTTCTGTTTACACACACACTTAAAGGTTTACAGTTCCGTGGAGGGATTCTGCCTCCATTGCCCAGTAGTGTCAGTTACTCTTTCTCTTAAGTTCAATTTACACTTCTGCCCAGGAGGAAAATACAAGGCCAGCGAAGTCTGCTTTTCTTTGTTTTTCCATGTTTTCATACAGGAAGAGAAGGCAGATTAACAAGCACTCAGAATAGAGGTGCAGTCTCAGTATCATTTTTATTTTCACTTAACAATTAATTCAGCTTTCGGGATAGCAGTTTTATAATACTGACCATCCACTACTTTGTGGTGCCTGTCTTAATGAAAATGTTCCTGCATGCTCATGCATTTATTTCTTATTGCTCTGATGCTAACCTAAACTGATGGGCAATTAGAGCAGAAGATCAATTATCTATACCTTGCTTATCTAAATGTCTTGGTTGATTCACTGTGTACACGGGTTGCATATATGCAAGTCACTGCATTCCTTTGCAAATATCACTCCCATTTATCCAAATGTCTAAATTAATGGAAGATTTTTAACGTTTCCCGATGCTCCTGTTAAGACAAATCAAGTTTTAGTGAGCATCAGGAGATCTATTCCCAATAATCAAATTACCTAATGTGGGTGATGGGAAATCTCTTTCATATAGAAACAGAAGGAAATTAATTATCTTCTAATGTAAAAGTTCAGGTAAAAATGGTTTAGCTTTGATTAGAAAAGTATAGCATTAGCTTTAATTTGTTCTATATATAGTAACATCAGCTTCTGACTATGGGAAATGATATGAAAAATATGAAAAATACAAAATATATACCCACACCGATAATTCTGTGGTTTAGAATATGCATCTATGAAGCTTGTAGTACTCATAACAGAGGTTTGGATTGTAAATTAAAATGGAGTAGAACTTCTAGGCATAGGAGCAGTATATCCCTATTTAGCTGAAATGTTGCAAATGCAGCATTGTAAATATTCAAACTGTTGGACATAGTTTAGCAGCATCAGTATCTCCTTCTTTATCTTCCTGTATAATTGTTATAAATGCTGAGGTAATCCTTCTCTTCCCTTCCAGGTGCTTTAAGAATAGCAAGATCTGAGGGATATGGAAATACAGTACACTGAAGCATCTCAGATCTAAGGAAGGAAAATCACCACACTAACCATTTGTTCAGAATGGCATAAGATCTTCTGCTCAAGCTAGGGATTGAACTAGAGGACCTCCAAGGCCCCTTCCAGCCTTCTTTTAGTATATTCACTACGGATAAAGCAAAGCTAAATGGGGAAGTGAGGAAGGTGCTCCTGGTCGTGCCATAAAACCAGCAGCTACGTTTAGGACTAGAAATCTATGGTAGGTCAGGGGATGCATTGATACGAGCAAACTTTCAAGTATGTCATCAGTAATATAATAAATCCCGGAATGTAACATAGATATATTGTACCGAATATTAAGTTATAAAGGCATTACTTATAGACATATATATTATTTGTTTTGTTGTTTTGTTTGTCATTTATCTGGTGTGTTGTCTTCTTTTTTAATGATAAATGTAAATAAAAATTATTTTTTTAAAAAAAAAAAAGGAATATAATAGATTCTGAATGTGCTTATAAATAACTATGATGTGTTCTACTCCGTCAGGAAAATAATTTATTAAATCCAGTTATGGATCAAACTTCTGGAAAATGAAATCCAATAAGAACTGGAGGGCACCATGTTGAGGAAGAGTCAAGATGTTGAGACTCTAGAAAGAGTACAAAGCAACAAAGATGATTGTGGGACTGGAGGCTAAAACATATAAAGGACGGTTGCTGTAACTGGGTATGTCTAGTTTAATGAAAAAAAGGGACTAGGGATGACATAATAGCAGTGTTCCAATATCTAAGGAATATGCCACAAAGAAGAGGGAGTCAAGCTATTCTTCAAAGCATCTGAGGGCAGGGCAAAAAGTAATGGGTGGAAAGTAATCAAGGAGAGATGCAAGCTAGAACTAAGGAGAAATTTCCTGACAGTTAGAACAATTAACCAGTGGGACAACTTGCCTCCAGAAGTTGTGAATGCTCCAACACTGGAAGTTTTTAAGAAGAGATTGGACAACCATTTGTCTGAAATGGTATAGGGTCTCCTATACCAGCAGGGGGTTGGACAAGAAGACTTTCAAGGTGCCTTCCAACTCTGTTATTCTATTCTATATCTTTCTAAAAGTGATGGGAGTTCTTGGCCTTAAAAATAAGAATTCACAATGCAGTATTTTGATATGATTCCTTCAATAACCAAACCACTCTAGGATGAGAGAGTTGATAAAACTAAAAGCAAACACATTCTCAACCAAAGAATTCCCTTCTAGCTATCATATCGGAAGATGATGTGAAATTAGCCAACAGCCCCATTTTTTAAAAAAATAATAGATATGTGAAGGAAGTAGAAAACACTGAAACTATTGAACTAGTCCTATAATATATCTTGTCAGCATTCATGGGCAGTGATTAAACACCAATGATTTATGCTAATTCAATACGGTTGCTTTAAGGAATCTGAAGGTCCAGTGCAACTTCAGGTTTAAAGGTTACTATAGACATTGTAGATGAATTCTGCAAAATGAGATATTAAAACTATGTATTGAAAATGGGAGACCCATAGAACCCGAACTAAAAATTAAAGTTTTAATTAGATGAAACTTGCCAAATACAAAAGTCACCAAGCAATAAAATCCTCCATAGGAGAATGACTTTCTCAACTTGATCTACCCTATGCCTAACACAAAATTGCCCATCTAAAACTTCCATTAGCCTGATCTATTTGTTGGTGAATACAGATGTGTTGGTCTTCAGCTGGACATGTCTGCTTAAAAATTCTAGAAACTGTATCAGGACTGGTACAACAGAAGTAGGCAGCAACAGTATTTTTCTGATTTTCATACTTTTATTCTGCACAGAGAAACTACTTCAGTCTGACACTCTCTTTAAACACCACCACCCCTTCTCCAACAACTGCATATGATGTGATGTTCTTAAATTAGCCCTGTTTGCTAAAGGAAGATGTATGTGAAACCATATTTGCTGCTTCATAACCAGGGGAAATGCTTTCATTTCTTTGAATATTTAATATTGCTCATTATTTATCCAATAATTTTAAAGGTTATTTTATTTGGAGAAAATTCCCACAGGACAAAGAGGGAAACTGTTCTTTACATCTAAGTCAATTTCTTAATTCAGTTCATTTCCTTCATTGCATTAAAGACAGAAGTAAATGCTGTACTTTTATTAGATGCTATGTTACTGTAAGGCTTGATGCTAACTGTATTGTAACTATATAATCAACTAAATATTGAATTTACCCATTGCTGGGCAATAAACTCTCAGCTGGGTTTTCTTTCATTGGATTTCACTTACTTGAAGCAAGGGAATGAGAGACCAACTTAATTCCAGAGAAGTCATTTTCTTTAAACACAAGCAGTTCTTAACCAAGATTTACCCAAACTGACTGAACTATTTTTGTGTCTCTATTCTACAACACAAGATGTAAGAGAAATATCGCTGAGCCATATTTATTTTTTTCAAAGTAAAATCACAGTTCACACAAGTGCATGAAATTAAAGAAATAGCTTATGAAAATGTATAACTAGAACTTAGCCTTGTTAACTTGATTACTGAATTTACCCATTTGGATGGGGTGGGGGAGGGGGTCCCTGATACACCAAATCATATGCTAACTGACCCTGCTGAGTTTACACACAATCAATAAAGTTTAAATTAAGCAAACTATGCTCTTCTCATGCTAAGATCTTGTGGGATTTCCAGATCCAGAAAGACAGGCAGGTAGTGGCCACTCAACCAGACATTTTGACAGTAGAAAAGGGCAAGAAGACTGTGGTGGTAATAGACACAGCAATGCCAAGTAACAGCAACATCAGGAAGAAGGAGTATAAGAAACTGGAGAAGTACCAGGGCCATTGAAAGTAAAAGCCAAAGTGGTTCCAGTACTGCAGGGATGTCAAACTCACATTGTCATGGAGGCATCACGTGATGTATCGGGACTTTTCCCCCTTCGCTAAACCGAGTGTGAGTGTGGCCAGAGTGTGACGCATCCACCCCGTGGGCCAGGAGTTTGACAGCCTTGCAGTCATGGGACACTGTACCTTAGGGTGTTGACTCCTAAACTGGGAGAATAGATCCAATTGATCCCAGGAATGACATCAGAGCTCTCTGTACAGAAAAGTGCAGTCCACCCATAAGGATAAGAGCAAAATTTTTATTTTTTTAATATACATAAATAAATGTTTACAATTGTGCAGATAAAAAACCTAATACAAACTAAAAAAAGAAAAGAAAAAGTACATAAAAACCTTGTATATTAATGATATATATATATATATATATATATATATATATATATATATATATATATATATATATATATATATATATATATATATATATAAAGAAATAACTTCTCCCTTCATTATGGCAAATAAAATTTCAGTAGCTTATCATCTTCTCTAATATTTTTGGGAAATGCCCAGCCAGGCAGGGAAGAGGAATCAAGTGGGTACTTAGCCTTGAATTGTTGTGCACCCTCAAAAAATCTGTCTGTCTGTCTCTGGCTTTCTTTGTGTGCGCATGTGCGTGTGTGCTAAAATTTTACCTGACTTGTTAAGCATATTGTTTAAAGGCTGAATATATACTTCCTCCTGTGCCACTTCAGATGTGGTTTAACTACTTCTGGCCTCTTTAGGAAGCAAAATTTGTCTTATACAGATAGAAAGGAGTAGGAATTATCAAAGCCATTAAAAGACACAGACCACATCCACAAAAGAGACAAACTGACTCTGCTCTACAACAAAAATCGTAAGAAAAGGAACAAAAGTTATCCTGCAGTAGAGTGCCTATATAGGAGTGTCTCAGTTGAGAGTAAAGTATATTCTAGAATTCTTTTGCTATTATTGTAACTTTCTTTTTAAATATTATTCCTTTGTAAGTTTTTTATTGAGAGTTTTGTAAAGAATATAAAAATTAATATAAAGAAAAGACAAAAAGTGCAAAGGGAAAGAATGAAAAGTAATAGAAATAGCTTCCAATTTACTGTGCAGCAAAATATAAGTACAATTACAAAATCACCTTTTATTCTATGGTTGTAAAATAAAAGCTCCCTTTTTCTATTATTTTTTTAATCATCAAAACATAAGATCATTTTGTTCTGTTTCATGAAAAGAGGTTTCCAGTCAGCAATATAAGCATAAATGTTTTTTCACCTAATATACATTCCTCCTCCTATTTTCCCCACTATAACCACCCTCTGAGGTTAATTGAAAGAGACTGACTGGCCCAAAGTTATGCAGCCGGTTTCTATGCCTAAAGCGGGACTAGAACTCATAGTCTCCTGGTTTCTAGCCTGGTGCCTTAGCCATCAGATCAAACTGCCTTTTCCATCATCTTCATCAAACATTCCTCCATTGTGGACAATGTGGGTATTCTCCATTTGAGCATATAATAATCTTGCTACAGTTGTCATATATACTTTTAAATGTTAATTCTCTAAGATTTTTTTTTTTTGCTTACCTTAAGCTTAAGGTAGACTTTTCTCTAAAATTGTTGTTTCATAGATTAACCATTTACAATCTAAACTGTAAACAGGGAAGTCTGACAGGAATTGTTGGGAATACTAGTAGTTTTACTCTGATTACATATGTTGCCTACTCTTCTACAAAACCACAATGTAATTGATTTTGGCCAAGTGAATAGTATGAATTTATTGGGGATTATAAATCATTCTGACTTAGTTTACTGAACAAACTGAGCAAAATGTAGTTTAATCAATGCAATATATACAGCACTTGGTTGCAATCCAACCAAGGCCTAATCATTGGAGGTTTGGTGGTCTGGGTTTCTTCTGCTGCTGCTGAATGTCACTCTCATCTATGCTTTAATTGTGGATGCAATGTCTATGGAGATTCTCAATCATCCAGGTTATGGTTAAAGAGCCTTGGTGGTGCAGCAGACTAAAGTGCTGTTAAGTAGCACTTAGCTGCCAGCTGCCTGCAATTACTGCAAGTTCAAATCTCACCAGGCTCAAGGTTGATTCAGCCTTCCACCCTTCCAAGGTAGGTAAAATGAGGACCCGGATTGTAGGGGCAATAAGCTAACTTTGTATTAAAAAAGAACACCACTTGGGGGCCCCAAAAGCCCTACTAAGCAGGTATATACAAAAGTATGAAGGCTTTTGCTTAACGCATTGTAAGCCACCCTGAGTCTCCAGAGAAGGGCGGCATATAAATCGAACCAATAAACAAACAAACAAACAAACAAGGTTGTTCCAAAGATGCTTTTCAACAGGACTTTTTTGGTTTTTTCCCCTTTGAAAATGTTTCTTTCTCATCCAAGAAGCTTTTCAGTTCTGAACTGAATTTGCCTTTTAAAAAGCACCTTTGGTACATGTGGATGCAAGGGCTCACCTGGTGTGTATTTCCAAGATTTGGATGGGTGCAGGGCAGTGGTCCTGTTTTAGAAATATGGCCACCTGGGTTCCAAGTGTGTTATCAATCAAGACTTTATGATAGGAGTGGTGATGCTGGACACTGTAGTAGCCTTCAAAGTACTACTTCATAGAAGACATTGTCATTCAGGATACAGTGCTGGCCTTCAAGATATTGCTTCATTGAAGGCAGTTGTTAAGACTTGTGAAATTAGGCCATAAGATTGTTGCTTGAATACTAGTCTCTCTGCTTGAGCTACTTGACTGTCTGATTGGGTTGGTGGTGGAGTTTTCCAGGTTCATAGTTTTGGAGGGTTTCAAACTGTCTGCACTGGGCTTGGCGTGAACTCAAGACCTCATGAATACCAGGACCTGATCTAGATTATTGACAGATTGACACCCAGTAGATGTCACACATGAGAACTAATTTTTGTCTTGGAGCAGTAGCAGTATTAATTGGAGTCAGGAGATGTTGTCATGGATGGATCGCTCTCTGTTAACCTTTCACTGTTTTAGGAATGTCCTCTGCTGCAGGATGGGAGGCCCTATTTGATTTATCTGTCCAAATCACTTGACTGACTTTGTGGGATTCAAGGGAAATTGGGGTAATTACTGAAGCTCTGGTGCAGACATTTGGCCAAAGTCTTAGTTGCTGTTTGAATGAACATACAACAGAGACTTTGGATTTGATTGTGCCTATGTGGCTTCCCTATATTGGTGGATCCTGAACAAGCCCTTGATTCCCAGAGGAACTTTGGGAGATGAAGTAGCACAAACAATGCCTTGGATGCTGCTGGAGAAAGATGAAGAATGATTTTGACCAGGTGCAGGTAAGAGCCTGTGTTAAGGTCTATCTTGTAGCAATAAGGGCAATGCAACTTATCGTATTTTTCAGAGTATAAGATGCACTTTTTCCTCCCCTAAAAGAGGGATGAAGGGTGGAAGTGTTGGTATGTCATATACACCGAATACAGCCATTTTTGGCCTCCCGAAACCCCACCCCGCTCATCCCATTTTTAAAAAAATGGGCTCATTTTTTGCAAAAACAGGGTGTGCAGGCAGTTCAGGAGGCCCACAGAGTGCTCCTGGGGACTTGGGAGGGCAAAAACGCCCCCATTTTTAAGAAAAACAGGCCCATTTTTCGCAAAAATGAGGGCATTTTTGCCTTCCCCCAGCCCCCAGAAGCACTCTGCAGGCCTTCCAAACCCTCTGCATGCCCTGGTTTTTGCCCGTTTTTGCAAAAAAACGGGGCGCACAGAGGGTTTGGGAAGCCTGCAAAGTGCTCCTGGCGGCCGGAGAGGGCAAAAACTTTTTTTTTCTTACTTACCTCTTTGAAATCTTGGTGCATCTTATACACCGGTGCATCTTATAGTCCAAAAAATACAGTACCTATTTTTCTGCTCTTATTCCAACCCCAAATGTTCATTCTTTATTTTGAATAACTCCCTTCCAGTTGGTTTATTTTTATTTCCATTAATCACCCATAGATTAATGGCTTTATGAATTTATTAAATAAATAAAATTCCCAGATGGAGAAAAAGGAGTATTTTTACTCCTACAGAAAGTTCATAATTTGTACAGTGCCCATATTAGCTCTTATTTTGCCCATTCCTAATTGTATTAGGTCCAATCCAAAGTTATTGGTAGAAAAAGAAAACTATAATCTCATTCCCATTAACACAAAAGGCCCTAAAACATTCACCTATCCACAAAAATGGTAAACCATGAAAGACACTACTTAGAGTACAGTAGATAGAATATGAACTGCCCTTAACATAGCTAAAAACTAACCTCTGTGGATGACTCAATACTGTTTAAGCTATTTAATGAAATATTTTCTCTGACGGTTTCTTTTTAGGCTTTTCATTGAATGATGTTAGAAAATTACTAGGCAACTTCTACTTTACACTCAGCACATTTCCAGTCAATTCCTACATCCAGATCAGGCCAGCATACATGCCACTTGGTTCAGCTACAAACATATACCTTGAAATGTATTAATTAAACAATAGCAAACTTCAGAGGAAAAAAAAAGTTAACTGGCAAAATGGGACAAAGTGCAAGGAAAAACAGGGAGAGCATAAGACATATACCAAAGGCACACTTTACACTATCTATGAAATTGTATCAGAAGGCAGAGTTTTCCGGAGTCACTGGAAATAATACAGTGAGCTTGGATAGACAAGGGAATGGTCTTTGGTTATTCCAGCTTTAACCCCTTTAAATCCATAAAAATAGCAGAATAGGTATGGAAAATAGGACACCAGAGATCCCTTATCTATTCTATACAGGGAATACATAGCCAAGAAATAATACCCAGTTAGCACAAATGAAGAGTGCAATGATCCTAACAGAGCACATCTAGGCTGCAAGTGACACATTCCATTAATCCTTTGGTTTGCTCTGGAATGCACGAGCATAAAATGTGAGCTCATTTCCTATGAGGATCAATGCAAGTGCACTCTGGAGTGTTAAAAAGCATCAGACTACCCAGGAAACTGCTCTGAAAATGTGCAAATGGCAAAAGAAAAAAAAACATATTACAAGCATTCTGGATATAGCAATTAGGAAAATGCCTGGCTTAAGTTTCCCCAAGAATTAGCAATGTATTGGTAGGATATTTTATTTTTTCTCTGCTGGACACATACTACCAACTTCCCTGCACATTCAAGATAGAGTGAAGCACCAAAGTATAAGTACAAAATGAAGCCAGCAAGGGAAAAAAAGGTCAGAAACATCTGTTTAGTAATATCACTGAGTGATATTTTTCTTTGTTTTTCTTGAAAGAGAAAAGGAAACTATAATCAGAAACTTGCACAGCTGGCTGGAACCATTACTGCCAGCCAGCCTGCCAGCCAGCCAAAACTGACATAACAAGGCAATTGATTAACAGATTCTACAATGGTTTTGCCAACCTGATCTTACGAAAAGCCCGCTAGCCTAGATTTAAAGAACTTATGCCAACATCTGCAAACTGGGTACCATTTTATATAGTCGAGCTATACAAAGATGCTTTACAATATGCATGAGCACAAAGTACTTTTCCTTGATTCATTAAAGGAACTATGTTTTTGTAAGGTTCATACAGCTGCCTTGAAAGTGGTCTCCAAGAATCTCCACTTGCATTTGTAATTATAGCCACTTTCTTTGTTAGGAGTTCTAACAAAGGTGTTTCGTGTGCATTTACACGCAATCAGAGACAGTTGTGCATAATTTTCAAATCAGTCAGTTGAATTTTTCAAAAGTTGTAGCTATTTAACATTTCAAAACTTGCTTAGATCTAACTAAAATGCACCTTTGGAATACTTTCCAAAGCCGTAACATAAATTCCTTCCTTCAGATTTTTATTTTATTCTGACTGATTCGGAATACATGCAAAATAATGTTTCAAGTTGCTGTCACATGTCAAAATCAAACTTATAACAGGTTATTTTGTTCTGTAATCAATGGATATTCTTCAGTTCCAAAACAGGACCTTTTTTTCTTAGGTCAGCAATAAGGAATTGTGTAACCTAATTGTGCCCCAGGCTACTTTGTAGAAATTTTTAATGATATTTGATACTTCTTTGAACACATTTTATGATATGTTCAATATTGCCATGCAATAATGGCAATCAAATTTATTTTTAAAAAATTGAACAAATATGTGGAACCTGATTGTGTCAAAAGCAGATTTTTAGTAGTTCTTCTAGTAGTGCTTCTGAACTATAATCTTCCCTAAGAAGCAATTCCTCATCTGAGAGAAATATGAAAGCTTTTAAAACAGACAACAGAGAATGATAAAAAAAATTATATGGGATCCATTATTGTTTCACCTCAGCACACAAGTGTCTCAAAGATTCTTATCTTACACAGTTGGAAGAGATAGTTAAAGACTTATTCTTGTTATACATTAGAAACCCCACAGATTAATCATATCAAGCCTCTATAGCAGAAAAATTTAAACTGGGGCTTCTGACTCAGAACAATTCAAATAGACTTTGAAATGTATTAAACAGACATAGTGGGAATCAGGAGAGAAAAATGGGTAATTATTGGCATATCATTTGAAATAAGAACAACAATGAAATTTTGTTTCTGAGATTCAGGCCAATGATGGACAGTTATTTACTGATAGAGAATCTATTGATCAACAGTTTTATTATTACTATAGTTATATTAACCAGAGAGTTTTGAACTGAATAGCAAATTATTAATTTCCTAGGACATAATAAAATGGAAGGGATTTCTCAGGAAGAAAAAAAATGTCACAAACATAATTATTACATGGTACTATAGAGCCACTGCAATCAATGAAACTGAAGAAAACGCCAGGAGAAGATAAATTTCTCACTGGGTGGCATAAAATTTTTAAGTATTTATTGGCACTTAAATTATTTGAGGATTATAATGAATCATTTATTCTTTATTTTCTTTTATTATTCTATGAGGTTTGTATTACAGTAACACTAAAGCTCAAGAGATTTCACAATATAAGCCAAGCTATAAACTTGTTATATATCTTTGTTTAAAATGAACATTAAAATATGGACTACAACACTAAATAGAAAGCTACAGAAAATGTACCTATTTCAATATGGCTCTATAAAAATAAGAAGCATCTGTCAATGTCTCCTTGATTGATAACTGATTTTATGGATATACAGTAGTCAGAGATAAAATAGAACCAGTTGCTCTAATTTTCTTGGATGCTGAAAAGGATCATATCAAAGGTCTAGGTTGAATTTATAAAGTATGTTCTAAGAAGATATGGATTTATTTATTTTTTTTGATCATTTGGTATTTCCATCCAGTGACTAGCATTATTACAAATGGAGTTATTTCTCAGATTCAATTGTGGCACCTGCAAGGATTTCCTTGTCTCATTTAATCCTTAATTTGGTTTTTGAATCACTAGCTTCCTATACTAGAGAGTCTCAAAATATTAAATGTGTTGTAGAACTCAATAAGGAATATAATTATTTTGATACATTGATGACACTATAGTTATTCTGATAATTATGTAAAGTTATTACCAACATTTTTTTGTAGTCATGCAGCAATATGGCTTATATTCTGGTTATAAATTGTAACACATCTAATTTGCTGCCTTGGGGATCTTCTATATCTATAAATTACTTAAAGACATTAGGCCCATCACTTCCTCTCATCTCTGGGAAGAAGGCAATGGCAAACCACTCCCGAAATCTTGCCAAGAGAACTACAGGAACCTGTCCACTCAGTCACCAGGAGTCAATACTCGTTTAAAATTACAACAAAAACTCTTAATAATAAAAATTTCCTAATGCAGGGGATATAGTTATCAATATCTCCTATTGATAGAAGATATAGTTATCAATAACTCCTATTTACAATTATTAGAAAGATGTAAACAAGACTTTGTTTTTGGACATTGAAAAACTGAGTTTGAAATAAAACTGTGCACAAATAATGAACATGTAATTGCTAAAATATATAATTTTTATTGAAATTTGAAATAGAAGAACAAGTGGAAAGACTGTATGATAAACAAGGCTAGGTATCTTGATAATATAGACAAACAATGTGAAATATGTGGCTGAAACAACTGAAATTTACAGTATGTTATAATTTTAAAGAGATTTTTTTATAAATGATGTATCATTGGTATATGTCACCAGACAAATTGTCTAGAATGTATAATGTATAAATTTATGATGGAAATGTGAACAAGTAGAAGGGTCATTTTATTATGTCTGGTGGCTATGTATAAAACTGAGTTTGAAATAAAACTGAAATATCTGGATTCAAGTGCATCAATTGAAAGGATTTTAAAGATTAATATACAATTGAGACCAGAGGTTTTTCTTTTGGATTGATGGGCAAACAGTTGGGAAAAATGTTATGGAGTTTTGTTTTTGTATATGTTATCTGTAGCAGATGATTGTATGTACAAGGATAGAAAGATTCGGCATTATCCCCAACCAAGGAATGGTAGGTGAATATTAAGGAACTTGCTAAGATGGCTGACTTCTTTGAGCAGAGAAAAGACAATATCTTCATTTAGTGCTGATTGGAAATCCTTTATAATATTTTGTGTGAAGCGGAAACTAATGAATGTAGGACTTATGGTTTTGCACCTTAGATTATAGAAAGAAGAGTTATGTTGAAACCATAGAGTAAGAGATAAATGTATAGTTATACTTATAGCTACTTAAAGAAGATCTTTGTATCTTTTTGCTTTCTTTTACCTTTTTTCCCGTTTCTTGCACCTTTAGCTATCTTTTTATTTTCTTTTTCTTACTTTACTTTGTATTAGTTTTTAATAACTTTTTACTTTACTTTTAAGTTTTTAATTAAAAAAAGTTTTTAATAAAAAAACTTTACTAAACTTGTGTTTTAAAATAATTAAAACTCCCATTAAGTCTTTGGGGTAATATTATAAAGTGAACATTATTTTATTTATGAACAAGGCATACCAAATAGGGTCCATAGAAATTGTATTATTTAATTACGTTAAATGTTTCTTCTAAACATGTTCTTGCTTGTTTGATGCATGACCTTTATATATTCCCAAGTAAAATAATATTTTTCTTGAAAAAAAAGTCAATAAAACATATTGTGATTGTGCTATCGGGCCTGACTTTTGGTACATTTGTATATTTTGAGAAGAATTCCAATGTTTATTTCTATTAAATATTTTACATAGATAGATAAGTAACTCACAATTTTTATGGCAGGGTAAAACCTCTAGAAGAAGGCTGTTAAACTCCGGGCTTGTGGGCCAGATGCATCACGCGCTGGCCACACCCACACCTGTTTTAGTGAAAGGGGGGAAAGTCCTGATATGTCACATGACACCACTGTGATGACATGAGTTTGACACCCCTGCTCTAGAATATCTTTGGTTTATGATGGTGGTGGCTGTAACCTATTAAACTTTCAACTAGACCATTGAGCTTTTATTTTACTAGCTTTTTTACTTAAAGGAGTGGGCAATATCATTTTTATGACTCTTATCTTAAGGCCCATCTCAGCAAGTTTTAAGGATCCAGATATGCTAAACTGGTTTATTTATTTCCAGCTTTGAAAGCTGCCAAAGATTGAATGATTGCTTATGTGCCATTAAGTGGGACCATCAAGTTGGTGTAGCCTCTTAATGACCACATAGATTTTTCCCCTTTGTATTTTATATTCTGATACACTAATAAAATTTGAAAACAAAAAGATTTCCCCCCTTGTTTTTCAGGTCTTACAATGGTGCATTAATCACTGTAAATATATTTGGTTATTCTTTATTATTCTTTATTCTTCAATTAGTATAATTATGAATGATCTTTGTTGGTGTTGTAGTTGTTTTTGTATTTCACTATTATTTTAAAAATGTGCATGCATAGGGAGGAAGGCATGCAGTAATCTGAAATCTGGTCAATGTAAATCTTATGTCCAGATATTGATCAGAATAAAATATTTGCATGAAGTAAATGTAAAGTTAATTCAATTTTAAAATTAGTTAAAATTTATACTTAGAAAGACTAATGGATGTGAAAGACTTAGAAAGATATACTTAGTCTTTCACACCCATTCTCTTGGTAACATTGTGGGAGGAGTCTATGGTAGCAAAAAAAAAAAAAAATGCTGTCAGAGTACTCCTGAGTCTCTTGGTTAAAAACAGTGCTAATATTTTTGACGATTTTCAGATATGAGCAAGTAAAATTCAGGGAAGCTCAGTTTCATAATAGCCAGTAGCAGAACTTCCTCTTCCCATCCACCACCCCGATATAACTACAATTCCTATGACCTTTTGGATCGATGTCACCCACAATGCTGCTATGGAAGCAGGCTGATTGGGCTGCTGGAAATTGTGGTTCAGCAGCTTTTGGAAAGTCACAAGCATTTTACTCCTTGCGGGAAACATTAAGTAGCTGAAGATCATCAGGACAGACATCAACCGAATGGACAGTCTAACTGGTATAAAGGCAACATTGTTTTCTAATATATTTTCTCAAATGTCAATACAAAGATTTCTGAGCACATAATCATGCTATTATATCAATAAATAAATGCATGCATGTGAGTGCATATATATAGTGACACCTGTGATCGTGATTACTATCCTGTTATCTTTGAAACCCAAGCACCCAAGCACCATACATGCTAATGCAAGGTATACCTATGTATTATACATATTCTAATTCATACAGCCTGTTTGTGATTTACATGCAGGGTGACATAGACACATGGTTGCATTTGTTGTACTTATTGCTCACATAAATATTTGTCTGCGGTACACAAAACATTCAAAAGCATGTGCTTCACAAAGCATCCTGCTGTATATGAAGCAGTCTTCCATGAAATATTAAAATAGGGTATCCTCCAGAGCATTAACAAAGCTGATTCAAAGCTATCTCTAGTTGTATGTATGTTTATCCAGGCACAGAGACTACCAGAAATGTAAAGTATCTGTGCATGTATATGCATGCATAGCCAGCAGGGACTGACTTCAAAGTAGCAGTATAGCTACTTTAACTCTAAAGTATAGGTACTTTAAATCTCCAGCAACGTACTTTAGTTACGTTAATGTGCTTTGTAAAGCAGCCCTTCAGATACTTTGTGCAACACCTATAGTTACTCATTCAGCAGAAATTTTCCTGCATATTGTGATAGCGAACTAACTAATTTGTACTTGAAGTGGATGCTATTAGTGGCATTCTCTCCTTAAGCATATTCAGTTGGACGTTTGACCCACCTCATTTTGAAGATTCAAGGCAGCTATCAGTATTCCAAAACAAAACAGAGAAAATATTGACCTGAATATCTTTTAAAAGGTGAAATATGAAGTACATACAACTCAGAAAAATCAAAAATTACTTCATACAATTATCAATGGGATTGTGCATACTTTTCTTTAATATGCAGTATTTTTTGCATGTTGTCATTTGGAGGTATGGCACATTATACCAGCCTACAGTAACTTAAATATATGGGAGACAGGGAACAAAGTGAAGACTCATCTACTGCTTTCAAAACTCTGAAACCAACCACAGTATGAAGATTTTTTAAAAAAATTTCTTGTTGCATAGATTGGTGCTAATTTCTCCCCTCACCCTCACCTTCCATTCTCAATAGGTTATTGGTTTTTGCTTTAAAAACACATATACCAGAATTGGAACACAAACTGCTATAACCTTTGGATTTAAAAAAGTATGAAAAGTCTCTTTCGGGCAAAATAACTACAAATCTCAGCATAATTTGAAAGCTATACAAAGGTTTGAGAGGGATTTCACCTGTACTGGATCATTAAATTCCAAAATGGGTAGGAAATCAGAAAGTATAAGAGTAACCAAATCATCCATTATACAGTACTGGTAGATAGTTTTGGATTTGCTCAGTATAATTTCTGTTGGCTGAAATAAAGACCAGTCGCTATGCTTGCATTTTTTATGTGCTTTCGAACTGCTAGGTTGGCAGAGGCTGGGATAAGTAACGGGAGCTCACCCCGTTACGTGGCACTCGGATTCGAACCTCTGAACTGCTGACCTTTCGATCAACAAGCTCAGCGTCTTAGCCACTGAGCCACCGCGTCCCTTGTACTGTTATATATAGGGTGTGCTTTATGCTCTTTGTTTTGCCTCTAGATGAAGTTGCTCTGCTTCTGAAGAAGCAGGTCTGCAATTTGGGTGTTTTCTACGTGTTTCCCCGAAAATAAGACCTTCTCTTATATTTTTTTGAACCCCGAAATAAGAGCTTGGCCTTATTTTCGGGGAGTTCTTATTATTTTGGGGCACATGGAGCAAGATGGGGCTCCTTTTTGCTGTCTTACCTGATTTCCAGCTCTGTGTTTAAATATTTTTGGGGAGGATTTATTTTCGGGGGGAGGCTTATTTTAATCATGTTCTCAAAAGCCCAATTGGGCTTATTATCAGGGGATGTCTTATTTTCGGGGAAACAGGGTACTTCTGTTAGATCAGGAGATGGAAGCTGTGGCCAGAAGAGCCTTTGCCCAGCTTGGGCTGATTACCAACTGCAGCCCACTTGAAGTGAAAGGATCTGAATACAGTGCCTCATACTCTCATCACCAGCCCATTTAGATCACTGGAAGACACTCTACAAAGACCACCTGGAAGCTTTGGTTGGTGCAAAATATAAAGGGCAGGGTGCTCACATACTGTAAGTTGACTATTGAACAGGTTTTTATACTGTTTTCAGGCACTGCATGGGCTTCCTATTAATTTCCGAGTGCAATTTAAAATGCTGTTATTGATCTATAAAGACCTTTGTGGTTTGGCACCTGGCTATCTGCAGGACCACATCTCCACACTAATGTCAGCCCAACAACTATGCTCATGTGAGAAGTATTGATTTCCACCATTTTCAAGAAAAGGGTGAAGCCTGGAAATTCTGCTGTTTGCTGATAAGACTGGCCTTCTGGAATGACCTCCAACTGAAGATTAATTTGTCTCCAGTGGGTTCTTCTGGAAAATATACTTCTAGTAAAAACTAAATACAGAGTGTTTCCAGAGGCTTCTGAACTTTGAAGGCAAATCTATCTATTTATCATCTAGCTAGCTAGCTAGCTATCATCTATCTATCTGTCTTCCTGTCTGTCTGTCTATCTATCTATCTATCTATCTATCTATCTATCTATCTATCTATCTATCTAGGAGGGTTATATTTATTGTATTTTTATATTTTGTTTACATATTTTTATATGTTGTTTGCCACAAACGTGATTTTGGTAGCTAACAAATTTGATAAATAATAAAAACAAAGTAGTGTTCTTTCAAATGCTTTTTATCTGGTCTGATCCTCACCTTCTCGAAATAGTACATGGTTGCTTAACAGTAGAACTGCTATCTTAGACATGCCAACATATTTTACTCTGAATCATTGCTTTCAGCTGTGATAGATGATGGAGTTGATGACAAACATGATTCAGGACTTTCTGCCAAGGTTATTGGTTTTAACTGAGGAAACTGTTCTGTCCATTTTCCCCACTAAGGAGCCAGGAGACTATAAAGGCCCAAACATGATCCCAAAACCTGCAGGTGCCAGTAATCCAAATAAACATAGAGCAATTAGCAAAATTAACACAGCTTTAAGTAGCTTGGTTCACCAGATGCAGAGACATAGTAGGGTTCCATAAAATGTAAAGTTATTAGAAATTAAACCATTAATCATCTGTTCAAAGGCCTGGATGCAAAAACCGTTCTGTCTGAAATGGATGATTTTAAAAAATGGCATGGATTTAAAGGGGACAATTCAGTTGTTCCAAGTCTGATTTTGAACCATGTTCTATAGCTTTGATTCAATTGAGAATAGGGGATAATGACCAGAATTCTTCCCTGCTCCCAGCATGTGCAACTACTGAATCCCAGAAACTCTGGAGGGCTATTTCAGATTGCCAACCTTCATCTATTTTTTTCAGATTGTTTGAATGATCTAATGCTGTAAAGAAAAGTAGCAAGCCAGATGTAAATGAAGTTAGTGGTGGGCTGCAAAGGCATCCGGATTATTGAAGATGTTAGTGGTGATTACAGGACTCCTTGTTACAGAGGGGAATAAAGGCAAATAGTAGCATTATTTCAATAATCAGGTATAGATGCAATCTTTGCATAGATGTTAAACAAGTTGTGCATCAGTCCAAAAGTATCTTAGATTCATATTTTAACATTTTCCCATCTACCCTGCATCATTATCCTTTAAATATTTTCACATAATTGATTACTTCCTTTTCACCTTATTTTTTGAAACTTACATTCATTTCAGTTTTACTCTTTGATGGATCATTATCACACATGTATAAATCTCTAATTTTTTTTCTCTTAATTTCAAATATCATTTGCAGTTTTTATTTCCATTCCACTCAACCTGGTAGGTGCTCTTTGTTTAGCCTTTTTCACCCAATATTTTTTTTAAAAAAAATCTATGAAAATTGTTGTGCCTTTTTCATCTTATTTGCTTTTACTACATTGTTCGCAACTTTTGGGGATTTTTTTTCCCTCTAAAACATTCCCCCATGTTCCCCCATATTTCAGTAATTCATTTCTAAAAAAAAAAAACTTTCATCACTTTTCAAGCCATATTCTGTCATAAACAGCCAACTCTTTCCTTCCCCACCTCAATTAAATCTTATCCCAATATTCCTGTTAAATTCTTCTTTGTCATCACTCTTGTTGATTTGACTGCTGTTATTGCAACTGCAAAACTTCTGTGAAGCAGGTTTCACTAAGGAACACACTTTATTTAATACATTATTCATCTAATGTCATCTACAGAGAAATCAGCCAGCCCAATGAGTCCCTTTATAGCATACCCCATTCCATTTGCTCTCATTTTCAGAGCAGTCAACGTTTTCTGGTCAAACAGAAATTTCTGTCTTCTTGGAATGCTTTAGCGGGTTTTTCTTCAACATTATTATATTTCTGCAAAACTTAAGGTTTCTGTATCCTTTCCTCTTACATGTGGAAGATTCATTCAGCTGTATGAGGACAGGCTAAGTCTGCCAACGTTATATACAGTGTGATATTCAATAGTAATAAAAAAAGATGAGTGGCAGACAAAGAAGTTATTTAACAAAGAATACAAAGCAAGATAATGCTGTTGATTTGAAACATTTACCTCCTTCAGACAACCCATGAAGTTATTGCTGATAGGAGATCCAGGTAAATCAGCTGTACTGGGACTTCCACCGACATAGAAGAAGTCATCTGAGCCAAGCATAGTATAATCCTCTTGTGTGTAGCCAGTAGTGGTGAGGATTCCATCCACAGAGATTGTCACCTGTTTGAAGAATGCAATGGACAAAACAAAAACAAAAAAAGGAAAAGAAAAACAAAATTCCCAGCAATGACCTTACGGTTCTTAAAAGAGCAAGTCCTCTCCCTATTTTTATAAAACTTTTAGGATAGGTTTTGCTGATCTTTGTTGATTCATTGCAGCTCAGTTCCATTTTCTGGTCTGCTTTTTGTCCCTCCACTCCAAGACCTTAATCACCTGCGTTGCTAGTTCAACTTTGCTACTGCCAAAAAGATAAGCTATTCTACCTGCCATTGATGGCTTCCATTTAATAAGGCCAGAAAATGGAGCAATTGGTGGACGGGAGCGCTTATCTGAGCTGATAGTATGATTGATTAGCCATTATTGGTAGTGATTATTGTTAGTTATGACTGTTAGCAAAGACACTAATGATGAAGTTGATATATTTGATTTTGCTTCTTTGTATTTATTTGGCTCACAGCACACAAATGAACATGCATTCAGGGAAGGGAGGAAGGAAAGGGATCTCACTTTCAATACATTATGGAATGAACATGCTATGTGCCTACGAAGACACCCACCACCACCCAGTACTGCAACTTAAAAAGAAAAAAAAAATACAAAAATTTTAAAAAATTAGGATTATAAAAAAATGAAAGAAAGAAGTCAACCATACATCAGCAAAAATGAAAAATATAAAGTGAATTTGAAAACAAGAGAAAAAAAATTGGCAAACGTGCTCACACTCTGTACTTCAGCACACTCATGCCACTGTTTTTCAAAATCCGGACGGACAAAGTATCCTGAGAGAGATAGTTTTTTTCACACTTGCATGCATTCCTTAAAAAAAGCAAAAAAATGAAACCATAAACTATAAAAGGAGAAAAACAAAGCTTAAATGAAAGGAAGGCTAAATTTTAAAAATCTAAAAATAGTCCAAACCCCATAATTCATGGAGGTCAATGGAAAACAGAAGGGGGAGGGCAGGAAAGGAAGGTTGTGAAAATGATATATGTAAGTGATTTAAAAGTTAGATTAGTGGCTTGGTGGACAGATGGGTAGAGATAGCTGCAGTATGGTGTTTGGGAAAGGAGGTGGGGATTAACCAGACATAGACATGCCATGCAGCGTATATATTGCCCTGAACCAAACAACTGGCTGAGCTTCTGTTGGTTATGGCTGGTGGAGTTTCAAAAAGACAGAGAAAGAATATGTGTGGAGGCTGGCCCGATGAAGAGGTTAAGATGGAGTGAGAAAAAAAGAGGGAAGTTTGGCCCAATTTTGCCTACAACTGTTATTAGAACCAAAAAAAAAAAATGAAGGGGGAAAGACTGGGCTCACAACAACAAACTGTAGGCCCTGACATGGTAGCTGAGTTAAAAACCTTCAGAAAAACAGAAAAAAAAAAGTCTCACCTCCCCAAATTAAAAAAAGGGGGGAAAACTAAAGAAAAGAAAGAAAAGGGATTAGCAAAATATTGACAAAAATAGAATTAAAAAATCTTTTTAAATAGATAAAGTGAAGAAGCCAGCAAAAGAGATAATTAAATCCCATTTCCAGAACTATTGTATTTATTTTCCTTTGTTTTTGTCTTATGGAAAATATATAAAAATACAAATAGTAAGAAAAGGTAACTATAGCAAAATCAAAAGAAGAAGAAGAAGAAGAAGGGGAAGGTAAGTTTAAAGCGGAAAAAAAATAGGGGATGGGAGATGGAGAGGGAAAGGAAGATAACACACGGCAAACCCAAAAAAAAGAGACAATAAGAATGATATCTACCAGACAATGTAGTTTGTTTACCATAGCGTGTCCAATGCCTGAGTGCTTTGCGGAAAAGGGGGAAGAAAGGAAATTAAAAAATTGTGAACAGAACGATTGTTAATTAAAATAACCAAAAGCAAAGATGAGTCGTTAGGGTGTTAGTACATTAGTCGGTTAGTAAAAATGACACATTGCATGAATGGTCTAGTGTTAGTTTTTCAAAAAAAGGCATGGGGTGCCCGACACACACAGAGTGAAAAAGAGGACAGCATGAGCAGGACTGTCTGGGATCCATGCCATAGAGATTGTTAGAAGGAAGGGAGCTGCCTGCCCTTCTCATTCTTATGCTATTAGTTACCCATACCATTCTCAGAAACAAGGGATATTTCCTCTAAAACCCAAGTAGAATTTGAAGGATACAAACAATACTTACTTTTCAAGTGAAAATCAAATATGTATTCACCCTCTGTATTTCTCCACCCACATAAATAATGACAAACCATCATGAGTGATTTTAACCATTCCGTCCCACTTCCCAATCCATTTCAACCTCCTTTTAGAGTTCCATTCAATACTACTCTCTGGTATAGCTCAGATATTCTAATTAACTCAACCTATCTCTTGAGTATAGACAGTTGCTTGACAATTCCTTTGCACTCACCAGTTCCCAGAGTTATTTTTTTTTCCTTTACGGTAGTTGAACTTTTAGAAAAGACATACAGAATATAAAAGTCCAGACTAACAGAGACAACATGTAGCTCACCTGCAATATTCAGGAAAGTGGGGAGAAGTTTCCCTAATTGAAGGAGGCATGAAGATTGCTTGCATCAGGTATTTTGGATTGAATGGGAAAAGGTTGACAGAATTTAATATGTCATTTGAGGAAAGAGAAGACTTGTCTTTCTTACCCATGGATAGTTTTATAACTGATTTCCAAACTGCCAAGTTTGGTGATATTTATTTGTTTGAGAGATTTCAAAGAAAGGTTTAATTAGTAGTGTTTAGAGTAGTGTTTACCAACATGGGGGAACATGGGGAAACAGTTGATAACTGAGTTTTTAGTTCTTCTATTTTCCAATGGGTGCTGGAATCCTTTGATTATGCAAACTTGAAGACAAGTATTTTTTTTTTCTGAAACAGCAAAACTAAGGGAAATGTAATGTGTACATTCACCTCATCAAATATATTTTACAGTTTTCATTGTGTTTTATCATTTTCATAGTATTTCAATAGTCTGGTAAACTTATTTGAGTAGAGCTGCACAAGGACCAAAAAAAAAAAAAGTTAATATCTGCAGCCAGTCTAAAATTTATTGGGAAAAAATGCTGCAGTCCTTTAATTGCAAAATTAAGTTCCACATGGTTTTAAGCGATTGTGGGTTGGGTGAGATTGGGCCAATCAGGTTGTTCTGTTCAATCTCCTGCTCAGATACATTTAGATTTTACAATTTCAAAGAAATTTGTCTTTGTTTCATATTTATTTATACTATTTTATTATATTTTACTATTTGAAGTTAATAATATAAATATAGCATCCTTAAATAACATTTTGATGAAAAGGAAAAAGCAGGACAATAACAGTTATTGGTAGGCTGTGTTCTCTTTTGATAGCAATAGCATTTAGACTTATATACCGCTTCACAGGGCTTTATAGCCCTCTCTAAGCAGTTTTACAGAGTCAGCATATTGCCCCCAACAATCTGGGTCCTCATTTTACCAATCTCGGAAGGATGGAAGGCTGAGTCAACCTTGAGCTTGGTGAGATTCGAACTGCCAAATTGCAGGCAGCCAGCAGTCAGCAGACATAGCCTGTAGTACTGCTCATGTATGTGTTGTTGTTGTTTTAAATTGTCACTGTGGAGTCTGATGGCTTCAAAAATCAAATCAAATTAATAAAATATTTAACAGAAATATATTGCAGCCGCAATGTAAGTCCTATTTTCATATTCTTTTATTTTTAATCATGAAAATTAATATTTTAATAAGCCTTTCATCACATGCTGGAAAACATGATTGAGAAGCATAGCACATAGAATTTGTACCATTTCCTTTGTTTTATATTTATTATTTGGATCTGCATATTTAAATGTATCTACAAGAAAAACAATATTACCAACCTTTTTCTGAAAGTGCTGGTGAAAAATATTGACACTTTCCAATTCTACCATTAAAAAGGTTTACATAAACAAACATTTTTGTTAAAATAAACATATGGGAAATTTACTGGGGCACAAACTACTTTGAATTAAGTTAATGTATAGTGATTTCTCTATGCAATAAAATGTTATTTTTTATATATAGCACATCCTTTTTTTAAAAAAAATGCATGTTTTTTTTAAAAAATGAATGTATAGCTGTTCTTTTATAAGTTTATGGTGTCACGTTATAGGTGTCAAAAATAACAAATTTGAATTATAATTTTAAAATACAAACATGTATGCCTGCTTACAGAAAACCTGCATTAGTTTTTTAATTGAAATGATAATTTTAATGTGCTCCATGAAGCATTTCTTGATAGAGAAAAAATGGAATGCTGTTGTCCAACAAAAAATGTTATTTCATTCTGTTATACATGTTCATTGTCTGAATATATAAGAAAGCAAAAACAAATATCTATTTTTAAAAAACTGCTGTAAATTCTATATTGCCACAACCGCTGTCTGTATTTTGAACAGGCAGCTGGGTTATAGTTAAAAATATTAGTTTTACTTTGGATTTTGCCCATCATTTAATGAAATAATATAATATGAAATATAATATACCACTAACTAAAATGGTCATCAAATTGAAAGAGAATTTCAAAGAACAACCATTATAAAAATATAAGTTTGTAGTGAGTAAAAATATATGTGCATGAAACATGGATAAAATGAATCAAAAGTTATAGTTTAAAATTATATTTTGAGGATGACCATTTCCAGACAATGAGAAAGTTTAAATGAAATAAAATAATTAGTTCAAGGGAAATAATTTCTGCCTTCAGATGTAGCGCTGTAGTCCGATGCTCCTTTAACCAGAGTTTGGCCTAATACCATACTATTGTAATGATTATGTAACTATACCAATATTTAGAAATTAAACATTTGATTCCCTGGAACAAAATGACACAAATGCAATTTAAAAAAAACCCCGAAAATATCTATGGGCAAATTAAATTAAACTGCTCTGACTGAAACTAACTTTAAAAATATAGCAAAGAACACTTTGAAGTTATAATGAGGCTTACTAATCAAAACATATAGGAAAAAGGAAATATAGAAAAGCAGTATTGTTGGTGTTCCCCAAGATTCAAAATTAAGTGTTCTGTTTTTAAAGATATCTCAAAATAGGCAAAGAGTTCTTAGTATCTACCTACCTACAATAATGGATCAAAAGGTATACTGAAGTGTGATTTTCCAGTTGGAAAACTAAGGAAAACTGTGAGAGAGCTAATTTTGTGAACCTCTAAATAAAGTAAATAAACAAACAAACAAATAAATAAATGACTGTGAAATCAGAAAGGCTAAATTAAATATAATAAAACTAAAGTCTTTGAATTGTGGCACCAGAGAAAAAGGCTTATAATACCTTGGACTGAAAGAAGTAATAATTTTATATTAGAAGAAATAAAACCAGAGGCAAAAGTCACTGGAGAAGGTCATGATACTTGGGAGAAAAAAATAAAATAATAATAATAAAGGACAGCAAAAGCAAGGTTGCTAAATACTATTTCTGTTATTACAAATGTGAGCTTGCAAGAATTTATAGAAGCAATTACTCACAGACAATCCTAGTTAAATGTTGAATAATTTAAGACTTGGAAGTCACGCAATGACTGAACAGCAACAAATTAGACTTAGAATGCCTGGAATATTCAAATATATGCAACGTTTACAGTTTTGCTTGCTGTCACCAATGCCTTGGTCAGCTCTTGTTTGGACTCATAAAGTTCAGCTAATCCAGAATGTAATAGCTCAAGCAGTGAATTTGCCCACTATGCTTCTGAGTGCAATTCATGATGGTTGTCACCTTTAAATCCCTACAAGGCTCAGGATCTGACCATTTGTAGAACTGCTAATTTAAGTGGCTTTTGCCAATCTCTTAAAAATTAAGAGAAGTCCCTTCCAGATCCTGGCCCTAAGAAGTGCCATCTTCAGTAACTATGTGGTTGGGCCATCTTCATTACTGCTCTCCTTAAGCAGAATAGAATTTCTGTGAAAGACAGATTGGCTCCAATTCTTTGAAAAAATAAGCCATTCTCTAAAAAGACTACTGATATGAGAACACTATGGAAATTCAGTTATTTGGGGGGGGGGATTGGCTAAATTTGGAGGGGAGAGAACAGAGAAAAAGATATTCCTACAGCTTGACAGTGATTGTTAACGTCCTTAAACATACATGGATTATTCTTTTCTATTATTATAGAAATTCCTTAAGTCAGTTTTTCCATCCCATAAAAGCATAAAATGATTGGTTTTAATATGCATATGTGCAAGTAAAATAAATATGCAATGCTTTGCTTAAATCAAGAAGTGTTTGAACATAAAAAGTTAAAATATCTATTTGAAATAATGATGGGTGACAAACTACACAACATTTACCAATCAGTAAGAACTAAAAGGGGGGTATGTACAATAGAACATTTATTTGTCATGCTGTAAATGGACCCAAGTGATTTAATATATTTCACCAGCTTTCAGAAGGAAGGTTATTTATATTCATCTGTATCTATTAAAAGCTTGGGAATATTTTAGGAGGGAGGGAAGAGTTTGATACTTTAAGTCTGGGTATCTATGTAAAAATATTACCGTGTTTCCCCGCAAATAAGACCCTGTCTTATATTTTTTTTTGAACCCTGAAATAAGTGCTTGGCCTTATTTTCGGGGATGTCTTATTATTTTGGGGTGCATGGAGCAAGGTGGGGCTCCTCTTGCCGTCTTACCTGATTTCCAGCTCTGTCTCCCTAACCGTAACCAGAGGAAATGGTGGGGACCAGCTGTGCATGCAGTTAAATATTTTTGGGGAGGGCTTATTTTAGCACATGCGCTCAAAAGCCCAGTTGGGCTTATTATCAGGGGATGTCTTATTTTAGGGGAAACAGGGTATCAAATAGAGCTGTGTGTTTAAAGAAGTAATAAATGGAGTTAAAATATTATAAAATATTAATAAAATATTAATAATAATAAAGGTATGGGGAAGGGGATCTTCAAAGAAGCGTTCCTCCTCTATGTAGTCATCATAGGGAAAGATGGATAGAGACAAAGGCAGTAGTAGCATAGCTTCATAATGAAAATCAAAGCAAAGAAATAAGGAGATCTGGAAAAAGTACGGCCAGTATCAGGACCATAAGGTTAAAATAAGCACCTCACATACAGAAGAAAAATAGAGAGAAACAGAAGAAACAAAGACTATTATCAGCCCAATCCACTTAAAAATCCACCCGCACAAACTCTCTTGAAATGATCTTGCTCAGATATCATTCTCAGGTATGTGCAGCAATGCAGTTTGTCATTCATCACAAAAGGTTTGTGCAAAAGAAAGTCCAAGTGAATCAGGCCCATTACAGAATTAAAGTAATGATATTATGAAAATGGTTAAATCAATTACTAGGACATAAAGGAGAAAAAGAAAATGGATAAAGCTGCTGCAGAAAATACTTTCCGTTCTTACTGTAATTAAATGCAACAAGAATATTACTGATAAGATTGAAATGTAATTAAGGAAATAAGAAAAAACAGAAAGGAAAAGAAGGGGGGAAGTGCAAAGGAAAAGTGAGATAAAAATGAAGTTAAGTCACAAAATAGTGTTAAAATAAATTGGAGATGGGGGAAAGGTAGAAAATTATCAAGTGGTAATGAAGTTATTGCAATGAGGCCAAGTTATAGTAAATGAATGAGCACTTGTTTTCCCTCAAGTTACTAGAAGTGTTAGATGCTCCTCCCACTCCAAATAGATATACATCTTTCAACTTCCTTCTAGCTACTAATTTACTATTATGTTTATTCACTACAACAGAACTTTACCACAGTTCTCTTCCTTTCCTCATTACCTGCCGCAGGTTGCGAGTCACTTTTACGTTGTGCCATTGGTTGTCATTAAATTTGCCACTGACTGGCTCCACAATGGCTTCAAAGGCTCCAGATCCCAAGTTAATGATCAGTGAGACGGCGCCATCTTTCAGAGCCAGGTTGACATAATCAGCCGACTTGCCCGTGTGCAGGATTAGGCCGTTGCGCTGCCATGTCTTGAAGGACAGTGTGATTTCATCACTGCTGCTTTGAATGGGGTTCTGGGACAGGTCATAGCACAGGTATTCGGAGCCACGGAAAGTGGCTACATTCTCGTCTCTTGCTGCAGAAAGACAAAAGGAAAAATGCAGGAGACTGGTCAGCTTTGTTTCATGAAGAAATAACATTCACTTTGCTTCACTGAAACAGATATTCATGAATCATGGTTATTTTTGTTCTTGCTTTGCATTTATTTACATTGCTAATATATTCAAAACAGGGATAAGGCACTTAGTACAACCATAAACTTATACTGCCTCTGGACAAATATTACTTCTTAGAGCACAGGAATGTGATATAGTCTGATATAGTCTGATATAGTCATCAACATTTATATCAAACCTTCCAATCAGGTAACATTTTTAGTCTCAGAGCACAGTTTAAAGCTTTATTTTCCTGGCTTATTCAAAAGAGGAGTATAACTTCAGAAGACAGATTAGATTTAGGAATGAAACTGATAGACTATATGGGAAACACCAGACCCAAAAGATTAGAGTATCTTTTTACTTGATTTAGGGAGATACAGTAAATGAATATAGTACATAAAATTGAGCAAATGGAAGTATGAGCAATTATTTGAATTAATCAAACAAAACTTTCAAAAAATTAACATGCAATGAACTCAAACCATCAGAGGCAAATATGTGGGTCTAACATCTATTTTAGCAGCTTATTTAAAATTCTTCTAATTTCCTTTCTTTCATGATCATTAGCTCTTTATTTCATCATATGTAATGTATTGCATAAAAGTGGGCAATTTTCAATCTTATTGGAAAGTTGGCACCATTTATAATATCCAATAATTATTTCACTGATTTTGGCAAATTGCTCATTTAAATTTACTGATAACTAAAGATCAATTATCTTGACAGATTTGTTTCTGGTTTTCATTCATTGACAAAACAGCATAAAGAAACCCATACTATATACAATAAATATAAGCTATCATCTGGAGTTACATCAGTCCTTTGAAAAAGGTACCTCAGAAAAGAGAAAGCAAATATAAATGTATACATTGCTAAAACAATGACTTTTCCAGATTCTCAAAACTGTATGTATTTATTTATTTATTCAATTTCTATAGCCGCCCAACTCATTATGGGCAATTTACAATTCTAAAATTATAAAACAATTTAAGAAACATTAAATCACTAAAACATCCACAAAATAAATAAGTACACTGAGCCCAAGGGAGGGGTCAAACATGTCACCAGTCTCAAGTCCCTTCGTTCCCACAAGAGATCTGATTCAAGCCCACCTTATATTCCATTGACTCTTATCAAGCGCCAATTTGCTTTGGCCATTAGTAGTTCAGATTATTGTAGAGAGCGTAAATTTGCAATAATATTCATTTGCACTGCCTGGATTTCCTGATTTCTCAGGCTTGACATGCAAACAGCATTTGTGACGATTAATTGACTAATAGTAAAATCAAGTAATGGGGCCCTTAAGACATTCAAAGCTTCAGGTACATAGCTATGTTTTTAAAACTTTGTGAAAAGGTAACAGGGTTAGGCCATGTGTGACAATGATCCTCCCAGTCCAGAAATCGGAGTAATTGGAGGTCTACTCAAAGTTGTGCAAGGCTCTCCAAACTATAGATGCCACTTTCTCTTCAAGCAGGAGCTTGATTGTGAACTGGATCTGTTTGGGCTAGTGCCATCACATCCAGAATTAGAGATGGAAGAACTTTATCTTCAGAAGGTCTAAATACTCACAGCCAGTCCATGTTGCTAATATTAAGTCAGAGCCCATTTTGCCCCAAACAATCTCCAGACATTGGAATAGGACAACCATAGCATCACTCAAGGGGCCTGGAGTATAGATATAAATTGGTTGTGCTCAGAAGGAGGCCACTCATCATATTCTGTCAACAATGTTGGATCCAAAGTAGGTTAATTGCAATCAGGCTTTTTTCAGCTGAAAGGTATGGGATTTTAATAAGCTATGATAAGTTATCTCAACTCTATGGGACAGATAATAAAAAGGGTGTTAAAATAGTTGCGAACCATTAGCTAAAACAGATTCCCTAGGTACATTTTATAAGCGGCAACACCTAAACTGTTTGGTTGGTATAATGGTCAGAAAACTTTATTTGGATAAGAAACAATGAGCATCAGTTTTTAAAATAATCAGCTTTTTTTTAAAAAAAAAAAAGTCTGCCTCTGTGAGCTGGGTTTGGGGATGATATAGTTATAATGGTTTTGATTCTCTTTTGAAAATTAATGGAGTGGAGAACTTCCATTTGATTCTAAGGCATTTCCACAGTGATTTTTCACATACCACTTCTGTTTGTATGTGTACACACACACACACACACCACACACACGAACTATGCAGGAACACTTGGCAAAATAATAGACAATTTAGTCCTGGGAAAGGAAATGGTATGAACAAAAATCAAAATAATCATGCCTTTTTGTTCCAATTTGTTTGGAATTTGGTGGGGCAGAGGGCGAATCTGGAGAGCTTTTGAAATTGTGTTATCATATCCTACAACAAATAGAATAAGACAATAATAGCATTCCTATAATCTCTCTAGTGTCTCTTTTCTAACCTGGCCTATCCTGAAGTGATTGCAAGTATACCAGTGTGCTGGTACCCAGGTTTATTTCTCAGTATATTATGAATCAGCTGAGAATGTTAAGGTGCTAAATACAGGAAGCAAACTGTGGCATTTCTATTGTTGAACTATAATTCCCAACATCTCTCACTATTGGCCATGCTTTTTAGGGATGGTAAGAATTGTATTACAGCAACATCTCAAGTCTGTAAGCCAAATGCTACAAAAAGTCAACATTCTTGAGAGTGTTTCCCGAGATCTTTAGATATTGATACATCACTTTTGGGGAAAAAATGCTCTATACACTGTTGGAAACTTGATCCAATAGTTTGAGCTGACTTTAAATTCCACAAATTGTTTATTTGTTTTGGTAGTGGTGATAAAATGGTGTGATAATTATATAAAAGTAAAGATAATTATTTCAGTAGCATAGCCCTAAGCTTTATTATAACGTCTGGAGCAGCAATAAAATATTGCACATCAATATCCTCTAAACTTTGGTAAAGTCATAGTTAATAAAGACTGAATTACACTTCATGCAACCTTAACATCCCACAGCAACAAGGAGTATAAAGGCCTGTATTAGCATGTAACAATTGTCTCAGAACAATTGCTGACAACAATTGTATTTCCATGGCAACCAAGGTTAAAAGTTTTATAGTGTTATTTCTGTAACAGAAATTTCTGGTTGCTGCACTTTCTTTTGATCTAAAGAAAAGGAATGTATAACTATGGTCAGACATGCACTCTATATATCTACAGAGACATCTGATCAAATAGTTGGATTCTGAGGTCAGTGTTAAATGGAGTCACAATGGTTAAGCTATATCACCTCAATAAAGAATTTCTGAGGCATTTAAGAAACTGGGGTCAGAGAAAGCAAATGTAAATTCAATGTAAATTATATTTATAGGGTCATTACTTCAAGTCATTTGTATAGAATTTAAATAAGTCATTCAATGCAACTAATAATATGAAAGCTCATTTATTAATTTTAATAGTAATCCAGGGAAATTCTCACTCCAGAGACAATACTATACAAAGCATTCCAAAGGTCATTTTCAAAACATTTTATGCTTCATAATGCACACTTCCTAAAACTATTAAAGGAACTTTTTAAGGTTGACATGACCAGTCCAAAGGCTTTCCCTGACTGAATCTGTGATGTGCATGCCAAATCTTCTGGAGAATATGGCTGCTTGAACATTCCGGTAAGGTATGCTTTGTCCAACTTGTTTAGTTTATTTATTAGACTTCTTTAGCCGAAATAATAGCCAAATATTTTGTGAAACATTCCTTTTTAATGCTTTATATCTAAATTTAATATTTTGATATTAATATATCTATTAAGTGTATTTCAAAACAGACACTATAAAAGATATTTCACATTCCTATGTAGAGAGTAGAGTAGAGTAGAGTAGAATATTCTTTATTGGCCAAGTGTGATTGGGTACACAAGAAATTTGTCTCGGGTACATAAGTTCTTAGTCTACATATAAATATAAATCATAAATCATAGGATCTCCTTCTAGCAGACATGAATTGAATTGTGCTGTTAGCATCCAACCCCCAATTGCTACTTCATTGAAATGGTTTCATTCATTTTTTCCATAAAAAATTTACCATAAGGATGTTTAAATTGGCCGTTATGACAAACAAGCATTTCCCATCTAAAGAGAGGGAAATTGGACAAAGTGGCTAAGGGGAAAATGAGAAAAGACAAAATTATCTGGTCAGGAAACAATGTAGCTCACAGAGGTGTTCACAAGCAGGGTCAAACAAAAAGAATATTCCAATGCAAACTCCCTGCCAACATGATGCAAGCTCTTCTCTTTTTGTACATGTGGCATGATGTGGACATGCGTGTATGAAAGGAGTGGAGCTTGTATCACAATATTGCTTTTAGCATTTAGATAAAAGTGCTGGGTCCTGCAGATGCCTCCCATAAATTGGGAAGGGAAGAAAGAAAAGACATTACAGTTGATTCAAAATAAATAGACTAATCTTGGATGAACCATTACTAAAGTGAAAGCTACACACAATTGCATTTTTTTTCCCTGCCAACATTGAATTGTATAGTTCTTTCAATAGCACACATTTATGTTGGTATTTGGCATGCAAAGATACCAGATTCATTTGCTGGATGCCAAAATGTAATCCTCATCTGAGAAAAGGGTCTCAGAAAGCAGACTGGGGAAATCTGACATATTGTAGCATATATCAAAATTAAAACACTGGATTATAATTGAAAGATTTCGGCATTCCAAATGAATCACCTGATAACTTGCTGTATTCTATCTTAAACTAAGCTTATTATCCCACTGTTAGCATAGTGCTTATATCCTCAGGTCCTTCCACACTGTCTCAATATAGTGCAGTATGATGGATGTCTCAGGTTGCCCGAATAAATGCATACATGTCTATAAAATATAAACACATATTCACTCCAACATCTGTACATGAGGCAAGCAGATGCATCTTGGAAACTCACAAGCAGAGAATCAGCTTTTTCCCCCCTTCATTGCTGGACTTTAGAAGCAAGTATTTAAGGCACGTGTAATTCTGCATGATAGTTTACAGTCACCAACATTAGCAGTGATTGATAGTTTTGACCTTCATGAATTTGCTGCTAACCCTAACCTAACTCTAACCCTTTAAATACTTCTGGCAGCAGGGATGAAATCCAGCAGCTTCTGACAGGTTCTGGAGAACCAGTAGCAGAAATGTTGAGTAGTTTGGAGAACCAGCAAATACCACCTCTGGCTGGCCCCAGAGTGGAGTGGGAATGGAGATTTTGCAATATCCTTCCCCCAGGAGTGGGGAGGGAATAGGGATTTTGCAGTATCCTTCCCCTGCCATGCCCACCAAGCCACACCATGCTCACCAAGCCACGCCCACAGAACCAGTAGTAAAAAAAAATTGGATTTCATCACTATCTGGCAGTCATTACAATATTTGATTGCAGTCAATTCTATAGTCGTGTTGTTTAAACAAGGGCTTTTTAAAACATGATGTGACATTGCTTTATTCACAACTACATTTTGGAGGGTAGGAAAAAGGATAGCTATTCCTGTCACCTTACAAATAACTACAAAGAAGTAGTTCAACAATGTCATAAATTTTACCTTTTAAACTATCTTCCCAATATCTATTTTAATTTTCAATCTATTCTTCCTCTTGAAGTCACCATTGATTTAACATTTTCCACTGTTGTGAGATGACTCCAGTTAAATTACGGTACAAACCCTGGCCCAGAGGCTGAATGCTTTCCTTTGATACTTACACAAAATTTCTAATAGAACATACAATTCAGCTGTGTTAAATTGAACATACATAACTAGTTTACTTATCTGTGCCTAATTATATTTAACAGTGATAATGCTATAGTGATAAATGAAAAATGACAATATTAAACAGTTTAAGTTTCCTGTCCTCCTGTATTTCTAGCTAGTATACTAGCTAGTATTGCTCCCTTTTACTGAGTTGCTCCTCTGGCTCTCAGTCCTTATCAGTTCCTAGGAGTGAACAAATAATTACTTGATGGTAGCTGGCTGTAGCTGGACTGAATCTTTAGAGGGCTGTAAATTGTTGCTATTCATTTCTTAGCTGTAATAGCTTCCAAAGCTTCATGCTTATTCCAAATGTTTTGGTCTCGTTTCTTCCACACACAACTGGATGTTGTTGCTTTCCAATGCATTCTCTTCCACCCAGACCCCTATACCTTCAGTGGTCTTTTTTCTCCCTGCTATAAACTGTAGATGTGGTTACTTGTTCTTTTAAAGTCTCGGGGAAATTCATTAGGATGAAACACAATTCATAAGGAAATAACTCTCAGAACAGCAGTCTTGAATCTTTTCTTTCACCAAGTTTTGTTGTATATTATTTCTATTGGATTAACAGTGGTATTACGACATTTTGTTATTCTTTATTTCTGAAGGGTTCTTTTTTATTTTCAGGTGGATTTCTTTAGTTTGCCAGGTCATTATTACTAAGGTGTTATATTAGAGGCTGGAGGCTAAAACATATGAAGAACGGTTACAGCAACTAGGAATGTCTAGTCTAACGAAGAGAAGAGGGATGACATGACGATGACATGATAGCAATCTTCCAATATTTGAGTGGCTGTCACAGAGAAGAGAGGGTCAACCTATTCTCCAAAGTTCCTGAGAGCAAAACAAGAAGTAATGGATGGAAATTTATCAAGGAGAGATCAAACCTAGAACTAAGGTGAAATATCCTGTCAGTGAGAACAATTAATCAGTGGAACAGTTGGCCTCCAAAAGTTCTAAGTGCTCCACCACTGGATGATTTAAGAAGAGATTAGACAGCCATTTTTTGATAAAGAGTTTTAAACAGGGGGTTGGACTAAAAGACCTCCAAGGTCCTGTCCTGTTATTCTGTTATTAATTCATGCTTTGTTGAGCAGGTTTCCATTATCTACTTAATCTAATATGCATGCTATTTTTCTTTCTGAAGTAACATTTTGACACTGTAATTATATCACACTTTCTGTAGTTGCAATTGTTTTAGTATATGCTTTTGATCATTATTTATTTATTTATTTATGTAATTTATGTAATTTATATGCCGCCCTTCTCCCGTAGGACTCAGGGCGGCTTATAAAAATGACAGAAAATTACATAAACAGTTAAAATCAATTTAAAATTAATTAAAATCAAATTAAAAGTATGAAATATTTAGAATCCCCCTACGGATTCAGCCCATATGGCGAAAAAGCCACGTCTTTAATTTGCGGTGGAAGGAGAGGAGGTCCGGGGCTATCCTGAGGCCGGTGGGCAGCTCATTCCAGAGGGTCGGCGCTCCAACAGAGAATGCCCTCTCCCTGGAGACTGCCAGCCGACACTGTCTGGCTGACGGCACCCTGAGGAGGCCCGCTCTGTGGGAGCGCACCGGATGGTGGGAGGAAGGCAAAAGATGATCCTGCAGATACTCCGGGCCTAAGCCATGTAGGGCTTATGAAGTGTTAATATTCCTATTCATTTCATTCTTGTTCTTAAATGCTATGTAATAAGCACTGGAACTGGTGATTTGTTAGCTGGTATATGCCAAAACATCAACATACAAATCAGTAGAGGTAGTTCTTGAGTTACAATCATTCATTCAAAGGAATCTCACTACAGGGTTTGAGATCCCCGGTATTTTTATACTAAGAATCCATCACCCTGCCAATTTTATAAGTACTATTTCTTGCTTATCTTGGTGTTGACTATTAAGAAGACAGGATCTGAGCTGCTAATTTCCATCTTTGATTTGGGGTTGTATATTTTAAATGATATGTCAATGGAATTTAGGTGTCTGCTGATGATGTTTTTGTTTTTTAATGCCAAACTTCACAGAATTCCATAGCATTTTTGGCTTTAGTTTTTTCCGTTTTTCCAGTTGAAGTTGTGGTTGAATTCGTTTATGTGCTGAGAGATTAAGGAATTGTCATTATGTCTTCTGACTGCTAGCTGATGTTCATGGATTCATTCTGCCAATCCTCTATTGTCTACATGATAGCTGCCACAGCCTTACACTATACCAGATGATGCCTGTGGGATTTTTTCCCCCTCTTTGTTTACTCTAACCTCAGCATTGATTAGATTGCTTTGAAGGGATTTTGTTGGTTTGTGTGCTACAGGGATGCCAACAGGTTGTAGTAATTAATGCTTTAGTGAGGAGGTTAAAAGACTTTTATCTGTACAGAATTGATACATGAACAAACCATTCAGATACGTATTATTTATTGGGGCAGTATAGCTTTTTAGGTAATTGCCATTGTCAGGTTATCACATGATATTCAACAAAAGGCATTAAACTGGCAACATCTGTGCCAATATTGGATTTAGTAAATTATTCTGTCCCCAGAAAGATTATCATTCTAATGAATTCTCTTCTTTAGACTGTCCATCAATATCTATTACCAACTTGGTTAATTATTGGGAAAATAATTTATGTGTGGAATTAGGAGAATTTTTTTTAGGTTTCCTTGTTTCAGTTATAAAATAGGACAGCAGCGCATATTGATATATTGATGAGTCTATATAGCAATGAAGTTCTTGGGAAATAGGTTAAAATGAGGTTTTTTTTATCTTTTTCTCATTCCTCAAGAGAATATTTTCAAGTGAAGAGGTTATTACAGCCTTCATCTTTGATCTGTAAATGACCACTGGAGGCCTATTATAGGGATAAATCTTTGCCTATAAATTGCTCAGTTCATTTACAATGAACTGTAATAAATCTGTTGTTATAGATTAGACTCAATTGCATCTCTGTATGAATTAGTAATGCAACTGATTATCCTCCCCCCCCCCTTCTTTTTGGTTAGGCATGTCCTTTATTTTATATAAGAGTGAGTCTTTAAACAAGTGTATCTATTCTGTCTTGATGGAGTGATAGAGTGGAATAATTACCACTGAATTTATCAGTCTGAAAGAAGCATGAGCTATTTGTATTGACTTGGGCAAAATATTCATCAAAAGCAAAATATACTAAGAGAAAAATTCAAAAGTGCATGAATAATTTTGCCGCCACAACAGAGTTCTTAATATGGCAAAGACTTTGAAAAACACTGAATTCCCTCCTCATTGAAAGATCACAAAGGACTACATATGCCAAAATGATTTGGCAGCTGATAGTTGAGCCTGAAAGAGAAAATGAATTTGAAATATATGGGAATCATGATTTCCAGTTTGGCAGACAGAGATTTCAATAGTTTTCACTTTACAAGTATCCTTTATAAATGCAGAGTGGTTCAATGAATCCATGAATGGGAATCTGATTCTAAATGCTGGATTGGGGCCTAATTCTATAATTACTGGATCAGTTTATTTGATTAATGCTTTTATATTCTAAATGGTAAATTCATAAAGGCATTATCTCCCACTCATATTGTCATTTTATGTTTCAAAACACAGCAAAATGATAAATTTGCACCCTTGTCTGTTCTATGAAATCCGACTGTAAAATTTGCATAATGAGCACATTATTTGTTTGATCTTGCAAAGGTTTTGAATGGGATACTTGAGTCCTTTCTCCTTTCTTACAGGTATAACCTGATTTAAGATAATAGATCACAAGAATCTGGCTGGCTCAACCAAAGTGAGGCACACTGTAACACAAATAATATTATTTTCATATCTTGATATGATTTATGACTGTAAGTCTGCCATTTCTATTGATTCAATATATGTGTCAAAAGATAGAGACAACTTTATTAAATTCTGCAGAGTTAATGCTGCTTCATGTCAAAACAATCCCTTTGGTCCAACAAAGATCATTCTGATCTTTTAAAAGTGCAATTCAAAAGCAATAACTCTATTAATCAAAATTAAAACAGAGTAGACAAACATGGACAAAAGAAAATAGCATTTCATAGTCCTAAAAGGTACTTTTCAGATGCTTTGTTTTCTGGAATTCTAATTGCAACAGCTATAAAAGGTGTGGTTATATTTTTTTCAAAAAAAAAGACAAGATGTGAACAGAAATAAGCAAGTGAAAGATGCCATTTAAAGGGATTCGTATTAATGATATCCCAGTGTTTGTATCAGACATTTTCACAGGCTCAGTAGTCTTGTCTTCAATTCAGAAACCTGGATAATTTTAGACTATGTGAAGTCCATAACTTTGCCCAATAACACTGCATAACAAAGTTCACAAAAACAAAACAGAACAAAACAACTAAGTATCCTGAGTGATACTTTTTTAGGGGAACGTTTTGCCTAATGCACTGGTTTATATGAAAAATGAACTCATTTTCTAATATGGTATATTTTATTGAAAAGTGTTTAAGTTCCAAGTATATAATAGCAGCAGCTCAAGGCAGATATAAGCAAAATTTCAAATAAATCTGGATAAAATTAGAAATAAATATTGAAGGCTGTTTAATATGGTTATTTATGGTATCTTTATGCAGTTTTTCTCTAAAAATGGGCAATATGTGGGGTGATGTGTATAAAGAGTTTCTTGGGTTGGTATAATATTTTCCAGGCAACAGATACAAATAATTTCGGAAACCAATTTTCTTACAAACTTAGAAAATAAAATGTATTAAATGTATTTCTTTTTTCTTGCAAAAAAAAAAAAGCCTATAGCAAGAAAGGAAGTCCTCTTTTTCTCCTTAAGTGAGAAAAACTTTCAATGCTGCAGTTTGATTTGTTCAAGCCTTTCCTGCCTTTCTGACTGCTTTTTTCCCTGACCCCTTCCTACTTTTCTCTTATCCTCTACAAAAGCTAGTATGTTAGCAGGGAGAGAGAAATTGGTAAAAGCAAACAGGTACTTAAGAACTGCAATTCGTTGATTTGACAACATACTCATCCATTGTTGAGCCAGTTTTCTATTCTTGGTATTAATAATCTTTTGGGATCTCAGATGTGGTGACAATTTTCTGTCAGCTGCTGTCTTTTGTCTGGTTTCTTTTGATCTCTTTTTTAGGAACTCGGTGTGTTCCAGTATTGTTATAGCAGCAGTAGCAGCAGCATTTAGCAATTAATAAAAATTCACACAGTCAGCAATGGATACAACCAGGACTAAAGTGTCCCTAAATTGTCTTGCAATCTGCCTTAATAAGTCTGTTTTCCCCAACTAGAAAATTCATAACAAACAGATGTATGTGCAGTTCTGGACATGACTAGGCCAAGGCCTTCTGAAGATATTTTTAACAGTCATTCCAGATTATTCAGTAGGTTCACATCGGTTTGGCTTGAACAAGTCTCTAACATTATTGTAAAATGTAACTTTTGTGAAGTGAGACCTTCAAGAAATTCTGGAAAAGCCACCTGGCAATGGAGTTTGCAGGTGAAGAGGCTGATCAGGCTCCTAAATCTTTACATGGTTGCAGCTCAAATTATTTGTGGACTCTTCCTTTACTTTTCATTCTTCACTCATAGAATGGTAGGGTTGGAGGGGACTTCAGAGGCCTTCTAGTCAACCCCCTTGGCCAAAAAGGAGACCTTATTCCAACAACTCTTATAGTAGGTACAGATGTCAGTAACTATTTTGATGAGGTAATCACACAAGACGAGGGCTATACGTGTTTTCTATTTCACATCCACATCTTAATGTGGCAAGAGATTGTAGTTAGTGGTAATGTATGCACTTTGAATGCAGAAGACCAAGTTTCAAATGATGATGCTACACTGGCATCATCAAGGTGAAAAATGGATACTATAACAAGTAGGATTGTGCAATATATTTTGCTATCCCCCAAATTCTTTATCCAGAAGCAGAACAGATGAACAACTGAATCCTGTTGCAACAGTAGTAACATGTCAATTTCACTCAGTTCATTTGAAGAAAATCAACTGTTTAGGGAGTGAAGAAAATAATTTGCTAAAATATACATGAATACAGTATTTCATGTTTAAATTAACAAATTAAATTAACAAATTAAATTGAAACAGAGATTTGAAGCAACATGCTAAAATAACTCCAGATTAGAAACATTTAATTTAGATTTTAGCTTTGTTTTAAAAACTTTAGATTTTCTTAAATAAGGTTTTTAATCTCTTTAGATTTCCACAAAACAAAATCCTATCATTTTTCAGCCTATAAAAATATTGATCAAAATTGCTTAAACTTATTCTAAATGTAAGACCTTGACATACAGCATACCACTAATACGTTATGTCTATATTCACTGGCTATGCAAATACCCGCCCTAAATATTGATTATACTGTACACTCCTTTATTTAATTTAAACATTTAAAACACACTAACATGAGAAATACATGTAACTTCCTACTTCAAAGATTTTAATATCTAAGTCAAAGTTGCCTAGAGGCAACTAAGTAAAAGGGAGCTGGGTGGGTATATAGATCAAATCAATCCTTCAATCAAATAAATAACTATATTAAATAAACCACTACCTTCCCTAAGAATCTATACTACTATATTCTTGTCAATTCCCTCCCTCCACTTCCTTTTTTTCCTGCTGTTCTCTTCAAGTGACTTTTCAGCCAGTCTTCACGGCCCATAAATTAAAAAAATTGAGTCATGTTATTTTTCCCTACAAGCTAATACCATTTTTATTATCAGAATTGCCTAATATCAGATATCACAGGCTGTATTTTATTTCCATTTCTTGAGCTACATCTTTAGCAACAATGAGTTACTGTCTCTATAAAGCTTCTGCCCCCCCACCCAATGTGATTTTAACAGTTATTTCCCTTGCTGTCAGATCTGCTTTCCTGAGCTGTTCAGCATCCATTACTATCCAGACATACCTCTGATAAATGATTATTTGTTTGATGACTGCTCCATATTTATATGTTTTCAATGAAATACAAGCATAGATTGAGGGAGAACAGGAAATGAGAGTGGAGGCAAATAGCTATTTTTCTTCATACATATAATTCCTGAGCACTTTAAAAACACCCCCAAACACTTTGGAGATTTATCCTCTTATTTTTTCACCTTTCCTACTTTTTCTATCTGGTTCTGATATCAACAATTGAAAGATGAAACTAAAAAAATCCCCAGCATTTCCTAAATCAAAAAGATTTATGCTTTCTTATACTTAGTTTTCTTTATGTTTGATGGATATCTAATTATAGTAATTTCAAAAAATGATGCTCAGAAAACCTTGGTATTCTAAACCTATTAATACCCACTGCCTTCTGAAATTGAGCTACTTCTATGCTATACCATAATATTCACATGCATTTAAAACAAGTATACTCCAGCACAAAGTCAGGAATCATATCTGTTTTAGAAGTATAATCATGAGCCACACGCATGACATTGAATTGTGCCAATCACATTTGCTTCAAAATGTAGTAGGATCATATGCTCAAAAGCACAATTTGCACAATTGGTCAAAATGTTAATCAATAGCTCCCTTATGGCACTTAATACACACATAGGTATTTGCAGCATTTACAGGCACTTTTAGCCAAGAAAAAAAAATTAAACCCACTAAAAAGAAGAAATAAAAATGTAAGGTAAGAACAGTTGCATAAATGTTCTTAAATTGTGGCTTGTCTTAAACATCAGAAAATAGACACATATTTATCACTAAGATAACAAGCTAGATATAAACTGGTCATCTGCATATCAGGAAGCAGCATTATTTTTTCTTTATTTGGTATAGCCATGTGCTATACCTCGTTCAGTGGAAATGTTTGGAGAAGGCCTCTAAAATCTCAAGAGTCCAAATAAGCATGTAGAACAATATGGTAATTTATATATCCTGGAAAACAATCGTGTAAAGACACAACACCACTTTAAATTATGCCTAGCTACAAACTAAGAAAGATACAATATTCGTATTATCTATATATATTGTGATCTTGAAATTGTATTTTGAATTAACTTGTCTTAACTAAAATGCCTCAAAATGGCAGTAGTATGAACATGAGTTTAAAGGGCAAGAAAAACTGAAGCAAGATAAGCAGCTGGATGCCTAATTGACAAACCATTCTAAATTAATAAAAAGAGATCTAAGATAAGAGATTATTTGTAGCATGATAAAAATGGATTAATGAGCACATTTTCTAATTATGAAGCTGATTCTTTAGAATAGAATGCAGTCTGCTAAATCTCCACATTATTTACCTGGGCAGATGAACCATTCATCAGTGGTAACTTGCTTTTATTTGAACTGAATTTAGGTTTTATTGATTACAATCTTACTGCTTCTGTGAACAAATTTAGTATCCTAAGTATCTCAAAATGGTAAATGAACAGAAGAAACAGTTTTGAATATATGTATATGTATATGTATATGTATATGTATATGTATATGTATATGTATATGTATATGTATATGTAAGCAAAGTGCTGCATCAGCTAAATTTGAACTCGCTGTCATCCATCGTTTTAATTCTCAAGACTAATTTCAAACCACCATCATGAATTTAGGCAGAGAGGTTCTTACTTGATCTGAGTGTCAGATAAATAGAATCTCTTACCATTCAGAAGTGTCCCTGACTTTCAGTTTAGGACAAGATTGACAAGGTTGAAATAATAAGGCAGTATTTTCCATTGCCTTTTGGGATTCCCCTCCCCCACATCTAGCCTACCACCCTGTGATTTCCTGTCTTTCATCCATATAAGGAAACCCTTGCTTTGCTTTTTCAATATCAGCCAAGATTGACTTGATGCTGCTACCTACTAGAAAAATAATAAAAAGGCTATCTGAGTCCTTCTCACACTTTTAGGGTACATCAACACTTCCCTCTAAGAATACCTCAAAGATGACTTGCTAATAATTTATTTAAAATACACACATGCAGTCTTCATTTCATCCTCAGCTTTTAGCCCAAATCACTCTAACTTCAGGATTTTCTTATTCCAGTGCGGAGGTACTATTTTTCATTTTCTATCAACAAAGATTTGCTGTTTGTATTGTGGCAATAGAGCTGTGATGGAACAGATGACAAAACACATTTATAAGCTGCCCTGAGTCTCCGGAGAAGGGCGGCATATAAATCAAATAAAAAAATAAAAAATAAAATTTTAGATACTTCATGTAACATGCTGGCAGGAAGTCAGCAACTAATTAATATAAGGTAGACCTGCCATGTTGCAGAATCTGTGTCAATGGGTCACATGAAACATCTAGGAAGAGAGCCACCTTCTCCTAAATTGTTCCCACATCAGATCAGTAGACATGTCAACAAGCTGTGAGGTAAGGGTTTCTGGTAGAGCAAGACAGGATAACCATACCTGTGTCATAAGGAAGTCCCCACCCACAGTATACAATCCATGGAAAAGGGCACTGTTTATATTCAATCAGTGGTGGGTTTCTATTGGTTTGCCCCATTTTGAGCAAACCAGTAATGGTGGTGGCAGGAGGCTCCGCCCACCCACCCAGATGTCATCATATATGCTCTGTGCATATGCAGAAGGTTCTGCACAAATGCAGAAGCACTGTGTGTGAGCGAAGCAAGCGCGCACGTGTGCTCCCAATTCCGAACTGGTAGCAAAGGTAAGTGGAACCCACTACTGTATTTAATGGCGTGGGGGTGGGCAATAAAGCAGAAAAGGAAAGCCTCCCCTCCCTGAAAATCAGGTTTTATTTATTTTATTCAATTTGGATGCTCCCTGACTTCAACCAACCACTTTAGTCATCTATCATAACTTGCCTAGGCCCCCAGCCCATTGTAAACCAATATTAGGGAAAATAATTGGTGGACTGTTGTTGTTTTTTTTCACCAATCACCGAAAATTCACCAATCACCAAACTTTATCTTGCCCTGCAGTCACTCATCACTCATTAATGAGGCATAATGGAAAGAGAGTATGTAGACTGAGCAAATTTATGCTGGAATGCTTTATGCTGCCTCATGGAAAGAAAGACAGTATATTAAATTGATGTCTGGATATGCCCTGAATCTAGTACTTTTTTCTTTCTTCTGCCACTTGCCAATGCTGTTCATGCTTAGAGAGTCAACTGAGCATGCTGAATATATTCCCAAAACATCACCTAAAAATAGCACTTACAGACAAAACTAGTTGCACTTTACACATTTTCTACTGCGGATATGGACCACATTTTATTATTTTTTTATTCTTTTGAAACCCAGTCTTCATTAATGATAATGATGAGGTACAAAAATTGTTTGGTTAAGAAAATGTACTCCATAATTCTCTGCCATGGCTCCCTGTCATTTTATTCCATTAATTTCTATTACATGGCAGGAGCAACAGATGAAATGTATTGCTCCAACCATGCAAAATAAATTAATGGAATAAAATGGTTGGAACAATATGAAATAGTAATAATGCAAGTGTCATGCACATCATTGTTGCCTGGCTTATTTTCACAGTTCTCGTGGTGTCATTTTTCTAAATGTAAATTTACATACAGCATTAGTGGTGTACATGTGTGTTGAGGAGGATTCCTTACTTCCATTGCTAATTGCCAATAAAACAGAAAAAGCTGTCAGCAATTTCCTTCTATCAACAGCTGGGAGATAGTTTTCTGCATTTAGCACAATTTGCTTCAATTATGTGTATTAATCATATCCTACTTCTGAAGATACTCTTTTTAAAAAGGAAGATTTTTCGCAACGTTTGGGATATAATTTTTTTCTCTTAATGAATATAGGAAAATAAACTTTATTTTCCAATTTTCAGGACAGGTTTCTGAATATTGTAGCAAAAACTTACAAACACATCTCAAGATCTAGTGAACCCATTTTCTGAGCAGGGTAGTACCTTAAATCTGCTGACAAAAACAAGTATGTGTGCATTCATATTTTCAAACATAATAGGAATGGATTTTCCTGAGCATGTGCCATATGGTTAACTTTTAAATAATGGAGCTACCTGGGATGGGGTGAATGCATTTAACCTAAATTAATTTGACACTATTCTCTCACTAAATTATGAGGTTACACAACTGGACATTTTTTTTCAAATATTTCAACAATGTAAACCACATTTTCAAATGATATATACTTTTCTCTCTAAGCACAACTGAGAATTAACATTATTTTTCATCAATGTTTTCTTCAGAACATGGATAAGTGTATATTCAGAATTTCGAATGGTCACTAACAGAAAAACAGAATAACAGAGTTGGAAGGCACCTTGGAGGTCTTCTAATCCAACCCCCTGCTTAGGTAGGAAACCCTATACCACTTCAGACAAATGGTTATCCAATCTCTTCTTAAAAACTTCCAGTGTTGGAGCATTCATAACTTCTGGAGGCAAGTTGTTCCATTGATTAATTTTTCTTTCAGGAAATTTCTCCTTAGTTCTAGGTTGCTTCTCTCCTTGATTAGTTTCCACCCATTGCTTCTTGTCCTGCAAGAACAAAAAGCTTTGGAGACTAGCTTGACTCCCTCTTCTTTGTGGCAGCCCCTGAGATATTGGAACACTGCTATTATATTCACCATGTCCTCCTCCTATAGGAGAAATTCCTCTGTTATGAGGGATTGTTTCTCCCTTTTACTATTTTATAATAAATAATAAGCTAATCCTTGTTAGCTGCCCAGAATCGTGTGATGAGAGAGTGATCATAAAAATTGAATGAACAAATAAAATAAGGGACAACTTGGGATATGTTAAAGCAAAGTGAAACCTCTAAAAATCATGGCCTATGATGGAACCATTCAAGAAAGATGCTTTAAACCAAACATACAGAAGAGTTTCCTAGTGGTATGATTTGGTGATAGGCATCCACAGATTGAGCAAGTGACAAAATGTAAGTGGTGACATAACACAAAACTTATCCATTAGATCTGATGACAGTACCCAAGTACTAAAGGCCACCAATGCATATTATCTAGTCATTCATTACTACTGTCAATAGTGGACATGAATGAAAGACACCATTGTGGGAGGTAAAGGATTTCCTTTCATCCGGGTCCTGGATGGCTGTGTTCTCAGGGAGACTGAAGCCATTTTTTTTCTGTATTGCTGGGAAGTTGGATGAAATGTATTAATGGTTCCTTTCAATTTAATAATTCTATGAGGTTTATATAAGCAGGTTTGAAAGGGCAGCGCCAAGCAAATATGAAAGTCTTTCAGTATATCAGTGGTTCAAAAAAAGCATTAAACTCCCCGATAAACAGTGAAAGACATACTTAATTAAAGAATGGACAGCAGGAAACAAAAAAAAAGGGTGCATGAGGGAGAAATCTGGGATGGTACAATAACATAAATCCTCACAGCATGACAGACATTTACTGAGGCATTTCATTTCCCCTCAGCCTAATAGGGTGTTATTGTCCATTATCTATTCTGTCAGCATTGGAGTTGATATTCAATGAAGGGCAGCTGTGCCTAGCTGCCATGCTTCAGCCATCTCCCTGTTGCCATGGAGACTCAGGTGCCCGTCTCCCAGGCTCCCAGCTACTAGACAGTCAAACTGCAAGGGAAACCATACAGAATGATGGGATACACGTAGGGTGTGTCACATTTTTCAACTTTCAGTGATGCTCAAAAGTTGTGACATGCCTTGGGGATTGTAAAGATATTTTGGTTACTTTAATATAATTTATATGTACTTGGTAAGTAACTACATAAAAATAACTTTTTAATATTTTGTTTGTTTCATTTGCAGTACCTTCAGGGGCCTTTTTCTATGGAAGGTCCTTCCCCTTGGAAAGAATAACAGTTTCATGAGAAAGGCCCAGAGGAGTTGACTCTTTCTGTATGGTGAAATGAAGTGCACACAAGTATGGATCATGTAGGATCCACAGAGTCAGTCTGTGAATGAGATGGGCTTTATCTAAATTTGACAAATAAATAAACAAACAAATCTACTCCTGGAAAAACAGTTATTGCCTCACTAGCACTTTTTAAGGGACAGAATAAATTTGCTTTACACTGGAAGCAGTAGGACATCAGTAAGAGTTATTGGACAGACAGCAACACACTCAAAAATTGTTTATTTTAAAACTTGATTAATTTCTTATAATGGGTATTTGGAATACCCAAAGAGTCAAGCATTTAATCAAGCTGCCTTCGTCTAAGATGGCAAATGTGCAAGTTGTACCGATGAACATCAGGATGAAATTATACATGCCTAGCGGGATGAAACTCAGTACCTATGGTAGTTCCCCTTCAATGTGTACTCAAAAATGCTTTACTGTATGTGGAACTTCCGACACCCTTGCATCTATAACATTATCAGAAAATATACTAATCTCTGGTCTAAAGTGAGTCTTTTTAAATGAAAAGGGGTTTTGGTGGCTGAAGGTGAGGCAGCAATTTTCAGTTTTATTCAATCAAAATAATTTCCTTCCCTGCAAGACCTGGTTGCCTCAGTATTGCTTCCTATCATTCTGTTAAACTGGGACAAGGAAACAGGGTTTGTCAAACTCATCCTCCAAATCATCAGTTCTTTATAGAATTTACCTCAAGCTGTAGCTCCAGTATGACCTATAATGGAGAACCCCCAGAGACATCTGATATAAACCCACAATGATATCACTGTGTAAATTACATAGTTAATGTTATTTGTATGATGATGCCTCTTACCCCCTTTTACATACCCAGAGATACTCATGGGGGTTATACTCATTACTTCAGACACATTTCACAATTCGTATCCAGACTTCTCTGAAGGAGAAGATATATGATTGGGGAGTGGAATTAAGTACTGGATGGCTAGGCCTCCTGCACAAATTCTGGCTGCTTACTCATTGGAAGAAATTACTGTCAAAGTGAGGATTAAGGTAGAAGTAGCTGTTCTTAGTCTCAAGATGAGTATCACATGAATACACAACAACTGCTCAATTTCAAAGTCATTTGGCTCCATGCCAAGACTCCATTAATTTTTTTTTTATTATTTTGATTTATATGCCGCCCTTCTCCAGAGACTCAGGGCGGCTTACAAGGCGTTAAGCAATAATTAAGCAATAATTTGTGGAAAGATGAAGGGTTTACCCTACTAACAATACAGTAGTCAACTGTATACTATCACTGACCATAGCCAATCTGCTGTTTTGTATATCTTTCTTATTTGCAATAAAAATATTCTTATCTAGCATAACCACATATGTAAGTCTATTGCCAAGACAAACTGTAAAGCCACTCTAAGGCATGTAATGCTAGGAGATTAGTGAATTATTGTCAAGTCCTGGTTGGAAGGAAGCCTGAGCTTGTGAGTCATTATCATGCTGGCAAATGATGGCTATGTAAAATAGCCCCTGACTTTGAGGGAAAAGCCCAGTGGATTGATGTTAGTGGTACTAACATGAGTCAGCACCAATCCTGATGAAGGTACAAGTGTACCCTTTAAAGAGTGTGAATAGTGGGAACCATGTGTGTGAAGAACCATTCTGCTCCTTATTTTTCTGCAGATGTAGACTTTCTATGTTGTCCTTCCTTCAGTTTGGCACTTCGTTCTTAATTTAGCACAGAACACCTACTTTATAAAGAGCTGGTTAGTTAATCAATTCTATGAAAGTATTAATTGCCTTTCCTTGATTCTGGACCTTTTAAAGGAAGAGATGCTTTATTTTTTGGATATTTCCTTCCTTCCTTCCTTCCTTCCCTACCTACCTACCATTTCCAGCTATCAAAATGTTGGTGACATTACATTTATATAGCATACAGTTCATTTAATCTAAGAAGAAAGGAAAGTTTCAATGCCTTGAACATGTCTTTGCCTTCTCTGTGATTTATTGAATCAAAATGTATTATTTAAAATAGAAGAAAGAGAAATATAGAATCAATTGTGCAAATATTTATTTTATATAACTTCTTATGCCTTAATATAAAGAATTCTGTTCAACATGTTTTAAAAATATTAACCCATCTATCAGAACTTGGACAGCATCACTGAAACAAAAACTGCTTTATAGAGCGGAGATCCTTAGATCCATGTAATTTAGTACTGTTGGTAGTAGCAGTGCTCCAGAGGCCTTTCAAGATTTATCTAGAGATTGCAGGGATTAAATCCTTTGTGAAAAATACATGCTCCATCACTATGCTACATAAATGGGATTTTTTTTTCCCCTTGAATACTGTAATTCAATTCAACAATGTGAATTTTAGCAAACACACAAGCCACTGGCAATTGATTTTCTAGTATTAGGGTTTTTTTGTCTCTCATTTCTGTACAGCATATGTAGAATTTATCATTCCAGAATCTGTGAGTAAAGGCAAAGCCCATGAGATGGGGTTTAATTCTATGATGTCAAAGATAAGCAAAGAAAAACATATTTTCTGTTACCCAGATAATCTCCCTGCTGACCGACATAATTTTTCTCTCTCCTTTTGGGACATTTTATTTTTAACAGCTCTTTGTAAACAGCTCTGCTGAAATTCCTTGTAAGCTATTATTTCTTCAATGTTACTCCACAATCATGACCTTTTACTGTATAGTAGTTATTTGAGTAAGGAAACAAATTGTTACATTTTGTCCATAAAATTTTAGTCTTTTCATACAATATGCAAGGCGCCTCCAGTCATAGTGAAATTTCAAAAATAAGTGAAGAACAAATGAGAAGGATTGGCTCACATACCAATCTTTTACATACTGTATTTATGTGGAAACAAGTGCAATTGGTTATTATTTTAGAAAAGATACAGAAAAGATAGTTACATCAGAAATCTTTTTTTTAATATATAATTTTTATTAATATATTCTATACACTAATATACAAATAAAATATACAATCCTGCCACCATGGTATAATATGATTACATTGTCCATAAGTATAAAATCATTCCTTTATACATACATATTTGCCATCATATATATATACATCATCATATATCTATTCTATCCCACCTTTTCTGGACCCAATCGTACCATACTTTCCAACTGTTATAAAATTCTGAATCTTTTTTACCATTGATCAATCTAGTTAATCTATCTGATTCCGCACACTCATTAATTTTATATATTAATTTCAAATCTATCGGTAAGTATTGATTTTTCCACTCCTGCGCATACGCTAATCTTGCTGCAGTGATAATGTGAATGAACAAGAACCATATATCTGATTTAACATTCAAAGGTTTTGCCCCCAATAGGAAAATCTCAGGTCTTAATTCCAAATTAATCTGTGTAATTTCCAAAATCCATTGCCGTATTTTTTTCCAATATTTAACCGCCTGCGGGCAGGTCCACCATTGGTGAAAATAGGTTCCATTGCTGTAACCGCACTTCCAACAGCAGGCAGATGTCCCGGGAAACATTTTAGCTAATCTCGCCGGGGGGAGATGCCACCAGTAGACCATTTTATATATGTTTTCTTTATATGAGGAGGCCATGGTTAATTTCATATTTTTCAACCAAATCTGTTCCCATTGCTGGAAGTCAAGGGGATTTCCAAAATTTTGCCCCCATGCTATCATACAATCCTTCACTACATCCTGTCCTATCTGCAGAGACAATAAATATGCATAACATTTAGATAACATCCCTTTCCCTCCTTCTAATAAGATCTTATCCAATTCTTGTCTTTTACAGTAGATTCCTTCACTATGTAAATCTTTTTTATACCTGGAGTGCACTTGAGAATAAGACCACCAGTCTATCTTATATCCTTGAAGAGTTAATAATTCTCGTGACTTCGGATTACCCTGAACATCCAAGAAACCTTCATACGTCAAGGTTTTCTCCCCTTTATACAATGTCGGGTAAATCTGAGCTTCCTGCGCCGAAATCCAACATGGAACTTTTGAATATACTCTTCTTCTAACCTTTTCCCAAGTGTACCCAAGCGTCCTACATAAATAGTGATCATCAAAGTGTCTAGGACGGCCAGATGCTCCCAGCCATAGAAAATAGTGCCAGCCATGTTGAAGACTGGCTCCCTCAAATGTCAAAAGTCATCTCTTTTGTAGGACCATCCATTCTTTCACCCAAATCAAGTTCGCTGCTTGGTGATAGAGCTCCAATTTGGGAGTCCAAATCCTCCTCTTAAATTAGGCAATTTAGTCACTGTAATATACAAATGTGCCCAATCCGTATCTTGAACTATGCTCATGAACGAATGTGGATGGAGACTCCAGAAATGGTGAACAGGAATGTTAATTGTAATTGGGATCAATGTAATAAATTAGTGTTAAAGATATTATTAAAAATTCAGGAAATGATGGGCTATAAAGAAAAAAATAAAAGACATGTTTATCACAAAGCAGTTAACTAAGTGGATATTCCAGAAAGTTATGTGCGGATACCACATGTGGATGGATAGTGCTAAAATAATATGGCTATCATGGAAAATATTGATCTGTTTCAAAATTTTTGCAAGATGAAAACTTGAACAAAATTATGTCCAAAATCTTCATTGTGAAACAAAATATGTAATCTGCAAAACAAAATCTAATAGATAGATAGCTTTGCAAGCTGGTATTTATTCTGAAGCATTTAATAAACAAAGTGTTAATTTGTAACGCTCCAGGAGAGCTTTGAAGTAAGCACTCCAGCAGAGAAAACAATTACTCTGACTTTTTGTGAGGGAGATAAATACGTTTTGTCTTCTCTTTAACTCTTCCTCACTTCCTTTACCTCTCTTTTTCTTGAATTCACTGTCAACATCTCTCTGAAATTCTAGCATCTATTAAAAAGGTTATGGACAGACAACAGACAGAAAGATTCAAACTAACCTTTTTTAACCTGATAAATTGCATTTTAAATTCCACAGAATCAGAAGATTAGAGGTTATGGGGTAATAAATCTAAAGAATTCACATGTGTTAGGATGAGTATGTTTTAGGATGTTTGTTAATAGAATTTCATACATACATATAAACATGATATTCCAAATAGGAGAGTTTGAAATAAGAGAACTTTTGTCTCATGAAGAATGTGATTCCATTCCTTTAGTCTGCATTGATCTCTTGGGACAATTCCAAACTGTCTTTCAGTTCTTTCAACAATAGAAATTCAGTGTAATAACTGAGCTATTTTTCCTGCATGAAATTACTCCATGGGTGTGTTTGTTTGCTTCAAGAATACCTAAGAAAGAAATAATTTTGTTTCTTTGCATAATTGTATCATGCTGCCCAGTCATTTCAGGAAGTAAAATAAAGGGCAATTAGCTAGCTGGATAGAATGAAAAGCATTGCAGGAGACTGATACTTGATATCATACCTGTCATAGGCATCCACAGTGGAAAAGAAAGGGAGAGAAAAAATGAAACACATGTTGCAACACAAACAATACATGACTTAAGTACTTGCATCAAAAGTCAGGACACTTATCTTGCCATTTTTTCATCTCAACGGTTTGTTCCAGAAGCCTATGGAACCTATATCTGCCACATCAGCACAATTCTTAATTTTAACAGAGTATAAATGGTTAGATGATGAAGTGGCAGTTCGCACTTGTTTTTATACAGCATTTGTATTCTACCTTTTTCTAAAATAATAAAGGAAGCTAGCTAACAATAATGAATATTCCTGCTAGCGCAATATAATGTAAAAAATGGATGAGAAAAATGATGGATTAAAAACACTAAGATACTATGTGCCTTGATAGATAGATAGATAGATTGATTGATTGATTGATTGATTGATTGATTGACTGATTATGTATCATCAAGTTTACTGTCAACTCTTAGCAACCACATAGATTTTTTCCATTCCCTAACATAACTTCCAACAGATTGGTAACAGGTTCAAAATCACCAGCTGGCTTCAAGTCTAAGCAGATCTAAAACTCAGTTTTCCAGTTTCTAACATTTATTTTATTTTTATTTATTTTATTTGTCAAAAATGTATTTAGTAATAAGTATAAGCATGGATTGGATACACACAAATCCAATCCATGGATTGGATACATACAAATACGTGCCTACCGTCCCTAGGACAGGGACGGTAGGCACGCTGGTGCTCTTATGCACGCCCCTTACAGACCTCTTAGGAATGGGGTGAGGTCAACAGTAGACAGTCTTAGATTAAAATTTTGGGGGTTTTGGGATGAAACCACAGAATTAGGTAGTGTATTCCAGTGTTGTGGCCCACCAGCAGCCTGTGCGGATTGTTGCTGATCCCGACAACAAGGAGGCTGGTGTGGTGCTGCGCCAGCAGCCTTGTGCAGCAGGCCCTCGAGTCGGACAGTGAGAAGGCTGAAGAAGATGTGGTGCCTGAGGCAGGGATTCAGTCAGGGCCTTCAGAGGCTTCTTTAAGTGAAGAGGATGAAGAGGAGGAGCCTCTTCTCAATGCAAGGGCACGCAGAGCTGCCAAAAGGCAGGAGTGGTTCCTCAGGAGGAAGTCTCCTCGAGAGTAAGGCTTGGGGCTAATTGACCACTCTCTTAGCCTATTTAAGAAAGAACGCAGCTTGCAACAAGCTGCAGGAAACAACTTTAGTTCGCTAATCATCGAGTTTGGATTTCTCTGCAACATTGCTTCTGGCGTTCTGCCAATTCCAGTAAGACTCTGACTATCTTATCTGTGGAATTCTGGCAGGCTGTTAAGAACACTTATTAACAGCTGGCATTTGCTAAAACTGCGTTATTGAGTAACTGCGTTATTGAGTACTGCGTTATTAAGTTTTGTTTCAGAGTTTGTGTGTGCTATGTTCTTTGGGATCCGTAGCTGGGGCAGAACATTCAGGCATTGACCACTCTGTTGTTGAAGTCATATTTTCTGCAATCGAGTTTGGTGTGGTTTACCTTAAGTTTGTATCTATTGTGTGCTCCTGTATTGTTGTGGTTGAAGCTGAAATAGTCATTGACAGGTAGGACATTGTAGCAGATAATTTTATGAGCTACGCTTAGGTCATACCGAAGGCAGCGTAGTTCTAAGTTTTCTAAGCCCAGAATTTCAAGTCTGGTGGCATAAGATATTTTGTTGTGAACAGAGGAGTGGAGGACTCTTCTTGTGAAATATTTCTGGACACGCTCAATTGTATTAATGTCCAATATGCAGTGCGGGTTCCAGACAGATGACATGCTATCTTTTACCGTAGGTACTACACAAATTGACACCATGATTTTGGAAAAGGCAAGTTTTGTATGGCTTTTACCATGAAATAAATTAATGTAAGAATTTTCTCATGTTAATCTTAGCTTCTTAGGTGCTCCATGAAAAGGGAAACATGTTGCACTGCTGGGACAGTGGGCTCAAGGAAAACCCAGATCTTTGGAATTAGTTCTGCCTGTACTAAACCTCAGAAAGTTCATCCAGCACAGTTCAAGAATCCCAGCAGTCAGTGTCAGTGAAGATCAGATGTTCTCAGTGATTTGGTTATGAACCGTATTGTTTGTTGTCTAGCCAGAGACCAACAGCATGCCTGCTTCATTTTCCCCTTTCAACTTTTTATTAATAATGTTGATCAAAGTGCTGAATCCCATTTCCCTTGCATACTTTAAAGTACTGGAAAACATCCAGATGCTACTGAGGTTTACCCTTTCCCTTGGCACTTGCTTTCTCAGCCTTTTTTCTTTTTTTTAAATTAAAACTCCAAATGGCTCATTTCAGAGGAATTTGAGTTACACACACATCCCAGGGTTTTTTTTCCCTGTCATGAAGTTTAGATCCATGAATCCTTTCCAGAGGCAACTGGGCAGCCAGCCGAGTACAGCTGTGGGAGTTCCTAATTCTGCTGGAACCTAGCCCTGTCCTCCAGGGCATACATTTTCTCTAACAGCCACAGGCTTGCAAGTAGCAGATAAAATGTGAAAGATCTTGCCATGGTCTCTAAGGCATGATAAAGAATTTATTAATCTTTTCTCTGCATCATTCTGCCTGCTAAAACGTAATTATTCTTTCTTCTTGCTGTGTTTCTAGACAACCATAATTAGGAACTATGATAATAGACGCTCACATAGTTCTTCGCACTCAGCATCATGTATGTAACCTGTGGAAGCAGAATGATATATCATTTTTCCATACATGTGATTTGAAATATTTTCTTCCTAAAATTTGAACAAGAATTTTTCTTTCACTTTGAATGATTATAACATATAACAGAAGATGATGGTAAACCATGCTCATATTGCCAGGATTATGCATTGTTAGACAAAGATAAAACAAGAAAGTCCAGTTGCTTCCTAAAAAAGCACCTCTGAGACAACCATGACCTGGTTGACTGAGAATCTCTACAGACTTTTAACTATACAATTTGGGATGAACACCCTTGAAATGGTGTAGGAGTAGGAATGGATTTCCAGAGAAAAATTACAGACTACAGGAACCAAGAGCACTATTCAGGTGACCTTGAGGACACAGATAAACCTCCAAGTGTTCAATGACCCTCTAAAAGGATGCAGATTATCAGATGTCTGCAAGAAATATAAATCCTCCCATTCCCCACTGTCCTGTCAGAGCTGAAGAAGCTTCTTGGATGAGAGGCAAAATGTCTTCAAAGGAAAACAAGAAAGTCCAGTTGCCTTTTGGAAAAGCCTTTTGGGATAACCATGACCTGGATGACTGAGAATCTTTACAGCCATTGTTAGACACTTCCTCTGGAATTGACACTTCCAACTCTAAAGGAAATAATCAAAACTATAAATGTAGAGTGGTTCTAATGTCATTCATATGCCATTAATCAGAGAGAGAGGGAGAGAGAGAGATCAATTTCCAATCTATCCATTTTCTATCCGCTATCCTACAATTATATCTCAAATTTACAGATCATCCATTTCACTCAGTTTTCATCCCAGAGAAATGTCATCTCTTCTAGAACAGATATGAATTTCAAGAAGCATAACACAGCATATACTATCAGCATATACTATGTCCAAACTAGACTAGATTTTTGAATTCACCTGCACTACATTATACAATAAAAATGCCTTTTGTATCCATGTTATTTTATACTCATGCCTACAGTTGTTTCACTTCCTAATAACAAAAAAGGCATGTAGTATTTTGATCTTTAGAAAACTCGAGCAAAGGAATATACAGAAGTGCTACCCAAGCTGATGAAAAAGGTATTTTGCCTGGGGCTTTCCCCCTGCCTCTACTTAAACTGTCCAGATCCTTGCAGGCATTTTTCAAAGGCCAGTGTTTTGCTTTACATGGGGAAAGGATTTGGGCAAAGTGACAAACAACATCCTCAACACTGCAACTCTATTTATACTGCATAACATTACCTCATCCCCAACCAATCAGAGCCTGCTGTGCTTCAAGACTACTCTCCTCACCTTGTGCTGTACCCATGATTGGAATAGCCCATTGTTGAAACAAGCACAGGGGAATGCAAAAAAGAAAAGAAAAGTACAGCTCAACAATTACTCTTTGTTGGAGGCAGAAAGATGAAGGCACATAGTTGGACTAAAGCATAAATAAGCACATGTTTCTTGTACTAGCTCATCTAAAAAGAAAAAGAAACCAAATAAAATTGTGAAGATTAGAGACAAAATAAGTGCTCTTGTCTCTTAGCTCGGTCAATCCAGCTTCACAGTTCCATCAAATTGAGGACAAGGTGACCTTCTGTCTCCAGAGACAGAAAAATGTCTGTAAGCTGCAATTTTAGCAGAAAAGTTTCTGACTGGTTTAGAGGAGAAAAGTCAAGGCCCCTTTCAGCAATGGTGAACACAATTGGGGAGGAGCGAGTGGGAAACAATATGCAAATCAACTGTAAACTAGAAAATGTAAACTTCTTATCAAACAGTCCAATTGCACCCTTCTATTTTGACAGCTCAGGAAGACACTTAGCAAATATGCACCTTCAATCTAATTACTGGATTTTTTCCTTAATGTGTTTGAGTTGGATAATTACTCTCCATTTCTTTATTTCTTTTGCAGTCTGAAAAACTGAAACCATGCAACTGGGTTTACTAATATACTGTTACAAAGTACACAAGGCTGATGTTTCATTCTAATTTCACCAAGACATTTGGGAATCAACATATATAATGTTATGACCTCAGCATCAGCTAAATGCCACCTTTGAAAAGGTCTGTGCATGACCTGGGTGCAGCACTGGGAAGATGGAGAATTCATTCATGGCAAAGGACAGGAGAGAGAGGCAGGCACAACCCCTTCCTTGCCCTTCACTTTCCCAACACAAATAGAACAGCGGCAACTAACCATTAGCTTTCTGTCGGCCTCATTTTAGAAGTGCATCAAAAGGAATCCCATAGACAATGGTTTTCCAAGAGGTGCATTTTCCTCCTTCCTCAAAGATCAGAGAAAAGTTTATTGATCTAAGAACCCAATGATTGATTCACAGTAGACATGATTGGCAGGTTCCAATCTCTCTCATTGAAAGGAAGAGCAGCACCGAGATATGTAGATAAGCAGAAGTAACTATTTTGGATGCTTGAAGTGGAAGGGATGGGAAAAAGTAATCTACCTAAATGTATTAGTTTTGAAATTGTGTTTTAGAATTGTATCTTTAAAAACTCAGTTCCTCAGCTTTAATGCCTATGGGGCATGTACTTAATCTGTTTGGAATATCTGTACCCACTAAATTTGTCTTATGCAAACTAGTTGAAATTTAATTTGATTATTTTTTGACAAGCACTCACTAACATTAACATATTTCTTCATAGGTGGAATTTTTTAAAAAAATCCCTAAGGGATTTCACTATTTCAATGCGAGAGAAAGTGAAACTAATAGCTTTCTCTATTTACAGATGGACAAATGGATAAGTTTCATTTCAAATGAAACAAACAAAATGTTAAAAAGTTATGATATTTATGTAGTTATTTACCCAGCACATCTAAATTATATTAAAGTAACCAAATATTTTTACAATCCCCAAGGCACGTCATCACTTTTGAGCACCCCTAATGTTTGGAAATTGAAAGCTGAAAAAATTGACATGTCCTAAGTATGTTCCATCTACCCAAAAAAACAACAACCCTGAATTAAGTTATTCCCTTAAATTTAAGCAAGGCCATACTAATTTTCTGAATAATTAAACAATTTTGAAGAACATCAATGTTATTGAATCCAAAACGCTGGAAGCCTTTTTCCCAAGTTTATATATGAGGATCATCTGTATCAGTTCTGTTCAAGGCAAAACAGAGGATGCTATTAAATTATTTTCAAAAAGAAAAAAAATTAAGGCTGTGAACCTTCATAAAATATTAAATATTACATCCATTGTAATGTACGATTGGTACATACATGTTTTTATTTTTATTTACTTAATCAACATTTATATTCTTCTCATAATGAGAATAGTTAAAAGCATAAATTTAAAACAATTAAAATAAAAATACACAGTAATTTAACAATTGAGTATTTAAAGGACTGAGGAAGATAAAATAATAACAACCTTGCAGATAGTCTGCTGTAATATTAAAGGGAGGCTTAACTTTGATTTCATTTATTTATATCTGGATGTGACTTGACTAAACACTGCAAAAATAATAATAATAAAGGATGAGGAATGGAAAATAAAGCATGGGGCTATTTAGTTTGTCCACAGAGGAGAAGGCACAGCAATATTTTGGAAATAAAATCATAAAGAAACAATAACTCATTAAGGATTTATCATCCTTTGGATAGACTTAGCCACAGCTGTGTACTTTCTGTATGACACAATCCTGTGCATCTGTCTGAACATGTACGTGCACAGCTCCATTTGCGCGAGAGGTGGGCACATGCACCCTCCATTCATGCTAATGGAGGTTTGTGTTCAAGTGGAGAGTGCTTGTGCTCACGTGTGAAGCTCCACTCGCACAGGCAGCAGACCTTTGCACTCATGCACGAAGCTGCACTCATGCAAGTGGAGGGCACTTGAATGGAGGGTGCTTGTGCTCACACGTGAAACTCCATTTGTGCGAATGGAGTTTTGCACATGAGCGCAAGTGTCCTCCGCTCGCAGAAGTAGAGCTTCGCACACCTGTGTGTGCTCACCCATTTCTCCCGTGGCACAGTTTTCAGGGATTGGGGACCCTTGTACTACAACTCCAAAATCTTTATCGCAGTTACTACTACTGAGCCAGGTACCACATATTCTGTACCTGTGCATTTGCCTCAATGTAGAACTTTACTTTTCTCACCATTGGATTTAGGTTCTTGCATATTTTGTGTTTTGGAGACATGAGGGAAAGAAAAAGGGAAGTCTAAAACTATGAAGAATTAAATTATTTGAGAAAGTGTATAATGTTTATCAGATTTTGAAAAAAAATAGCATATCACTTTTAGGTCACCATAGAAGACTGAGAGTCAGTTTTGTTAATATTTGGCAGTGTTGTTAGAATGAATTCAAGGTGAAGCTATCGTGATGAAACCTCATGCCTTTGAATTCAGAAACTGACTATGGCTGAATGAACCCCTTTTTCCGCCCTATTCCCTCAGGCTTCTTTTTTCATCAACATTTCAGAAGTAATATATGTAGAACCTCCTTAATAACTACCCTGTTTAATGAACATTCAAATTTACAGCAGCACTAAATTTATGAAATACATGGTACCTCAGGTAATCAGGACCTATAACATGTAGGATTTTATAAAACTGTTATATTCTCTACCTTTATATTAGTACTGTATAATCAGTAGCTTGAACCAAGCAGCATATTGGCAACCAGTGCAGCTCATGAAGCACAGGTGTCATGTGGACATGCCTAGACAAACCCACCTCAGCTGTGCCATTGCATTCTGGGCCACTCTACATTTCTGAATAGTTTTCAAGGCTAGTGCCACTGCAATAGGCAAGCTGTGAGTTGACAAGTGTGTGAGTGACTGCATACAGAACAATCTGATCCAAGAAGAAATGCAAATGTGCTCTTGATTATACAGTTGCAGTCATACCTGACCTTCATATAGCACCAAGACATAATTTCTTTAACTATAAATTAATGAATAAATCATGATTAAACTTGCAGAATACAGTACACTAAGCAACATGATATGATATACAAACAACGGCCTGGTTCACACATCATGGGTAAAACAGAAGCAAGCAAACTACATCATCTACTGAATCCAATTTCTACTTATTACTTAATAATTTGGCTTATATGCTGTTCAATTCCAAAGATTCTAAATCTCAAAATCTCACACCTAAGTTAACAATTCTAAATCTTAGCACTCTCATAATTAAAATATAATAAATATAAATAACAATAACAATAACAAAGCTGTAATGTGTTACTATTTTGGCAAGCAGAATCTGCAAATGTTCCTAAATGCCTTTCTAAAGAATCATTTTTTCCACAGTTCAAATCCATAGTATAGTGCATATCCCTTAGTCTGATGGACAATATGCTAAATCAAAACCAAACAAGCCAAATTAAGGCACAATGTGGGAACCCATCCAATATCTGGATGGGTTCAGCCACTCCAAATCCGACCGAACACTGGTGAGGTCTCATATTAAGACCTACCTAGTGGCGATAAAAGCGGCAAAATCCAGCTATTTTGCCGCTCTTATCGCATCATCAGATAATCGCCCAGCCACCCTGTTTAGGGTGACCCGCTCCCTCCTCCATCTGGAAGCGCGGGATGATCCCTTGCAGGGTCGAGCTGAGGATTTTGTGCAGTATCTGTATGACAAGATCGCTCAGATTCGGGAAGGCCTGGCCTCTGACTGGGTAAGTCCGGACAGGATGACTGAGGCAGGTCTTGAGAGTGTTATCTGGGAGGAGTTTGATCCTGTGGCTCCCGAGGACGTGGACAGGATCCTGGGACGGCTGAACGCGACCACATGTTTATTGGACCCATGTCCCTCCTGGTTGGTACTGGCTTCCCGGGAGGTTACATGAGGCTGGCTCCAGAGGATTGTTAACGCTTCTCTGAGTGAGAGGGTCCTGCCGGCCGCTTTGAAAGAAGCGGTGGTGAGGTCCCTCCTCAAGAAAATAAAATAAATAAATAAATCAATAAAAATAAATCAATAAATAAATAAATAAATAAATAAATAAATATCTCAATTAGCTTGCTTTGGGCTGATTTGGCAAATTGCACCAAAGAGAGAGAGATGAAAGAGATGAACTGTAGTCCACATCAGCTTTGCTCCTTTCCATATGAAATGAGCAAATCAGAAAATACTCCCAAATCATAATCAGGTAACTCAAGGCAGCAGATTACAGACATGTTGGAAGTAGTTCCAGCTCAAGAGCTCCAGAAATACATTTTTTAGATTAATTGAGCCATCTAACAGCTGGTTTTCTCTGAAGTTTCAAGATAGCTGATGCTTGCGGGCACAAGGCTGCCATAGTTTTATCTAGTCAAGCGAATTATTAGAGATCTTGGGACTGAAACAATCTCAACCTATTCTCAAACTATTATATGAACTATTGCAGAAAAAGATATTTGTTGTACGCTAACATACACTCCTATTACAACAGCACCATTGCAGAAAAATAACATATTGTCTGTGTTGGTTTTTATTTGTAATTCTGACAAGCCTCCACCAATACCAAGTGTTTAGTAAATATGCAGTAGCCATAATGATATTGGAAGGAACTAGTGCCTTGAAATGTAGATTTGCCAGATGTTCTTCTTATATTACTCTGCTGAAGCCTCTAGTACTCTCCTCTGGCTACTATAGTACCAATGATAAAAGCCAGCAATAAAAACAAATGAATTCTTTGTGTTTACAAGGTACATTGTACTAAATATATTCAATGTTTTATGCTTCATTTCCTAATACCTTTATTAGACTTTATGCTTTAGGTACAGCAGGTCATTCGTACACTTCAAGATTTTGTAAAAGGTATTTTAAGAATGGAAGTGTGTTCTGCTTCCATTTATACTGAGAGAATGACTCATCCATTGTACTTGGCTCAAGCTTCTTTATATTTTTCTGTATGCTCTATCCATTTACTATGCAACTATGTAGAGAGTAATGGGTTGTGAAATGCAGTAGTAGAGTGATCATTAACAGTTCTAGAAAACTGTTTATTCAGTTCCCTAATTGTGCCTTCCAAATGTGTTTGACAACAGCTTGTATAAACTGTAGCCAATATGGGAGACGTGATCCAGTACATATGGAATAAAAACAGGGCAGAGAAATCTGGTTTAATAGAATTTATAACTACATACTGTTTAGAGTGTACAGTTGCTTCAAATCAAAAACATTTGGTAATATCTATTATCTTGACAGATGGCTGGGGCGGAGCGGATATATGCATTTGAAGTATAGTTTTCAAGCTGCTATTGCTATTTAGCTGAGATAATGGAACTAACATCCTTTTAAGGAACTGAAGTATAAAAAAGCAGTTTCAAGTGGCATAAGAGATGGGCCATCTTTGACAACATGTGTTGGACTACACCTCTCATCACCCTGACCGTGCGGTCAAAACCCATAGGAGTTCAAGAACAGCAGAATAATGAAATGTTATATAATCCTGCTTCACAGAATTAAAACCAAATTGTAATTAGATAAGGATATTATTAATCAAATGTGATCAACTAATTCATATTTTTTTCATGATGGTGATAATGATGATCTGTATTCCTCCCTTCTGCCACAGAGCTCTAAATCTACAACTAACTACCAATAATACAAGTAATCTAGTTTTTTGACTGCAGTTGATGCCCTTTACAAAGAACAAGATTGTCCCCATTTTCCTAATCCATTCCAAACCTAAATCCTTTTTACATCAATGACAGAAAAAAAAATGCAGGAGAGGGGGGGAAAAAAACCAAGCAAAACAGCCAGCTGTATCATACAATGCATAATTGTACTGTACTGTATATAGTTGAACAAGGCATAGCTGATCTAGGGAACTGATTACTACAAGCACAGAAGTCCACCAAAGGGGGCAAGTGACAAAACATGAATCATTAATTATAGTTATAATCTCATGGACATTAATTTTAAGCAATCTTATTTTTAATGTCCTGCTGGTTCCTGACAGTCTAGAGCAACATGAGATGTTCAACCTAGCCAGAGTTACTAAGACCCCGATGTGACTGGCTGCTATTAGAGCAATCTTCCTTTCTAATTCTATTGGTGTTGAACTTGGAGTGGTACTCTGAAGTCTGCTAGGAAGGGGGTCTTAGAATGCCCCCCACATGCACACACAAACATCCCAATCACTATCTTCCATATCAATAAAAGTTCTAGTGTAGTACCTTCAGCTCATCGGAATAAGGAAAAAAAGGGATTTTGGGGATCATGTTCTATTCCTCCCCTCATGGAACAAAAAGTACTAGATATTTATGTATTCCTACATCTGTGGTGCTTTATCAGAATATAAAGGACCGAACGTACCTTACAATTTTCCAAAACATCTTTTAAAAACTGAACTGAAAATACACCTCTGCTGCAATTATGGCCCACACAGTTATACTGTAATAAATAACTAAACGCTGCCCACTCACTGAGCTTGCTACCAATAAAAATCTCATGGCTGATGTTGTCTTCACCTTGCAATAACATTTATCACCTCTCGGGGCTCCATCAATCATATTAGACAATGCAACTGTACTTCCAAGACATCTTCAAAGTAGATGCTGCAAATTGACATTTAGATGGGTAATTGTTTACCATATTTTCCCTGCTCTCAGCACCATTCCATATAAATTTCAGATGAAAAGATATTGACCATGCGGTGCCATACAGATCTAGCCTATCTCATTGACTTAAATAGGGTTGATTCCCAGATACTGTAAGTAAATATAGGTTAAGCCTAAATAATACATAAATCGATATTTCATAATAGAAAAAAAGGATGGAAGTTTTACTATTTTAAAAAATATAAGACATTGATCTTTATTTTATATAGGAGTGGTGCAGTGGCCTAGAGATGGAGCTCTCGCCTCACAATCCAGAGGCTGTGAGTTCAATCCTAGGTAGAGGCAGATATTTCTCTCTGTGGGCACAATGAGAATATATCTGCTGAACAAAACTCCGCATTGGCAACAGGAAGGGCATCCGGCCACTAAACACTCTGCTAGCTCCATTCGATTGCCCAGACTCCACCCCGCAAGGGATTATGGGATTGTTAGAAGAAGATGATGAGATTGATCTTCATTTTATATATTAATTTTACCCAACTAGCAGAACGTACTCTACTGAAGATGGTTGCAGCATTATTTGGGGGAAATTTATATGTTGCAATATCTGTCACTTGTTTACTGAGTACATGGCACTAGATTAGGCTCACTAGAAATAAAAACAGAAATCATGATCTCCCAAGTGAAATAGCTTGGTTCACCCAACATACAAAGCCAAAACCAACCAAACAACATAGTGACATGTAATATAGTAATATGTGACATCTAATGCATGTAAATTTTGAAAAATAAAATCTGTCAAAGCAGCCATTTTATTTCAGAGGATCAATGTAAGAAAAATGCAAATTTCAGCAACGTTCCTAGCAAGAATTTTTTTTTTTAGTTCAAATCAGCTCAAATGCAAACCAAAAAAAAAAAAAAAAAAAGGGAGGGGGGGTCCTCTTTCTCATAGAATTCTTATCTAGGAAATTTGGCTTCTTTCCACATTCATGACTGAATCTCTTAGGAACTAAAGGTAATAGCAATTCCAAATAACTTAAATTACTTTTGTAAGCACAAGGAGATTATGAATCATTTATAAAGGAAGATGGCAATGGTTGAGGAAGCAATACCAGCACCTGTGACAGTGACTACTAGGTACTATTACTGCTGTTGGCAGAATACCCCATTACTTTCAATACACATGACCATATTGAGCAAGAAACATTAAATTTCACAGAAATATTATTTTAATTGAATCAGGAAGGCAGCAACACAACTAGTGGCAGACTGAGCTCCTGCTTCCACCCTTGACCATCTTGGATATTCCAGGATAAGATTAATTCAATCTCATCATGTTCTTAGGGCTGTTTGATGTTTGTTTACATAGCATAACATCCTTGTATTCATATCTTCAAATAGCAATAAAAGATAAATAATCAGTATGATTGCATGCCATAATATGAATCAGATAATAAATTATGTATGCTAGTGTGGTGTTACATCTTCTGGGATCCCGTAATGTGATCTAACAGATAATACTCACAGTTTGCTTTTTAAAAGCTTTATCAAATTTTGAAGCTACATTGAATTAGCTTCTTCACTTGAATCAATCACTTATTTTCACAAAAGCTCCTACAGATTCATATTCCAGGCCACCAGACCATTTGGGGAGGAAGTGAAATCTAACTTGCTTCCCAGAAACAGTAGCAATTCTAGAAAAAGTACCCCAGTAAAGGAGAAGGAAATCAATGGCCTGCCTGGCACGGTGAACATGCCATGCCCAAGGGAGGCACTGCCTTGAGAGAGAAGTGCGAAGTTTAAGTCAAATTAAGACACGTGGCAGAACAGAATTTGTTCCCGATTAGAAAGCAGCCTGGGACTGTAGCAGCAAGATAAGCTCCAGGCCATGTACAAAGAATTGTATCCAAAGTGTACAAAAAAAACTTGCTCACAGCATTATCCAAAGATACCTTATATTCCATGAGCACTATTGTTCAAGGAGAGATATGAGGAAAGACCAGGAGCAGAAACCAGGCAGGGAAAAAAGTCCCCAAGGCAGTTTTCATTCAATCAGTACCTTTTTCATTTGCTCAGAAGTATCCCTTTCCCTCTGAATGAATGGGAAAGATTAGGAACTCTTGTTTTACACATTGATTTAATAGCAATAGGAGTCTTGTCAGCTCTGTGGCAGTCAATGTGACCAAAATAAGACATGTCTCTTTAACAGACCAAATAGTACAATAATTTAAGCCAGAGATCTCCATCTATGGGCACCATCTTGGGCATGTTATTTCTATTTGGGTACAAACTCGATACCTTAAGCCTGGCAGAGATTTCAAATGGTCATAGTGCATTTAAACCATCTCTGAATTTGGTCATTTTTTTTTTCAGCCTTGGGCTCTCAAAAGGCTAAAGACATCACTTTTATCTTTTAAAACAAAATATAACAGAACAGTGTAAGTCTGTCCATTTTTGCTACCGATCTCAATGCCGGTAGCTATAGTCCATGCAGGATGAAAAACATCCCCAGTTTAGGCCACCAGACTGATAAAGGTTTATATATATATGAAGTGTGTATCATGCATCTGACTTCCTGGTTTCCATTTCTCCAAGAAAAACTGCAGTTATTTAATCTAGATCAAAATCATGACATTACAGACACATAAAGCAAAATCCTTCTACAAATTCATTTTATTATGCAAAATCTGCAGGTGAGAGATACACTGAGAAAACAGAAAAAAAAAATAGACCAAGTTAATCAGAGTTCCTTTTTTATTCCTAGCAGATGATACAGTAAAGGCTGTAATCTGTTAGAAAGTTGTCCTGTATGCATTCCTCTGAAATTACCATAGTAAGAGCTACAGTACATACCAGCCAGCAGACCTTGCTTTGTCATTTCTAACCTGGTTAAGCTGAGCAGAAGAGAAAGAAGACACACAGATAGAAAGATAAAGGTACCTGGAAAGAGGAGCTGTTCTACAAGGTTTAAGGAGTACTGTGTCCAAAGATCACTTTTACACATTATGTCATAATGTGGTTTGTGTCGTTTTGACTTAATATACTGTATATGCTTTGCACTAACTACTGTAAGTTATTATGAGTTGTTTGTATCATGATAAATTCACCATGATAAAAGCCGTGGTGGTGCAGTGGTTAGAATTGCAGGCTACTTCTGCTGACTGCCGGCAGTTCGAGTCTCATCGTCTCAAGGCTGACTCAGCCTTCCATCCTTCCAAGGTCAGTAAAATGAGGACCCAAATTGTTGGGGGCAATATGCTGACTCTGTAAAACTGCTTAGAGAGGGCTATAAAGTACTGTGAAGTGGTATATAAATCTAAGTGCTATTGCTATGATGAGTTAGTTACTTTGCCTAGTTGAAATGCAACTCTGCATATTTACATAACAATGTACCACTTGGAGGCAAAGTTCTCTGAATCATTCAGGTGAGGCCAATCTGACTCTACTGGACACGGGACTTTGACCAAACTGCATTTCTGTGCATGAATAGTGCATATGCAAAGTCACTTTTGCTAAACAAAGATAAATATCTTCAGCTAATTAGAAGTAGAGTTCTGGAGCATTTCACAAGAACCTTTGACCTGGGACAAAAGGACCAATGGGCATTTTGTGGATTTTTTGTCAGTGACATTTGTTGCATGTCCCCATCCAGTTCCACAGTCATGCATGAGGGGTACATTACCTTTCTTTTGAATGACTACCTGTGCCTATTACTCACTCAGCAAAAGAAGACAGTAGATAAGGTTGTAAGTACAAACGTTACAGGGTTTGATTAAAACCTTCATTCTGTGAAATGGAGTTGTGTTTCATTTCTTAATTTCTATTTCTCAGCAGCCTCAGCTAATGTGCCCTGTGGTGAGGACTAGAGGGATGTGGGAAATTGTAATACAGTAACATGTAGAAAGTCACAATTTACCCACCACTGTATCATTGAATGTTTAAAGTTGCAAATATATGCAAACTGAATTTGACACACTTTCTTTCTTGTTTCACAATACATGTAACTCTGTTTTAATTTTATTGAGCCTTTTTATTTGTTATTTATAGTGTCACCAGAACAGGCTGCCAACCCTATTTTGCCACCTAGTCCTATGATGCTGCCTTGTTTCCTCCTCAGGCTGTGATTTATGCAGCCTAATCCCACTATTTTCTATACTGAAAATACCTGCCAGATGCAAAACATAGAGAGGAGCAAAGAGAGCCATGAAAATGCATCATTATGTTGCCAGCTTCTTCTATTACTGCAACAAAGGCTGACAGCTGCTTAGGATTCCTAGGGTGGAAAGATTCTAAATGCAGCCAGGAGTCCTTCTGTCCCATTACAGCACTAGTCAGCTGAACCTGCCTGTAAACTCAGTCAAAGCATTTCTGCTCTTTTAGCAAGCATGAGGACAGTTGGTAAGGTGGACTAAGGAGTGTGTTACAAGGGCTACAAGGGGAAGTTATTTCTTTATATATATATTTTATTTAATGTATAAGGTTTTTGTGCACTTTTTATTTTTTATTAGTTTTTTTTTTATCTTTACAACTTTAAACTTTAATTTATTTATATATTTTTTTTAAAAAAAATCCCCTCTCATTCTTATGGGTGCACTGCATGTTTCTGGACAGAGAACTCTGATGTCATTCCTCAGATCAATTGAAGCCATTCTTCCAGTTTAGTAGTCACAGCCTTAAGGCATAGTGACCCACTACTACAACCACTTTAGCTTTTACTTTCCACATTCTCTCCAGTTCCTCCTTCAGGCTCTGGTACTACTTCAGTTTCTTATACTCCTTCTTCCTGATGTTGCTGTTACTTAGCATTGCTGTGTCTATTACCACCACTGCCTTCTTGCCCTTTTCTACTGCTACAATGTCTGGTTGATTTTCCACTACCTGCCTGTCTTTCTGGATCTGGAAATCCTACAAGACCTTAGTTTTTTTTTAATTCTCAACAATGTTTTGTAGGATCTTCCATCTAGACTTAGGAAGATCTAGCCTATATGCAGGGGTGGGATTCAAAAAGCAACCGGTTCTCTGCCCAGTTACTGGCTGGGTGTGGCCATGATGGGCGTGGCCTACTCAGCCTCCTGCAACATGGGGGGCATTTTCACCCTCCCCAAGCTCTGGAGGCCTTCTTTGAGCCTCCGGGAGGGTGAAAACAGTCTCCCCCGGGCTCCAGAGGCTGGAAACAGGCCCACTTCCAGACTTCCAGGAAGCCCATTTTTTTGGCCCTCCCATAGCCTCTGCATAGGCCCTGCACTTACGTGGTGCCCAAAACAGGCCATGTGGAGACTCCTGGGAGGGGCAGGACGGGGTGGGCGGGCCCAGCCAGTCCTTGTAACTACCGGTTCAGCAAACCAGATATAAAATTAGCATTTGGTTCACCTGAATCGGTCCGAACCAGCTGAATCCCACCCTGCCTATATTCAGTAAAGATGCTCCTGAATACAATAAATGTCTGCTACTTGGTTGTGCCTTTCAGTGTATACTGTTCCTGCCTGCATCTAAAATTTTACAAATAAATGTTACACCCCTGCCAGTATGTGTTGGACTGTCTCTGTGGCCCTCTCTACCTAGCCTGCACCTCATGTCCTGTCTAGTGTGATAGGCCCTGCTTCTATGGACCTGGTGCTTACTGCTTCTTGTTGTGCTGCTATGATCAGTGCCTCATTGGTGTCTTTTAGTCCAGCTGTTTCCAGCCATTGGAAGGATTTGGTAGGATTTCCCAATATCTGCCACCTTAGCTGTCTGTTATGGTACATCCCATGCAGGATCTTGTTTTGTCATGGCATTTCCTCTGTTTGATCTTCCTCCCATGCCTGCTGCTGCCTCAGGCATTCTCTCAGCAGTTCATCTTTCTGCCTTAATACAATAAAGAGCACTCCTGAATCCCCTGTTATGCCTTTTTCTTGAAGGGTGTCACTTGCAGCCAATTCATGGTCATATGTATCCTGGAGTATTTCTACTAAATCTAATCCAAACCATTGCTCAGTTCTCTTAGGCAGACCAGATAGATATTCAGTAAACTGAAGCAGAAGAATAATGGGCAAATGATTATGCCTTATACAAACAGATTCAGCAAGTCTGCAGCATCCTATTGAGAACCACGATCGGACCTTGTAATTTCTGACAGCATTAGATGATATATATGTGCAGAATTCTTCATATTCTATAGGTGACCTTCAGGTTCTCAGATACAAAGGTTAAAGCAAGAATGCAGCCTTGAAGCTTTGAGGGTATATATGAAGTACTTGAAGTACCTGGATCTTCCTAGTCCTGCACTATCAAAATGTGGTGGCAAACCTCTACATGAAAGCCAAACAATTCTCATCAAGATTCATTAGTAAATGAAGGTAAATGTGCCTAATACTGCTTAACCTTCATTTACCTTGTTAAAATAGTTCAAAGTATGAAAAAAAAAATCAACCTGAAATTTTAGTTCTTGATCCTCATTATCATTATGCTATCAATCACTCTCCAATGACTCTCAGTCCACCCAAGGAGAAAAAAATGTATAAATTCTGCTCCCCAAGATTTTTATGCACTTTTTATTTTTTTTGTTTTTTTTAGTTTGCGTTAGGTTTTTTTTTTATCTTTACAATTGTAAATTGCAAAAAGGTTGCCCAGTATTAGACTAGAACTAATGTCAAAGCTTCTGCATAGTTATATTGTATACTTTATTTATTTATTTATTTATTTATTGCGATTTATATGCCGCCTTTCTCCCTTCAATACAAATCACAATACAATACAAAATTAAAATCAGTAACCCAATTAAAAAATCTACTGAGTAGATCATCCTGTTGAGATGGGGAATAGTATTCTCCACAAACATTACCTAGCATTGCACCTCCCCCAGCAAAGGTCCAATGAATTCAATCTTTGGTGATTTTTTTTTTTCAACAGGCACTGTCATATCTGGAATTCTCCATATTTGCCTTTGATTCTCATCAATTCCAGGCTATGTATAGCCAGTGGCAAGAAAATGAAGAAATTTTGTTCCGAATTCCTGGAAACATCTACCCCAGATTAATGGTATCTTAAAATGGTATCTAATAAGAATAGTGAAACCTAATGAGAAGGAAGGACTCACTGGAGAAGAGCCTAATGCTGGGAAAGATTGAGGGCAAAAGAAGAAAGGGACGACAGAGAACAAGGTTCTCTGGATGGAGTCAGTGAAACAGTAGGTGTGAGCTTAAATGGACTCCAGAGGATGGTAGAGGACAGGAAGGCCTGGAGGAACGTTGTCCATGGGGTCACGATGGGTTGGACACGACTTCACAACTAACAACAAGAATAGTGGAATCAACTCTGGTTCAAGAAGCAAAACTATTCAGTTTTCACTATAAACTAACTATATACTCCAATATCTGTTCTATTACTTTTTCCCAAATCTTTTCTCCTATTCTGGCACTTTTGAGTCTACCTAGCTGTTGAGATGTTATATTAGTGACATCGCAATATTATGAAAAATGACCTCAAAAGTTCTACCTGACATTTGAGAGGCATCTGAGAGGAGAACGCTAAACTATGATTTCATAAAGGTAAAATTGGATTTCATATGGTTTCGCTCAAATAATCTGAGAAGTCAAAGATGAAAAAAAATTAACATCACTGAAATTTAGTGACTGTAGTTCCATGTCTAGAGAAACACCAGATGTGAAGTGTAATTACTTTTTTTTTTTAGATGCTGCTCATGTTTTACAAACCAGGACTGACACTTGAACAAAGAGCCTTAAAAAAAGGAACCAGGAGCTAGACAAATAACAAGCGGTTTTGTTTTATTGCTGTTGTCTGTTCAGATACCCAGTTTATACCCAGTAAAATGAACCAGAGAAATGGGATGGGTGAAAATTAGATGTGATCTGGCTGAAGAGAAAGGAAAAGGTGCTAGGGTATTTATGCCAGCTTTCTGCTTTGGGGAATTATGCTTACCATAAAATAAATAGCTGTGCCAGGTATGTAACAATTGGTTTTGCCTACACAAATGTCAAATATTTTATTAAAATGACCAAAATATGAAACTTGCTGTCTGTCCAATCTGCAGAATTAGCCTAACACATGGTGCAGGAAACCTTCAGCAAGGCCAATAACAGATTGAGATGAAAAAATATTTGTTCTTAGACTATAGTGTAAACTGACATAAACTGCAATATCCAGAGAATAATCTTATCATTGAGAATTTTTTCAATTAAAATGTCTGCATAAAATTACAGAAGAGTTATGTGCACATTTGAGAAAAGTATAATGCATGCATGAGAGAAAAATATGTACCAGGTAACCACTTACTACCTATAACTGAATCCAAAATTTCTGTTGGTAAGTGAGACATTTGTTAAGTGAGTTTTGCCACATTTTACAACCTTTCTTGACACAGTTGTTAAGTGAATCACTGCACTTGTTAAGTTAGTAACACGGTTGTTAAGTGACTTCCCCCTTGACTTTGTTTGTCAGAAGGTTGCAAAAGGGGATCATATGACCCTGGGACACTGCAACCATCAAAAATATGAGTCAATTGCCAAACATCTGAATTTTGATCATATGGCCATGGGGATGGTGGTCATAAGTCACTTTTTTCAGTGCTGTTGTAACTTCAAACAGTCAGTAAATGAGCTGTTGTAAGTCAAAGACTATCTATATACCAGGGGTGGGTTCTAAATTTTTTTACTACCAGTTCTGTGGGTGTGGCTTATTTTGTGGGTATGGCTTGATGGTCATGTGACAATTCTTTAGGATTTAGCAGAGGTACTGTTACTCTACCAGGCTTTTAACTGCTTGCAGAGCCATACCGGTCTACTCATTTGTTTTTGGAGGCACCGGTCTTCTCATTTGTTTTTGGAGGCACCGGTCTACCACCACACTGGCTTTTAACACTGATCAGCGGGGCAGCCCTTTGAAGCCCCAAGGGAAGAGTTTAAACGGTTTTTTTCCCTTCTAGCCCATCAGCTGGGACTCAGGAGGCAGCAATGGATTGGGGGTGGGGCCAAATAAAAGGTAAGAATAACGCGGGGGGCGGGGGGGCAGAACCGGTTCGGTGACGTCATATCATCACCACTACCGGCTCGGCCGAACCGGGCCAAACCAGGAGGAACCCACCACTGCTATACACATTTTTGAGTAGAATTAATTTCACAATGTGAAAATGGGCAAGGGAGAAACCTGCTTGGAAAAAAAAAGTGAATGTTGCAATATTTCCAGGATCAGACTCAATAAAGATAATATAAGTTAAAGCTTTAAATATATTTCTTTTTAATTATGATAGGCATTCTATATTCACTGAATATTCAAGGTAGAAGCGACGAGAATGGTGAGGGTGGCTCCTTATATATACAAGGGGTGGAGCTAGGAATGGGAGTGGTAAGTTATGAATACATTAAAGTCCAAAGAATAAGTTAACCTCTGATGTTCCATATATACATTATTTACACATTGGAGAATAAGGCATTTACATCTGACAAATCCCCCTCTAAATGCCGGTTCGTTACACAACACCAATTACATTCTGATTCAGGACAATATAATACATATAATTTAGAAGTTAAATATTTGTGTTGTTTAGAAGGTAAGGGTTTTGTTAATATGTCAGCTAATTGTTCAGAAGTATCGCAATGTATTGCTTTAATGAATCCGTCTTGAGACAGTTGTCTCACATGCTTAAACTTTATATCAATATGCCTGGACCTTTGTCCAATTGCATCGGATCTGGATATTTCAATGGCCGCTTTATTGTCTTCATGCATAATAAATGGTAAGGTGGGTTTCTTCCAAACATCAGTGATCAGATCATTGAACCATACAAGGTTATTTGCAGCTTTGGACAAACAAACATATTCCGCTTCTGTAGTAGAAGTGGCTACTAGTTCTTGTTTACCAGTATACCAGTAAACTGGACAATCATTTAATAGAAAAACATAACCAGAAGTACTCTTTCTGCATGATGTATCACCAGCCCAATCTGCATCAGCATAACAAGTAATTTTTGGTTCTCTGTCATTATTGGGTTCCAACATTAAACAAAAATCTAATGTACCCTTCAGATATCTTAGAATTCTTTTGACAGCTTCCCAATGATACAAGGTTGGTTTACTAACATATCTTGACAATAGATTGAGAGGTAATGCAATATCTGGCCTAGTCCAATTAGATATATAAAGGAGTGAACCTATAACTGATCTGTAAAATGTGTTGTCTTTAAACTCAGGGGAAGATTCATCAGTGTTTCTAAGAAAATCAGTTTGCATAGGGGTGTCACAGGTTTTAGCATTATTTAAGTTACATTTGTTTAGGAGTTCGATGATTTTATCTTTCTGTGTAAGTTTGAATCCCCTTTTAGTTTTGTTAATTTGCACACCAAGGTATTTATTCACTTTACCCAGAGATTTCAGTGAGAAGTGTTCATTTAACTTATTTACAAAGATTTCCCTGCTCTCTTTATGCTTTCCAATGTATAAAATATCATCCACGTAAATTAATACAAATTCAATATGATCATTACTCTTTTTTACAAAGAAACAGTTATCAGCAGTGGTGGCGTTGAAATCCATGGTCTTAAGTACTTTTACCAAGCAATCGTACCATCTTTTGCCGGATTGCTTTAATCCGTACAGACTCTTATTTAATAACCAAATTTCGTTCTTATTAGTGTATTGACTGTGTGGTGCTCTTACATATATTTCCTTATCTAATTTTGCATGTAAGTATGCGGTCTGTATGTCATATTGGAATACGTCCAGATTGAGTGCAGATGCTACTACAAGGGCTGTTTTGACACTCTCTGTTCTCACTGTGGGTGAATATGTATCAGTATAGTCTTCTGGATATTTTTGTGCATAGCCTTGTGCAACTAGTCTAGCCTTGTATAAGGTATTGCCTCCTTCTAAGTTCTTAATTTTATAAATCCACCTGGTACCTATAATTGTTTTATCCTTAGGTGCGATCGCAGGTGTGAATACATTTAATCCTTGTAAACTTTCCATCTCTTTTTCCATAGCTAGTTCCCATTTTTCTCTTTCTTCATGTGGAAGTTTCAATACTTCTTCATATGTATTAGGTGTTATTTGTTCTCCATTCATATGCATTATGTAATCTTTGTATTTATTTGGTATTTGGTTTCTATTGTTTCTAATAGTTCTTTCAGGCTTGCTATGGTTATCATGCAAATATCTAGCTTCCTTTTTTGTTAATGTGTCTGTCTTTATTTTATGCTGACTATTAGTCCAAGTTTTGGTTTTGTTCTTACTTTTGTTAATATTTTGATTTTCTGTTGTTCCTTCCTCGCAAGATATCGTATCTTTACATTTATTAGGAAATATTTCATTAAGGTGCAATTTTGACCAATTGGCCTGTTCATGGAACACAGCTGTTCTGGATACTATAAATTTGTTATTACTATCAATAAATCTGTACCCTTTGGTTCCAGTTTCGTATCCCATGAATCTTAATCTCCTGGATACGTTTTCTCCCTTTCTCCTCAATTGTTTAGGTATGTGTACGTCTGCAGTGACTCCAAATATGTGCATGTGTGATAATTTGGGTTTTCTATTGTACATCACCTCATATGGTGTCTTATTCACAATACTGGACCAGGTTCTATTTTGAGTGTAATTCGAATAATGTAATGCCTCTGACCAAAATTGTTTGCCTAAACCAGCATCCTCTAATGTGCACCTAATCATGGTTTGTAGTGTGGAATTTTTCCTCTCTGCAACTCCATTTTGAAATGCAGAAAAAGGATTGGACGTGAAATGTAACATTCCTCTATCCTTTAACCATTGGGAGAATTCTTTAGACATGAACTCACATCCCCTATCTGTCATAATTTGCTTTATTCTGATATTATGTTGTGTTTCTATGCGTTTGTAGAATTCCTTAAATTTCTGAAATGTTTCATCCTTGTGCTTTAATGTGTAAACAAAACCATATCGGCTGTAGTCATCCACTATTGTTAGGAAGTAACGTTTTCTATAGGTAATTGAGGGACTTAATGGACCAACTAAGTCCATATGTACCAAATCAAAAATATTGTTAGTTGATCTGTTAGATTTTTTTGGTCTGGGACTGGTTTTTAGTTTGGTGGACTTACATACTGAGCATTCCAAATAATTTTCACAATTTTTTATTTTGACACCTTCTGCGTGTTCAGTCATTTTTTGTACTACAGGAAAGCTTGCATGTCCTAACTTCCTGTGTAAGATGTGAGCACACTCATCGTGAATTGGTTTACCTATTTTTGGTTTCTTTTCCTTGTATGTGTTTTTGTGATCATGAGTTATTCTACACTCATCATTGTCACTGTTACTGACATTTTCATCATCTGCTTCAATACAATCTTCTATATTTGAATCAATGTTATGTAAACATCTTTCTTTAGTTATCAGATAGGGTAGACCTCCTTTTATCATTACAGTACCTACATTTGTTTTGTTCTTTTCTATAGTTGCTTTCCCCTTTGAGAAAACTATATTGATATCAGATTCTCTGCTTAATTTTATGGCACTTAGTATGTTGTGAGGTATTTCTGGGATTAATAATACCCCCTCTATTTTCCCTAGACCAGGCAAGGTCACATTTCCTTTGCCTAGTACTTGAACCTTTTCTTGATTAGCTACCTTTATCACAAACTTATCTTCTATAAATGAAGATAATATACTTTTGTTGTTGGTGGTGTGATTTGTTGCACCAGAATCAATAAGCCAATTGTTATTCTCATCCTGCTGTGTTCTGGTGCTGTCTTGTTTATTTAGCCCATTCAGTGACCCAGATTTCCTCTCTTTTGAATTTTCTCTACCCCCTCTACCTTCTTTGTAATTTGGTGGGCTTCTATATTTGTGTCTATCTGTGGAAGATTGTCTGTAATTATATTTGCTCCTATATTCTGGTCTATGTCTCTCTCTTGAGACTTTGGGGCAGTCTCTTCTACTATGTTCCCTGGATCCACAATTGTAGCATCTAAAGGCCTCATTATGTTTATCTTGAAAGACTACTTTCCTAAAAGGTTTGTGGTCTGTTTGGTTACTGGATCGATTTTTTCTTGAATTGTCTTCTGCTATCAATTTGTTAGATAGACTTTCTATGGATAAATATCCCAAATTAATGGTATCTAAGTGTGACATAAAGCTATCCCATGATGGATCAAGTGAATTGATAATAACACTTTTCATTGTTTGATCTGAAATCACTTCCCCCCTCAATTGTAGCTCAGCTCTTATTTTGTTTAGATTTATCAAATGCTCACTTATAGAAACCCCTGGTTTTACTCTAGAGGAAAAGAAATCCTTAGACATTCTTGTGGTTGTAGCTACGCTATCGCTGTGAAATAGATTAAACATGCATTGAATTATTTCTGATACAGTTAGGTTTGGTTTGATGCTATGATACATTGTAGGAGACACGCTAGATATTATTATGAAAAATGCTCTATGATGTAAACAATCTATTTTTAAAGTCCAAGGTCTTCTTGGAGGGCTAGTTATAAAGAATAGTAAATTTTCTTTCATGAAAATAACCTGAAGCTGTTGATACCACTCTTGTAAATTAATGCCATCAATTCTAAGTTTTGGGAAGTCACTGGGTAAGTTACCTACATTATTCTGTCCATTACTTACAACCTGGGGCAGTCCGTGATCTCTCAAGTGCAGGAAATTACAGAACGGCATTGGGATGCTTGCAATGAGTCTGCGCGGTTCTCTGGCCAGTTCAAGTCCTTCTGGGTCGTCTACGTAGTTTCGCACATGCGCGTTGTTCATTTCTTCTTTGGTGGCGTCGTGGAAGGTTCTCTCCCTTTCAGCTCTCTCGATCCGCTCCTCCTCAGATGAGTCGATCTCTGGCTCGGTTTTTGGGGTTCTGGTGGTGGTGACGGTTCTTTTCTTCTTTTTGTGTGCGTTGGTATTCGATTTTGTCTGTGGTGTAGGGCGAAATCGGCATGGCTCTCTGGGCTCGGGCGTCGTCGCTTTCGAAGTCAGGATGGGAGCGTGCAGGTCTTGAGTCGCCGGTTTGATTTCTTGCTTCTTCGTAGATGTCTTGGTAATTTTCAGTCTTGGCCCAAAAGCAGCAAAAAGCGTTTTCATTGCTGATTTTACTTGAGATTTTGTTAAATCGTCTTCACTTTCTGATTTTGGATCATCTGAAGAGTTTGAGACTTCTTTCTCACTTTCTTCGTCTGATAGTTTTTTTCGCGCCAGAAATTTTGAACTGAGCGTTTTGATTGGCTCTGCTCCATTCTCTTTTGAAGTTCGTTGAAACCAAGATGGCTGCCATTCAAAATTTCGCGCGGGATCACATCTTTTCTTTTTAACAACTATTTTCTCAGTAGTCATCTCACTTACGATTTTTTGATCTTTGGGTTTTTCTTTAATGACGTTTTTCTCTCTCGCTGCTCCGCTGTTCTTCAGCATCTCCTGGAGGTCCGCGATGAGACTTTCATCATTCTTTTGGCTTTTTAGTATCTTTAATATCTCTGACCTGAGTTCGTTATTTTCTATTTCGATTTCTTTCTGGTCATTATTTTCACTCATTAGTTCTTCTTCTTCAGTGGTGTATTCTTCGGATTCTCTCGAAATCGCATTGGTGGATTCGTTGATCATCTCTTGATCAGTTTCTATTTCTTTGCTGTAGGCCCTGGTGTTGGGCCTATCTTTCTTGGACATTTTTAATTACTTATTGAGTCAATTAACCATCCTCTGCTACCAGCTTGTTGCAATATTTCCAGGATCAGACTCAATAAAGATAATATAAGTTAAAGCTTTAAATATATTTCTTTTTAATTATGATAGGCATTCTATATTCACTGAATATTCAAGGTAGAAGCGACGAGAATGGTGAGGGTGGCTCCTTATATATACAAGGGGTGGAGCTAGGAATGGGAGTGGTAAGTTATGAATACATTAAAGTCCAAAGAATAAGTTAACCTCTGATGTTCCATATATACATTATTTACACATTGGAGAATAAGGCATTTACATCTGACAGTGAATGTATTTAATGGGAAGCATAGAGATTTTGTCTATCTCTTCTGATATCTGCTCTGAACTTCCATTCAACAAGCATGCTGGCTAAGGAATTCTGGGAATTGATGTTCACACAGCTTAAAGTTGCCAAGACTGAAAAACAGTGCCTTACATCATGTATCTTTAGGCAGTGATGAGATTCAGCCAGTTTGCACCACTTCGGGAGAACCAGTTGTTAACTTTCTGAGCAGTTTGGTGAACTGGTTGTTGGAAGAAATCATTAGGGCAGAGAACCAGTTATTAAATTATTTGAATCCCACCACTGTCTTTAGGGCTATATGACATGTTTAGTATGGCTTAAAAAGTTGGTCCAGATTCAAATCTACCCTCAACAATGGATATTCGTTCCATGGAATTCAGTTTGAAAACAATGATTTAGACAACATTTATGATAAGCCCAGCAAAAGATTATGGCTATCATTTTTAACATGAAGAAAGCCTATGCTTGAAAGCTTATTAGGAATAAATTATTCTTGATTCAGATATGTCAACTCTTTATTTTGGCCAGTTGCAATCGTGCTATTAGTCAACTTTGCTATATAAAAGCAATGCTACAACCTGATCTGAAACAAATGAGAACTTTAATTTTGATGTTTCTAGCTATGAAAGATATACTATTGCGATAGAGCAGAATCGTATTTGCAAACGTTAGTCCTGAATGTTCATGGACTGTACCTCGCATAGTCTCAGAAACAGGCAGGCAAATAATAAGAATGGAAAAAGTAGTAACAAATGAACAGGAAGAGAAAGAACCAGTCGTGGTACTCAGCCAGTTCTATCCGGTTTGGGGGAACCGGTAGTGGGGGCTGCGGGAGGCTCTGCCTACCCACCCAGACGTCATCACGTCCCATTTTTGACGCTCTCAGCATGCACAGAGGTGTCATGTGCGGACTCACATTTGCGAACCGGTAGCGAAGGTAAGTTAATACCACCCCTGGAAAGAACTGGAGAAAATAACAAAATTGCAAAGATCTGGAAATAGAAGTAGACTGAAAGCAAAGTTAGTACCAATAGTAATGGGCACATTGGGTGGAGTCCCCAAATGCCAAATCCACCTAAACATTTTTTTTTTAAATTTATATGCCGCCCTTCTCCGGAGACTCAGGGCGGCTTACAATGCGTTAAGCAATAGCCTTCATACTTTTGTATATTTATACAAAGTCAGCTTATTGCCCCCACAATCTGGGTCCTCATTTTACCTACCTTTGAAAGGATGGAAGGCTGAGTCAACCTTGAGCCTGGTGAGATTTGAACTTGCAGTAATTGCAAGCAGCAGATGTTAATTACAGTGCTTTAGTCCACTGTACTACAGGCTCTTCCTGGCTTGCAACCAACCATAATAATAATAATTCCAGAGCATTCCCACCGGTTCTTGCTAGGCAAATGGTATTTCTTGCAGATATTCCAATGTTACTATAGAATTCAAAGAAACCCGTTTCTGACACACAAACATAACGAGTCTTAACAACTGTTAATAAATCCTTTCAGATTTCAAGAAAGAATAACCCCGACTCCATTTTCATAGATAAAGGTACTTTTACTGAAATTGAACTGAATGCAGCCAAGGAAAAGCAAGATCTGAGGCATAGGCGCGAAAATCACATATAGAAAGCATCCCCTCCCCACTGTCCAGCGTAAATCATCCAATCCAAAGGTTTTCCAGGGGTCATGTGGAAGCACACATCTGGCAGTGTCATCAAACTGGAATGCCACAACCATTGACCTGATATCCACTTCAAAGAAAAGACTGCAGCTAAGATTCACTTTCGTTTCTCCTCCAGCATGCTTCCCCCCCTAACTCCCTTCTAGCTCCCCCTCCCCGTTACTATGGCAGCCAAGCAAGCAAGCATTGAAAGAGCAGAGGCTGACAAAAGACCCAAAAAAAGTTTGAATGTTGGATGCTGCGCTACCAAGAGACCACCGAATAAAAAATAAAAACTAGTAATAGGCACCTTGGATGCAATCCCAAACATCTGGAGCATCCCTTGCAAAAGTTAGCTTTACTTGGAACAACTTATATTTATTTTATTTTATTTTTATTAGATTTATATACTGCCCTACTCCCGCAGGACTCATTTATATCTTGTAAATGATACCTTTAACACCATCAAATAACATCTGCCTATTCCAAATCCTTGGGAAGGATTCAATAGGTGGCTGAAATGCCAAATCCAGGCTAAAAGTCGGACTGATTGTGTGACCAACCATAATAAAACTTTATTAGAGTTATATGCCACTTTGGGAAGTTTACAAACTAGGTATCATCTTCAGCAGAGTCTAGGGGATGTCAGTGTTCTTCTGTTTATAACAACCAATTCTTCTGTTTATAACAACCAATTATAACAAACATCATGCCAATTAAAAGCCAGGATCCATGAACACCATGTGGCAGTAAAACGCCATGATCCCAAATCCTTAATCTCTACCCACACGACACCAAACAGCACCAGTTCAATTGGAGCAACACAAAAATCATCGGTCATGCTACCACCCACCACACTTGTGAGTTTATTGAAGCCTGGCATCCCACAAGCAATTCCATCAACAGACACATTGACCTACAACCAGCCTATGAACCCCTCAGAGTCCAAATCAACTATACAGCCAACCAGAGACAACACTGACCCTCAACCAACCCACACAACCCCCCACACCAGGAGTTCACTTCCCAATTAGCCTGATCTGATGTATCCTCCCTATCATAAGATCTATCACAAGACTATCACTGATGACTCACACCTGACACATCACAAGATCCTCACTTGACACACCCGCATCTGAAGCCCTTATAAACAGGAGAACACTGACATCCTCTAAAGTCCGCTGAAGATGTTACCTAGCTGCTAATGAAATATTCTGAAACCAACCCACAAGCTCAGAGAACGAACCTTCACCCTCATCCTACACCAAGCTACTATTGCAAAGTTTACAAACTGTTTAAAACATTATACATGCATATATACACACAACATCAACAAAATATCAAATTCTATGATTTAGATCAGGGGTGTCAAACTGGCGGCCCATAGGCCAGATGCAGCACGCGCAAGCCATGCTCACCCTGGCTCTGCAAAGGCAAAAAATGTCATGATAAGTCACATGATGTCATGTGATGCGATCGACTTTGACACCCATGATTTAGATAATACCTATATTGCAAATCAATTTGTCTTAATTAGGAATGTGCTTTATCTCATAAAATGATTTATGCATGGGGAAAAACAATTATAACCCGTCATCTCAGACAAGAGATGCAGTGATTAATAACAAGGCTATCCTGAACACAACATAGTTAAATCATAAGCTATAATTTCATACATAACCCCAAGCCTGGAAAATTATATATTATGTCCTAAGGCAATATGAGAACCAATCATAGTCAGAAATAATAGTTCTAGTTCAATGTTCAAGAAAGAGCTATGGTGGCATAGTGGTTAAAGTGAAGTATTGCAGTCTATTTCTGCTGACTGCCGGCTTCCAGCAGTTCGGCAGTTCACTTCTCAGTGGCTCAAGTTTGAGTCACCCTTCCATCCTTCCGAGGTCGATAAAATGAGAACCCTGATTGTTGGGGGGAAATAAGCTAATTCTGTAAACTGCTTAGGGAGGGCTGTAAAGCACTATGAAGTGGTATATAAGTCTAAGTGCTACTGCTATTGCTAAATTATAAATTAAACCGTATGTTATTTCTAAAACATAATCTTGTTTATTCTTAGAAATCTTTGGAAGTAAATGTAAATAAGCAATTTTGCTTCACTGCAATAGAAAGGTCTTATGAAAAACAAAAGCTTCTCTCCAAAAGTATTAGCTCACTACTTTTGTGTTCCCAGATCTATATAATTACTGTGACATTAAAACTTCATCTTCAACATGCACATTTGACGTTATGGAACTTTCTTCATTGCTGATGTGTCTAATATGATTGAGCCAGAAGATGGCAGTATTGCACTTTTAGAGAGCTCCAATCTTAACCTAAATGTATTTAACTGTGTTTTTGCATCTCAGTATTCCTTTTTCTGTTCTTTCTGTGGCCAATATACAGATCCAAATGGCTAATTCATAAGATTATGAACATTTTTTCACAGGGAGTTCCTCCATAGTAGAAAGTATTTACCACATAGAACTAATCATGATGAAATTGTGGCTAAAGTCAAATTAAATAACAGATTTGATCCTGAAAATTGTATGGTTGATTCCTTAAAAAAAATAAGAAATTAACCGTGTGAGTTTTCCCCCCAGTAAATTAAACTGAACTAAACTGAATGTAAAAGGCACTCAGACTATCCATGTATGCACTTGATTATTAATAGTGGTGATCTCAAAAAGTCTTCGGGGTTTCAGGGAATTGAGAGAGAAGGCTGTCCAAAGCTAATTCTAGATAAATAAGAGATACTTAAATGTAAGGACTTCTTCAAATTTGCATGAAAACAGTTGTAGCTTTTTCTGGGCAATATAATTACAGATTTAATGGCAGATAATATGTTTTGAATACAAAAGAGCCCAAATTCAATTCATTATAAATTCTCATCTTTTGTTCAAAGCATCCCATGCTCATATAATTCCTCAATGGAGTGCACAAGAAGTTTTATGTCAAATGGATGACTTATATAAAAGAATTGCCTTTTGTCTTTTTTCTATCTTTTATTAGTTTTATTGTAATTCCTTTGGTGAGATTGTTGTGAGCTACCCAGAATTAGGCAACATACAAGTTTCATAATAAACGACAATTTCAAGTAAACAAAAGGTTAGTAAGGTGTTCTTCCTTTTGCCAATATATACTGTATGGGTACCACATATGCAGGGGTTGCTTCAACTGAAAATTAATCTATCAAAGAAATGCTGATGTAACTAGTCAGGAACCAAGCATAACAGGAATAAACACAATATGATGAGGTTAAAATAGATTTCAGGAATCATATGGGGGATGTTCTCAGTTAGGACAGGGAATACAGCTGCTTTTTCTTTTCCAGTAACTGTTTGTTTTTGTCAGAAAGCATTCTCAGATGTCAATCCCCTCTATTGTGAGAATATCAACCATCTAAATGAGGTATCTAAATGAACCTGGATTGGATCAGTCCTTAGTTAAATGCCATCTTCTTTCCATGTATTTAAATTACATCAACAAGTAACCTTACTGTACCCATTTCTCCATTTGATTTGTTTAATTTAAATTTAATACTTATCTAACCAATACAGATGATTACTAGCCAAAGGTAGTGTGTAAAGCTCATTGGGGGGGCTCAATAATTCTTCCAATTGAGCAGGGAAAAGTACTTCATTAAAATAATTCTGCTTTCCAATGCAGGGGCTTGTATTCTGCCTTTCGCATTAATGCATTTGTAATAGTTATTCCTCTACAGAAAATAAATTACTACTCGTGGTTTGATTGTATGTTTGTTTGTTGTTTTTTTTAAAGAATGCTACATATTTAAAATGCTGCTGCAAGAGTAAATATCACCTCTGGCATATTTGTCCTGGAAGAAAATAGTGTGATTTGGAATACCTAATTGAAATGTGCTAGAGGAGATAAGGCTGGCTGCAGAGACTGACATTTAAAAGCAAGAGACACCAAACAAGACATGAAATATCACTGTTGCTGCCTCAAGCAGAAAGCCACTTTCACAAGACTGAAGCTTTTTTGCCCAGCAGCTCTCTCTGTGCCTGGGTGTTTTGACAGGCAAGGCCAGCAAATTAACCCTTTCCCTATCTCAGTGAAAAGGCTTGCTCTGGGAGAGCAAAGAAGTGTTGGCTTCTGAGCTCAATCATTACAAGTCCCATCTCAGCAGTTTAAGTACATAAAGCAAAACTTTGTAGCACTAACATAAGAGCAAGACAAAAATAAAACCATTTATTTACCAAATATATACTGTAAACACCAAAGATGGGCCCAAACAGGTTTACAAGACCTTCAAGAAGAGCTTCATTTTCCTCTTCTTCCTGATGCACTCAAGGATGGTGCCAGCCTGATATCTACAGATAAATTGTTTCAGTGGATTGGTGATGCCATGGAAAAGCATCACACCCTTGCTTCAGTTTCCCTTATTTCCCAATGGTGAGGCATAGTTTTACCTAAATGATGTAAGAGGTTGGGCTGATCCAGGCTGATACTATGCTATAAGGGCTTTAGAGGTGAAAATTAGCTTTATAAATTGCATCCAGAAGTTAATCAATACAAGTTATCCTCGCTTACTGATCACACATTCAGAATTGTTCCAAGTTGTAACACCACTAAATGAGCTGTACTTATGACCAATTTTCAAGTTTTGGCTGTCACAGCACCCCTACAGTCATGTGGTTGCGATCTGGCACTTGGGGCCTGGTTCACACTTATGGCAGATGTAACATCCCACAGTCATAGGATTGTCATTTACACCTTTTCCTGCCATCTTCTCAGAATCAAAGTCATTGGGGAAGCCAGAGGGGATGGACACAAGTTGCCCTGGAAAATCTCACCTGGCCTCCTTTCACTGCTGCCCTACTGTACTATCCACCCTGTGGCCTCCCTTTTCTCATGCCAAACCACCAACATTGCTTTCCTGCACTCATGCCCCAATGCACCCTCCACCCCGTGACATTCCTGTACTCATACACAGCCTGTGCTAGATTTCCCAAAGTTTCCCCAGCTTCCCCAACCCCCACATGGCACTCTCCTGATCCTTAACTAGGACTCCTGCCACTTCCCACTTAATAAGCAGTGCATCTAGGGCTTACAACAATAACTGGACTCCTGGGATTGCCACTGCTAAGCAATGCAATCATGGGATGCTGTATTTTAGAACCACATTGTTTAGCGATATCAATCCCAGTGCCAATTGCTGTCATAATTCAAGTATCGATACTCCCAGTAAAGGAATTAGTTAGCACACCGGCTACTACAATATGGACTAACTCCATTTCCAAGTAGTCTTTAAAGGCAGTCCATGTAATGTCCATTGAAGTAGTCTAAATGGGTGTTTATAAGGTCAGGAATTAAAGAAAATCTTCTTGGATCAGGTAAGGTCACAATTGGTGTACAAGCCAAAACTGGACAAATATTTTTCCAACAATGACCTCTACCTGCTGTACCGACTAAAAGTACCCCCAGATCATGAATCTGTCCTTCAGGGGTAGTGGCTGCTATCCAATGACATCAATGGTCTCAGCTGACAGACAGTACTCTGTAATGTTAAAGGGTTGAAGGGTTCAGCTTTGGATTTTCTGTCCATTCAAATTCTGACAGTTTTCAGACACTGAGATAAGACATCAATTGCATCTCCTCTATGCATTATCACTCCACAGTGATAATGTAAGGTTTGGTATCACCAACTTTGCCATCCCTTTCATTACATTGGGCACACATTTATGCTCAGTTAGGAATGGCAATCCATCTATTCTGGATCAAATGTCAAATACAATATTATCTTCCAAGGGAGAAATCCAAATCTGAAATTGCTCTGCTGAACCTTTGATAATTTTGCTTGATCTGAATTTGGAACAGAGACAAAGCTTTTGTCTATGGATATAATTGGTCACATTCAGTGATTAAAGCATAGAAAAAAAAATAACCATGAACTATGCAAGATTTTGATATTATTTATAAGAAGCAACTCATTCTAAAATAATGGCAGCAATACCAAGCACTTCTAAAGCACTTAATTTGTATGTGTTATTTCCATGACTTAAGTTCACACATTGTCTTTAGCCATGAGCACTTAAATATTGCTTACTGAATGAACTACAATTGGCTGTACTTGCACTGCATGCTAAGAAATAAATGATAGTTTGCAAACTACAACACTAGCATGCACACAATATTCTAAGGCAAAAAACAAATAAAATTTCTTATAACAGTTCAGTTTTATGTTGTCAAAATAAACATTTTAAGTTAAATTAATCCATGCATTTTACTATAAATTAGAACTAAACATCTGAGAAGAGCAAAAAGCCAATGGATAATTATGACAGAATCTTTAATAATCAACTTTCTATGAAGCTCCTTTCCCATTTGAATTGGAGTAGTTATTGGGGCTTATTACTTTTTTCCAGATTTTAATCATGGCATACGTCCAAATTGCATCCATTGCCCTCCTTTCAACAAGATTTCCTAACCTTCTTTGTCAAATCAAGGTCAATGGTAAACGGGACAAGAGTTAGACTCTTGATAAATTGCTATCTAAATCAACCCACAATAATGATTGCCTAAGTATGAAAATTCACCTAAATTAGAGCACAGTAAATTAATATAGCAAGATATTGTTAAGTAGAGGCATCTCTGGTTGGTAGAAAAGCCTTTCAGGAGTTTTCAACAAAGAATATTTTAATGTATTTACAGGAAAATACTTCCTTTTTGAAATTATGAATCATATTATCTAGTGCAGTTTTATGGTCCAGTATGTCTCTAAACTGAGATAGGTATTGAAATTGGAAGTGGCCTCTGCATATCCAACTATTAAGGCATAGTTATACCAATACAAAAAATTTATTGAAATATAGGTTGATTTTGCTCAATTGTCTATCACAGGGTCTCCAACCTTGGCAACTTTAAGACTTGTAGACTTCAAACTCCCAGAGTTCCTCAGCCAGCAGAGTTGAAGTCCACAAGTCTTAAAGTTGCCAAGATTGGAGACCCTTCGTCTATCAAGTCCTCCTAAGGAGTAATGATGACTAACATCCTTTTGTACAGTATTCCTTCTTGATCGGAATTAGTTTGGAGCAGTGAACCAGTTGTGGGGGGGGGGAAATGCCTAAGGAGAAAGAGGAGGAGGAGGAGGAAAAAGATTCATTTCATGTTCCAACTATGAGCCAGATCAATATAAAAACAATGTTTTATTGTTAACAATAAAAGAAGCAACGGTTGACACAGATGGACTCTGTCGCTTGAGAAACTTTTACAGACTGGCAAACAGGCTGGGCCTTGCTGCACAGCCAAGCAATTCTACTCTACCATATAATTAGCAACATTACACAGCTGTGCCTGCAAAAGAAATTAATGCAAAAAGAGGCATTTGTGGCCCTTGCTCATCCACCCATGACGCTGACTGAAGGGTTGCTACCAGCTCCTTCTTGCCATTATGAAACAAAGAGGGAACCTCTCTATTGCTGTATGCGAGAACAGTTAGTGATGGAGGAAAGCGCTGCATCCCTTCTTCAGGGCCAAACCAGTTCATTCATTTCAGGCTATCAGAAGCAGAACAGGCCTAAGCCAAGGGTGAAATGCTACTGGTTCGGACTGGTCTGGCTGAACCAGTAGCGATGGCGGCAGGTGGTTGGGAGAACTGGTAGTGACAGCAGCACAAAGCTCCGCCAACCTGCCTGGTCATCGTTACTTCCTGGTTTTAACCAGGAAGTAACCTGTTTTTTACCCTCTGCACATGTGCAGGTTTTGCGCATGCGCAGATGGTCCATGTGCGCATGTGATGCATGCGCAGAGCATGCACTTCCGAACCAGTAGGGAAGATAAATAGATTTCACCCCTGGCCTAAGCCTACATGTAAAAAAGTCAAATCAAAGCCCTTGACATTGATTTGAAGGAAGCAGCCATGTGGGTTCTGTTGACCCAACTGTATCTTTGTAGTCCCCCCAATTTTTAACTCGGGAATTATAGGAGAAGAACCAACACTACAGGCAATCTCTACTGACAGACAACTGGCTCCTTTCCAAAGAACCATGGCTAACCTGAGCAATCCAAATTCAAAGTTGGGATGACCTCATGAGCCGAGGTGGCGCAGTGGTTAGAGTGCAGTACTGCAGCTACTTCAGCTGACTGCTAGTTCAGCAGATCAGCGGATCAAATCTCACCAGCTCAAGGTTAACTCAGCCTTCCATCCTTCCGAGGTGGGTAAAATGAGGACCTAGATTGTTGGGGGCAATATTCTATTTAGTATACTGTCTTTGGTGTAAGCCGCCCAGAGTCCTCAGAGAGTGGGCGGCATAGAAATATGGCTAATAAAAATAATAAATAAATTAAAGTAAGAGTGCAGAAGACAATGGTTTTTTTCCCCATCTTTGAATTATTATATATGTGTAATATTTTCCAACTAAGAGCTCTTAGTTGCTATGGATCGGTGTGGGTCTGACAACTTCCATCTATTATTTCCACTGTTAGTCTCATGAAGCAATTTATAGCAACATCCTACTATCGGTATAAAGCTTTTCTGCATTGGTGACATCATTTCATTTTAAGCTATGGATTATTTTCATTAGTGATGATTTTTCTATTATACTGTCTGACATATAGAACAATTTTTTCCTTGAGATTCAGATGAGGCACACTCTGCTAGCCTTCCAGAGAGCTTTGAAGGCTTATTCATAAGCATTGGGATCAACATGTCAGCTGAGTCCAGTATGCATGTTTTCTGATGTATTACTGGATAATTGTGCTTCAAGCCTGGCATATTGTATTTTATCCTATTGCATTGTAAATATTCTGGATGCAAAATATGTTCTTATCAATAAGGACCCAACTGCTCACTGAAAATCATCTTCCAACCTCCTCTATCCCCAGTACTATCCCCCAGATGGCTCAGCCTCACTCCAGCTCACTCCAGTCCAATGGACTGCTTGACATCAGAAAAGAACAAAGCAGCTGCTTTAAGTTTTGTGTTCCCCTCTGCCAAAGCAAAGACAATGACCGAAAAGGGATGATGATGGGGGCTCTCCGTAAGTGGATGTAGCAACTGTCACTATCAACTCAGAACAGCTTTTCACAACATTGAGCCTAATTCATGGCATCCTGTATGAATTGTGGTTGATAAAGGGCTTGGCATTCCTGCAGCATACATGATTTTCATGCATAAAATTACAGATTCTATCAGTGAAAAATCCTCATGCAAATGAGAAAGACCGATGGCTGAAACCCTGGAGGCCCACCATCAGTTGCTGTGGACAAACAAGATCCCCAAATATAGTGAGTGGGGGATTATGGCAATCCTTCTTTTAAAGCTACCTGCTGTCCACAAGCATCAAAAACTTCAGGTGGGGGCATATATCATTTTATTAGCAGACCTTAACAAATTAATAAGCAAAGAAGCAGCCCTTAGAAGTGCAGACAGCCCTGAGCGAGATGAAAACGCCCTGATTTATATGTGTTGACACTGTGTCCCTCCTTCTTCTTTCCTTGGTGAATGTAGGTGTAAGCACTGTCAATTTTCCCCTTTCCTTCTTCAGCAGCTTCCAGAGCATCATCCCTATTTTTGGAACTGCTGATTGATGCTGACAGGAGGAGAGAGCAGTAGAAGGGAATTTACTACAAATCTCCCCTCCCTCACACCTTCTGATAATTTGATTGAAGCGTTTCACAGAGGATGATGAGTCAGAGCCATGACAGCTTGGGAGGCTCTCTCAAAGCGGCACTCAAAGACTACATGCCTAAATGAAATTATATAGCAAAGTGTTAGACGGGGTGAGCCATGTGCCTCAGGCAACTCCTGCCATTACAACATGACTACACAGCACACTCTCTCGTTGCTCCTCTCCTCTACCTAGCTCCAATTTAGTTTTAAAGATTTGGAGTGCATATTAGCCAGTCAGGTCTCAAAGCAAATTAGAACTGATGTTACTGTTTTTTCACTAGTGAGAAACAGTAGTCAAATTGGGCATATAAATAAATAAAACAATGGAGCCCACGCCTATTCTTTCCAGATTTATATCTGCCTCTGCTTACCTCCCTTTTCCTTGAATCACATGATAGCTCAGGAGTGGGCAATCTTTTTGTCTGAAATACCCACAACAGAGGAATGGTTGGTGAACATGACAGAATTTGCAGAGGTGGATAAATTGACTTGCTTGATTAAGGAAAGGACAACAACTACATTTGTTAGTGACTGGGAAACCCTTTACTTTATTGAAAATAGAAAAACTTGTGATTTATGACAATTAGAAAGGGTAAAAAATGGAAAGAAGGGAGCCATGATGTACTGTAACTATATAGAGCCGGGGTCTCCAACCCCCAGGTTGTGGCCCGCTACAGGCTGCAGCCCATTTAGAACCGGGCCACAGAAGTGGCGGGTGAGAGTGCATGCATGTGCGCAGCTCCACCTCCATGCACAGTGGGCAGGCAAGCACACATGCAGCTCCATTTGTGTGAGCAGCTTGCCCAGCGCTCATGTGGAACCATCCCAACTCCATCTCCTAGATAATTCACAATGATCAAGCTCGGAAAAAGATGTCAACATATCTCAACAAAACCTCAGGCAAACTCTGTTTTATGTCAATCCCATAACAACTTGTGTGACAAGTAATAAATTAACTCTTGGAAATGGTTGCTGCCTAGATTCTTGATAGATCTATTTGGGCTTTTTTTTTTAGTTTTGGTTTCTTTTTTGAAGAGCCAAAATTGAATCAATTTTGTCACAGACTGCTTCACCTCTGCACTGGTGATTAAACTAGCTGGCTGCCCCTACCTACTCCCCTCCCGCTCCTCTTTTTTTTTTTTTCCTTCCTTCCAAGTAGAAAGTAGTAATCATTTGGCATTTGAAATACTATATATTGCACTGCCTTTCAGAAGTCCGTAAAATTCCCTTTAAAAGTTTTATTCTATTCAGGAAAAACATTATTCTCTTACTACCACTTCTCCCTGGAGTGTTTGCAAGCCTGTTCCTTCAATTGTGGTTTCGCTTATAAACTGCTGGTAGCATAGGGCATTCTGTTATAGGTATCACGTAGTATTTCAAAACAACCTTGGAGATTGAAAATGTCCCATGTGTTAGGAATAGCTAAAAGGAGTTGGGGAGGAAATGCTTGTAACCCCCATTTGCTCTCTAAAAACCTCAATAACAGGCAAAACCCCTATGGGCTGACTAGATGGAAATAAAACTTGGTTTTCTCCTAAATTGTACTAAAGGACAATTTTATAAGAAAAAATGCTTGCTGCTGTGATATAACTTTATAAACAATAGACATTCCCTGGTCAGTAATGATAAATAAGGATTGGTTTCCAGCTGACCAACATGGGGAACTTTTGTGAAATTAAAGGGAAATTATTTTCTTCTATTACAAATATTAAATGTACATTTTTCAAATGATGACCACAAATACAAAGGGGCGTGATGGCTCAGCAGTTAAAGACACCGAGCTTCTCAGATGGACAGCTGACAGTCCGAGTTCAAGACCAGAGCTCCATGCAATGGGGTGAATTCCCATTACTTGCCCTAGTTCCGTGATGGCGAACCTATGGCACGTGTGCCACAGATGGCACGTGGAGCCATATCGGTGGGCATGCGAGTGTTACCCTAGCTCAGCTCCAGCGCGCCAGCTGATTTTTGGGCCTTCCAGGCCCACTGGAAGTCTAGAAACAGGGTGTTTCCGGCCTCCAGAGGACCGCCAGGGTGGTGGGGAAGGCCATTTTGGCCCTCCCCAGGCTCCAAGAAAGACTCTGGAGCCTGGGGAGGGCGAAAAATGGGCCTACTGGGCCCACCATGCCATCGCATGCCAAAAGCAGTGGGGCTGCGGGCATGTGGGGACATTGAATTATGGGTGTGGGCACACATGTGCGTGACACCCCCCCACGCTTTTGGCACGTGATGGCAAAAAGGTTAGCCATCACTGCCCTAGCTTCTGCCCACCTAAGCAGTTCAAAAGTATACAAATGCAAGTAGATTAATATGTAATACTTTGGTGGGAAGGTAATAGTGTTCTGTGTGCCTTTGGCATATAGCCATGCTGGCCACTTGACCATGTAAATTGTCTTTGGATAATCTTGGTACCCTTGGCCAAGAAAGGGAGATTCAATTCAATGCCCTTGAATTGGATACAACTGGCAGAGAAACCTTTACTTTTATTATAAATTATGTCCTGACTTAAAAAAAAAATAATTAGAAGCAGGGCAGAGTGCACTAAAATGTAAACATACATAAAGAGGAAATAAGTGGGTCTTTTAGTCCCTACTCAAAATCCTGTAAAGTAGAGATTTTCAATGTCTAAATTTTACATGTGACTCACTATCAGGTCTCTGGAGAAGTCATTACAGGTAGAAGTGAAAATAAAACTAATTTTTTTGGTAATTGGTAGTCAATAAATATCAAAGTGCAAAGAAGGAAGGAAAGAAGAAAGGAGGGAAGGGAAGGGAAGGGAAGGGAAGGGAAGGGAAGGGAAGGGAAGGGAAGGGAAGGGAAGGGAGGAAGGAAGGAAGGAAGGAAGGAAGGAAGGAAGGAAGGAAGGAAGGAAGAAAGGAAGGAAGGAAGGAAGGAAGGAAGGGCTTATTTGCATTCTACTGCATCTCACTCCATCCCTCAGGGAAAGTGGAGCTGCTTGTCATTCTTTTGTCCGTGTCATTTCTGCTGCATTGACTGTCCAGAATGATAAAACAGATGGATGTCCTGATTTTATAGGTCAAGAGCATAACAAAAAGTGAACAATGGTGGTGAACAAAGCATAGACAAGAGGGAGAGAGCAAACAATGCTCAAACCCTGAAGCAATCTCTTTGAGGGAACTGTTCAGCAGAGAAAAGGGAGTAAAGGTATGCTTCTGTGGCTCTTGATAGCCTTTCAAATAGGGTGAATAACCCTTAGTTCTAGGATTGCAGGAGGCTACTAAAGTTCTTTTTGGCAGTCTCGTGGCGCTCGTTTGACATTATTTCTGAAAACCTATGGGTTATGGTACTTCTTTCTTTAGAGAAAGAAATAAATGACAGTTATCACGAATGCCAAGAAACAGATTTAGCATAGTTTAAAACTAAAATAACTTTTAAAATATTTACCTCCCCCCTCCTAAATAAACTCTCAGAGAAAAGACCTGCAAATAGAATTCTTTCCCAATCATAACAGTCCCACCTACAGTACATCAGATAATTGTTTCATCCACAGTATCACTTGCCTCCTCCTATTGTTATGCGAGATTCCCAAATTTTTTTCAAAAGTTCATTTTGGTTCTACTATAACATTGCAAAACTGAGTGAAGCCCAGAGTCTTCAAAATCATTTCTGGCATATATCCTGGCCACTTTATGAGAGGATATGCATGGAATGTATGGTAAAAGCATAACATTGGAATATCAAAATTACAAAAATAAATTCCAACTACCCCAAATTCAGTCCTGCTTACAAATTGGTATGGTCCCATTCACTTTTCAATCTTCAGCCTTTCTCCTCCTGAATATATTTGAGGAAGGATGCTGAAAAGGTGAACTTAGCTTCAGATTCATTGGAGGATACAGATTATCTAGACCCGCTTGACTTAGGCTTCAGACCAGGTTATAGAACACTTGCTGGTCTTTTGCCAGATACAACCAGTGCAATTATCCTAAAGTTGGAGAGTAATTGAGCATCTTTTGACATATGGGGTATCTCTGGGCTCTTCACTATCACCCCTCTTCCTTAGATGACTGGAAAGGTCATCGATTTATTTGCAGCCAGATGTCATCAATATGCTGGTGATACCCAGTTGTGAAGCTTGAATATAAGCCAATCAGGTGATGCTATCACTATTTTGTCCCAATGTTTGGAGAATGGGGGAGTTTGGATGGAGAGGAACAACCTCAAACTCATCCTTGACAAATCTGAGGAGCTGGGATGTTTGAACCATGTGGATCTGCAGATGTTCCATCTTTAGTTCTGAATAGGGTTGCATTTTCCTCCTATATGACTGGTTAGGGGTCCTCTTTTAGTCACAGCTCCAGGAAAAACTTTGCTAAAATCCATCTAGTGTGCCAATTATGTCCATATTTAGACCATGAAGCCCATTAGAGAACCATTCATGCTGTCTTCACCGAACTGCTGCAATGGGGCTACTGTTGAAGACATAGTCTCTTAATGACCAGCTGCAGCTGGACCAGAATGCAGCCACATAGACCATTACATGCATTTCAAAATATGCCCATGTAGCACCTCTGCTGCATGGACTGCACTATTACCAGAACACTTCCAGCTAGAATGGAAAAATCCCCTATAAAAACTTCATAGCACAGAGTATGATTATATGCAGGATCCTCTGTTCTCCTGTAACTGCTACCCATCCTATATGTTATAGCACAGTTGGCCTGCTCTGTGCCCCATTGATTAAAAACACTGCCATTGGGAAGGGGATCTCCTCTGTTGTATGCTTGCCCTATGGAATTATATTCCATCAGAGGCTCATATTGCTTATTTATATAAGCCTTTAAAAAGGAAGGGAGGGAGGGAGGGAGGGAGGGAGGTGTCAGCCAGTGGTGGGATTCAATATTTTTTTACTACCGGTTCTGTGGGCATGGCATGGCATGGCTTGGTGGGCATGGCTTGGTGGGTATGGCAGGGGAAGGATACTGTAAAATCTCCATTCCCACCCCACTCCAGGGGAAGGATACTTTAAAATTTCCATTCCCTCCTCACTCCAGGGGAAAGTTACTGCATAATCCCCATTTCCTCCCGATCAGCTGGGACTCAGGAAACAGAATAGATGGGGGCGTGGCCAGTCAGAGGTGGTATTTACTGGTTCTCCGAACTACTCAAAATTTCTGCTACCAGTTCTCCAGAACTGGTCAGAACCTGCTGAATACCACCTCTGGTGTCCCTGAAAGCCATCTTTTCTTTGGATCTTCAGGGCTGCCAGGGCTGTGGGAAACTTGGGGGTGGGATTGTATGGAGTTGAAGAGATATCTAGCCATAATAGCATTATTTTCTCTGAGGGTCAAGGACATTCTGCCCTGCACCTGGAGTGGCGTGACGGGGAGGCATCTCCAATTGGGATGGTGCATTGATTGGACTATGTGATGGACATGTGGGTGCAGAGGAAGGGACTTGGACTTTCTTTTGGGTGGGGAAAACCTGGAAGCTTTCAGATTTGGGTTTTCCCAGATGTGCCAATATGACATCTCTAATAAAATGGAACTTTGAGGAATTTCTAGCATTGGAGTCTTCTTTTGTTGGGGGTGTTACTTGGAAACCTGACACGAAGGGAGGAGGGAGGGAGGGAGGCCCTTTATTGCATAGAAATCTGAGTCATGCTTTAACATATGCATTTTGATGGCAGTTGGTTATCCCAGCAAACATTTTCATCAACAATTGCATTTTACTCCTGCATTGCCTATATTATCTACTGAGGAGAAAACAGACTTTGTAATGTAGAAAGTTTGAAAGTGAAGTAATTTACCACTGAAGGAGGCCCTGGTGCAAGTAAATAACAGGCTCTTACAAATTTGATTAGGATGTACTGAAAAATAATGCAGTGCTTTCTTTTACTTGGTTAATCCCTTGAGAAAAGTTATTTATTATTAAACAGCATGCATCACTTTCTTTTTCAAAAAAAAGAAAAGAAAAGAGAAACAATTACATAGGAGTTCATTTTAGAAAGGGGTTTGAAAAGTGATCGAGAGTGGGAAAATTAAAACAGGATAACAAAATACTGAGTTGCCAATAGATCTCTTTGGTTAAGTGAGTCTGCAAAGAAACTGAATAATTGGAACAATAGCCGTAACAAGAGAGCATAGGAAATGAGTGCAAATCCAAGGAGTTGTAGATTGTTAATATGTGTTTACTAAGGAACTAAAATGAAGCACAATTTCCAAAGGTAGAGTATACAGAGGGAACAGAAAATGCTACTACAATAGCAGACATACAGCTGAAACAGCAGACTGACATAACTGTTAGTCAAACACCGGCTTATCTGTTAATGCTCCCCCTTTCACCTTTCATCAGGACATTTTCAAGCATCCTTCTCCAACCTGAATTTCTCCACATTTATTAAATTTAACATTGGACAGATAAATTTACTTGTTCTTTTCTTCTACCAGTTCCCATTAATTTGATAAGAGATTTTGCTTTCAAAATAATTTCCAAGGAAAAGATAAGTTCTCTTAAGGCTATGGTGTCCTGCATTCATTTATTGTGCAGTTGGTAAAGAGTCTGGGTGAATATCCTACCTTGCATTGTGCAGGCATTTCTCCAGTGATCTCCTTTATTCTAGTTCATTAAATCCCAAAAGATGATAACATAAGGAATATGTGACATTTCTGTAGTTGGAAAATTTCTCCCACTCTTGAAGCAATTCAGAGAAATCATCCACTCTTCTTTAACTACAAGTTTCATGTAGTATTTTTGTTAATCTATGCATAGTTCTAGATTTACTTTCAACTCCCATAATTTCTAATGCCTCTGGTCCAAAGTTGAAAGAATGAGAAGAATGAGGTCCAATATATGTGGAGGACGCCATGTTAGAAGACTATTTTTCTAGAGTTGATCAATCATGAGTTGATCAATTCTTTCAATATCATTGCACTACCAGAAGCTTCTGCTTAACTAACTTGTTTTCCTTGAAATAAGTAGCAATTAAAAGTACATGTTTGTATTTTAAAGAATAGAATAGAATAGAATAGAATAGAATAGAATAGAATAGAATAGAATAGAATAGAATAGAATAGAATAGAATAGAATAGAATAGAATAGAAGCATATATTGACAGAGGCACACTGGCCATCAGTAGTACCTGCTTTTTGAAAGGGTATTGTTTTACCTATCTGCTAATGTGCCAGTGTACTGAAGTATACAATGATAGTGCTTATCATTACAGGGAAAGTACTGATTTATAGTCAAAAGGTGTATGTCCTACAGCATAATAAGATGGTTTAGTATAGTTCAGTTCTTAGTCTAAGTCTGCACTACTATTAATCTTCTCATCATTCCCATCACCCATCTCCTCCCACTTATGACTGTATGACTGTAACCTTGTTCCTGGTATTCTTCCTGGTATTTGTATTGATATTGTTTCCTGATTGCTTATTTGTAACCTATGACTATAATTAAGTGTTGTTACCTTATGATTCTTGATGAACGTATCTTTTATTTTATGTACACTGAGAGCATAGGCACCAAGACAAATTCCTTGTGTGTCCAATCACACTTGGCCAATAAAAATTATATTTTAGGAAGATTGTACCCATCAACATGTGAAATAGCCTGCTTATGCACACGTCCAGGAAATAGGTCCTCAAAAAGTTGATCTCAATAGGACTCATAAGTCCTATTTCTTTATAGGACTTTTAGAGCATTGCAATCAAAAACTCTCAATAGTTTATAAAGAATGAAACATCTAATTCCGCCATTCAAAAAAATTAAGGCTATTACTACAATCATGTTGAGAGCACCGAAGCACTTCCAGGTTGAAAGGATTGAATGGTGACATTGTTGTTGCCATTGGAGACTCCTTTTATATCCCCATTAAATTGCCCACTGATGTGGTACCGATTTATTTACTCACGGTCGCCCACTTTCCAACTGCTGGATTGGCAGAAGCTAAAGAGTGTGACAGGAGCCCATCCCATTCTGTAGCAGCAACTGGGTATCGAATGCAAGCCTGCCAATCATTAGCCCAGCATCATGTGCCACCACACTCCCTAATTAAGGCTAGAGCTATAGATAAACAATTCCATATCTAATAAATAAACAGTGCTATTCTATAGCTAATAAGTCTTTTGGAAGAACTCCATTTAACAGGCTTCTGGAAGGCTACCAGGATTGGCGCAACCCTGGAAAAATGTTCCACATAATAGTGACTATATGGAGAAGCTCTGCCACCTCATATTGCAACCTGTTTTTATGTTTACTCATTTTGGCTGGATCAAGGAGATATTCCTGAAGCTACCTTATCACTGAGTCATGCCATCAAAACAAATTGACTGCATGCAATTTGTATTCCACCTACCCACTGGACTAGTGGTGGGTTGTTCCCAGTTCGGTCTGGTTCTATAGAACTGGTTATAAAACTGGCGGGAGGCTCCGCCCACCCACCATGACGTCATCATGAGTGATCTGCGCATGCGCAGAAGCTTCACATGCGCAGAAGCTTCGCGCGTACTCCCGCTTTGAACCGGTAGTAAAGGTAAGTGGAACCCACCCCTGCACTGGATTAAATACAATGCATACAATAAAATAAAAAACAATAAAAAACAACATCATTCATTGTTGCTATCAACTTTTATATTCTGTATATAAGTATATTTATATACTTTTATATTCTGAACTATCTGCAAAAAAGGGCAATTTTTAGCCCTTTTCTAAATGACAAAAGTTTAGAAGCCATCCTCATCTAAGGAGGCAGAATATTCCTGAAGAAGCTGCTACTGAAAAACCTCACCTTATGTACCCTGGTCTCCTTGAGCTATTGGGGGCAAGTAACTTATAGGACCTTCTCCTAACTAAATTGCAATGGTTAAAGCAGATAGTCCTGAATGTAACAAGGACCTAATCTATATAAAATTTTATAGATAATCATCTTGAATTGCACCTGGAAGCCTACTGGCAATTGCAGTACCTCCCACAAAAAGGTTAATGGTGGTAACCTGCTTAATACCAATCAGTAGGCAGGTAGGTTCTTTAAAGGCAGCCCTGTTTACAATGAATTGCAATAGTTTAACTTTTATGAGATGGCAAGGGCATGAGTCATCCTCTTCAACACCTCCTGGTCCAGGAAAGATGCAAACTGGCAGAACAGGCAAAGGACTGGATTGTCCTGGCTATGACTTCTACCCAATAGTAGAAAAAACAGCTCCTTTCAGCTTCAGCACAGCCTAATTAGCACAAGTTGATTGGATCGGCCTCCCGACTCTCAGATGATTTGTTCTCAGCTGTTTTGCGCAGGGCTCTGCTGCTTGCTGCAAAGAGGTAAATTGCTGGAGCAGATTTTTTTTCCTTGTGCTAATCAAGCTATGCTGAAAACGAAAATGAAAGTAAAGCAGGCTGTTTGCTGTTTGCTGCAACTAGGCAAAATTGCTCAGAGGCAGAGGAAGATTTCTTTTTCTTCTTTTCCTCACCAAAAAAGGTAGGTGCGTCTTATACTCCAGTGTGTCTTATACTCCGAAAAATACGGTAGATTTGAAAAGAATGGGGGAGGTCTAACCCTAAGGCTTCCGAGCCCTGAAGTGCCCTTGGGCTCAAGTTGTCTTCTTCCCAATACCACAAATTGGAACTATCTACTCAGAAAGAATGTCCCCAGTTTTTAATCCTCACATAAATTGATGGTGTTGAGTGCCCCAGAGACATCTATTAGAATGGCTTCTTATTCCTCATTACCATCTCTTTCAAAGCCAGCGACCTCATCTCTTTGAAGAATACATTTCTCATCTCTGATACCATGATTATGAAGTAACCATTATTAAATCTGAACTTATAATTTACATGTTGATAAGGATCAGGTGGGAAGGGGGGCTAATCACATGGAATCCTTAGTCACCATATTACAAGACCTTAAAAGGCTATCCTATTCATGTTCATCTGAATATGGCTATAATTCATAACCCACTGGAGAAAGCCAGATGAAGAAACTGGAAAATGGAAGTTGGTTTGGCAAAGATGGACATTGGAATGAGGCTATTATATGCTACTCTGGGAAACTTAAACACCCTTAAATATTCTATTTTAGGTTATAACATTGATTGCGCTTTTTGATGATCTCTGGTGGCATGAGGAGGAGAGTGAGACAACTCTCCTGACTTTCCTTAATTTCTCAGTGGTTTTCAATACCATAACTCATCGTACTGAGTGGACTGACTAGGGAGACTAGAATTAGGACAACATAGTGTTGACCATTCCTCCATGGCTGATTTCAGTTGGTATTGACACTGGCGACGTTGAGTTTGAAGCCCTACTTTATATGGCTCAACTCCTTCACCCCTTTTATATGAAGCTGTCTAGTGAAGTCCTCTCTTGACATGACATCAGGTCTCATCAATATGCTGATTATTCCCAAGTATATATCTTGACCCTCACTTGTATGAGTTTCCCCTTAGGGCATATGGAAAAATAAATGATTTTCATATTTTGAGGATTGTAGGCTTACCCAAATCCACTCCTCCTAGTATACATGTTTGTTTTTCTTACTTCCAACAGAGAAGTAATGGTGACAAAAAATATGCTGCTTAAACAAGAAGATATTTGTCTTCCTCAGTAATGGGCTTTCTTCTCAGTTTGTAGAAAAGGAAATTTGCAGAATCCTAAGATCTATGAGATCTTTTCCCAGGGACCATACTATTGTACCATAAGTAAAAAAAATCAATTTAAGATATCAATCTGGTTTTTTTTAAATGTAATGATGAATAACAGCACGGAATACATATGATTCTTCTCCAGTTATTTAGAAAGAGTATCATTGCTTTTTGAGGGTATCCCTCTTGCTAAATGAAGTATGTTTACAAAATATACCTTCTGAAGGCTATTCATTTTTTAGATGTCTTTTTGAGTTTGTGATCCAGTGACAATAATAAATACTGCTAAGTCTCTAGTCTCCCATATATCTTGTGCTTGATATTTTGTCTAATTTATCTTTCTAACAGAACTGAAAAGAGCTTCTTCGCTTTATATAGGCATTTAGTTATAATTCACATTTTTAAGGCCATCAACTCATCAGTGAATCTAAGCAGAATACAAAATTAAAAACAAATGTATAAAATAATCAGCATAAACAGAAAAGAATACAAATAGTCCTTGCTTAATGACTGTTCTAAGTTATGTTGACTCAAAAAAGCTATTTACAACCTGTCCTTAAAAGTTATGACTGCCACACCCACCCACCCCTGCAATCAATTGTATTTTGGTTGCCTGGCAATTGGCTTGAATTTACAACTAGTTGCAGTATCCTGTGGTTACATGACTGCAACTTGCTATTTTTTGCCCATTTCCAGTATTTTTTCTGGTTTCTGGCAAAAACTGCCAATTAGGGAGAATAGATTTACTTAATCACCACAATTTGTTTAGTGACTGTAGTGACTCACTTTATGATTATCGTAAAAAATGTTCGTAAAATCAAGTTAGGTCACATGGTGATCTGTTTAACAACTGCAATGACTTATGACCAAAATTCCAGGCCCAATTGAGGATTGTTAAGTGAGGACTAGCTGCATGATCATCCTGGAAGAACAGACATCCATTAAAACCACAAAAACCTCACTCATTGTCTCATAGTCTGAAGAAATAGCCTGGTTTTCAAGACACACTTAAAAGAAAGCAAAATCAGGGGCATTCAATTTTCTGGAGTGAAGTTATACCAGAGGACCTCTTATAACAGAGATGCCTGCTTCTGGGTTATATCAAATAATGGGATTGGAGCATGCCATCTGTCTCATCATAGAGGGTCCATGAAAACAATGGAAGACATTAGGTTTCTCAAATAACTAAGACCTTATGTCCTGTAAGTGTTTGTAGGTAAAAAAACCTACTATCTCAAATTGCACTAGGAAATCTTCTGGTAACTATATAGTTTGCATAGCAAAGTTGTCCCACAACAGCTCATGATACTATGTGCACCATACCAGGTACAGCACATGGCAGTAATTCGCACTGAAAGTATCTAGGACATGGGTGACTTTGAGAAGAGCTTCCTAGTTCAGAAATGCTTCTGTATGATAGTACTGTCTACTCTTTGACCAGAAACTGAGAGCCTAAAAGGAGTGCAGAAATACCCCCAGTTTGCATATTAATTCCATCTGGGAAAGTACAGTCTATTTAGAACTAAATATGAAGAATCCCTGGTCCCAGATGGTCAATGAATCCACAATCACTCACTTATCGAGACTCTTCCTTATCTAGGTCCCAATAGCTTCCAGCTGTTGGGGAAGTATTAAATGATTAGGTTGGGGACTAAGTGACATAGTTGTAAAGCATGATGTCATGTGACCATGCCAATCTATGATGGCAGTGGCAGCACTTCCAATTGCCCAAATCTGGGAATACAAAGACCTGTGGATCTTTGACCTTGAGTGGATTTATTTATTTACATTAAACTCAAATTACATTATGAAAAATACTGATTTAGAAGACATAGAAATGTGAATTAAAATTGCTGAGAAAAACATTAACGATCTCAGATATGTTGACAATATTATATTGAAGGTTGAAAATGAACAGGACTGAAGGAACCTCTTGATAAAGGTTAAAGAAGATAATTCAAAAATTGTGCTGCTCAATGATTATGTCAAAAGATAATGCCAAACAATGCAAATAAATGGCAAAATCAAACTTGTAATAGACTTTGTCTTACTAGGTTCAAAAACTAACAAGTGAGTGAAGCCATTAAATAAAGAAATACTTTTGGAGAAAGATCGTGGCAGGTTAAGACACAATATTAAAGTGCACATAACACACAATCCTTTATCTGCTGACCACAAGACAAATAAAAATAAAAAAAATTAAAATGCATTTAGTGTTTGTAGAGCTACTTCAATTAAGGATCCTTTGTAGCATCATTATGGTATTACAGTAACCAGTGGGTAATAGCTTTTCTGCAATCCAATATTTAACTGTAGGATTCTCAGCCAACTTTCTGATTTCCTGAAATACCATACCATATCTTAAGAATTGATTGAGGGTTTTGTAGCTCGCTTAACTCAATTTTAACACTTTTAATGTGAGGGCATACAGCCTGAAATTGATAAAACTTTCCAATTGCTCATCATATATGGCAGCTAGGCTTACTGCCCATAATAGCAGATACCATGACAACTGTGTTTTTGGAGGGTACAAATTGATACTGCAAAGAGGATCTATAGTTAATGGACTGTTTCCCTGTGGAAACATGTATCATTCCCTGTGTAATAATAATAAAAAAGTTACACTTCAACAATTCGCATACACGTCTATTCTAACCTTATAAATGCAGCTTCTAGTGCTAAATATAAATTCTTCAGTTGAACTCTCTAAAATAAACATAGGATTGACATTAGTTCATTAGGAATTCTTAAATCAGGATCTCAAACTATAATACAATTTTGGTACAACAATGCACATTTGTGCTAATTAAGATTTGGCTTTATGCCTGAATTCACAAATCACTAATAGAGCAAAGTAAGGACTTTTTTCAGTTTCAAGAATGTGAACTCAGTTACAACATGAACCAGGGTGGTAGGTTAAGATATTGGACTAGGAATAAAGAGAGTTAAGTTCAAATCTACTGCCACCGTGGCCAAGTCATTTTACTACTTCCCAAGTTAGTATGGATAGAGTCTACTATATATGAAGCCTTGAATTCTGAGGGTATAGTATAATATAAAAATAACAAATAAGAAAGGTATCTCAGACATATGGAAGAACAAAATTGATATGTCTATGCATCTATATATGTATATATGTGTGACTGTGTATATACAACGTGTATGTGTATATACACATACATACATACATACATACAAATAAATGCCATAGTTATTATACCAATGGATGCACAAACCAGAGTAGCTCTTGATAAATGTGGCACAACTGTGGAATCACATGATCCATGAATGTAATCAGCCTGGTGAGAGATTAATTTCTGATATACTACTTTTCATTTTTTTTTCCAGCATAAGCTTTCCATCAGATCAATTAAAAAGAATACTTTCAAATCCCAGAACAAGGATCCAAATGTTACATGATGAAACATGGGACTTTTCTTTCTGTCTCAAAATATCTGCATCTGGGTGAGGTCTAGATATGTGTCCAAATCCATAACTAACCTTAGTTCCTTTATCCTAATTGCCTAGGATAGAAGAAGCTTCAAACAAATACCCATTCTTATATCCAATTCTCTTATTTGAGACAACACTATCTGTAGAAGAGTCCTAAGTGCAGACAGACAGATGACAGCATCTAGGGCTTATTTAGCCTTTGTTGAGAATTGTTCTAAAAGTTTCTTTCCAATTAAATGATAAGCCAAAGATTTGGAGGAATTGATTCTCATTTCCTTAAATTATAGTGTTAATTTACTCATTAGACATAATTATTAAATTTGCTTACAATGATTAGATAAATGTAGTTATAAGAGATAAAGAAGGGCTTTTGAGATATTAAGTCTCTTTCCCCATAAGTAAGCTGAAATTTCAGGGAACTGTTCTTTCTTTGGTAGGAAATTGCATTCTTTAGAGGAAATGCAGATTAAAAACAGAGTACACACTGCCCATAATTGTAATAGGGGTGGATGGGAACAAAAAAGCACAGCCAGGGAAACTAACTCAGGTCATTTTGAAATCCAAGCCAGAACAGACTTTCCCAACCAATACAGAATTTCATTCCCAGTACTTTTGGAGGGCAACAAACTGGGAAAAAACAAGATGCATGCACAAGATGTCTACACAAGAAATCCACAAGATGGATTTCTGAAGATATCTCATTTTCCTATACAAGTGGGCAATGCATATTTCCTATACAAGAGGACAATGTATAAAATAGCAGTATCTACAAAGGCCCAAGTTTTATATTCCTTCACATCTCCCTCACGACCATGATACTCAAAAAAAAAGTTTGTAATAAAAAAGACCAGTAATCTAAAGAAACTAAACTTGACATATATCCTATTAAAATCTCTTCTACTTAAGCACATTACACTGCTTGAGGATATTGCTCTTTGCATAGTATGTATAGTAATTGTCCTTTATAAATCAAACCACACAAGACACATGTAAGAAGGAAGGTTTCAAGGAGCCTTCCTAATGAGTTCCAACTGCTGACTGCAATAATTTCACATAACAGCCTTCAATGCCTTGATTGCTATTTGTATACAAATGTGCAATAACATTTATCAGAACTCACAGTAAAATGCAGGGAGGCAGAAGCAGTGATGATAGCCAAATGAATGCCCAACTAGGATAGGAAATTTGAGGTGCTCAGAAACATATTCGGTTATGTACAAGTAGAATCAGTTTATGAAACTGAAAATTTTAAGAGTATTTTACTGAAAATATTGTTGATAAGCAAAGCTAAGAGCGGATTTTGGGGAATTTTGGCCTTATTAAATATATGAAAGATATAGTAGCAAAGCACAATTACCAGAATGCTCATCAGTTGAGCATTTTTTTAGAAACATGACAGTCTTCTTAAGTGCTGAGCACTGAGAGACTTATTTGAGCAACTTGTGATCTTCCATTGACTTTCTCTCTGTGACCTTCTGAAAAAGGAAGTTGCAAGTGCAAGCTTGCAACTGTCTTCCTGCCATGGACCATGATGACATGATCCTTTTTCCCTGCAAGCTTTCCAGGGTTCCTACTGATATATGGCAGGGAATGTTGTAATGAAGATCACATGATCACGGCAGCATTATGGCAATCCTGAAAAGCAGCAATACTGTGGCACTGAAACTTCAAGAACTTTCTAAAATTTCATTCCCCCAGGGGTAATGGGTGCTTGTATTTTGTAAGTTGGTCCATTAGAGATTCCTTAATTGAAAAGGTTTTGCCCTGTGATGCAGCATTTCCTCCAGTTAAAGTTTACAGCACTAGAATTTTAGTAGTATATAGTTCAATCAAAATAGAGGTCTTCTAGTCCAGCCCCCTGCTCAAGCAAAGACCCTATACTCGTGATGGTGAACCTATAGGACGCGTGCTACGGGTGGCATGCAGCACCCTCTCTGTGGGCCCGCGAGCCATCACCCCAGTTCAGCTCCGCCATGCATGCGTGCACACCTCCCACCAGACAGCTGGTCGTTAGGTCTTAGCCGCGCATGCACAGGGGGCGGGACACATGCGGGGCAAGGGGTGGGGCATGTGTGAGGGGGCTATACACACATGTATGGGGCCACATGCAGGGGCTGTGTGCACATGTGCAGGAGGCAGGGGATGCGTGGGGCAGGGCAGGCCGCATGGCAGGGTGTGCCATGTGCCCTGCCATTTTGGGATTTCGGGCACAAATGTGCACACATGCTTTGGGCACTCGGTTCGGAAAAGGTTAGCCATCACTGCCCTATACCATTTCAGACAAGTGACTGTCCAGTCTCTTCTTAAAATCTTCCAGTGATGAAGCACCAACAACTTCTGAAGGCAAAGCTGTTCCACTGATTAATTGTCCTCACTGTTAGGAAGATACTCCTTAATTCCAGGTTGCTTCTCTTACCCCAAATCAAGTTTGACCTGAAGGAGTTTTACTTTTTGTGAGTGCTGAATATATAGATGCCTAGAACACTCTTAATAGTGTTTGAACTCAGGCAATATACATGGATACGTTTGAATACTATTTGGGTAAGAAAATGAAAGTAAATAAATAAAACAGCTTTACAAAAGAATCACTGAATGACTTGTGAAAAAAGAAATGATTTGAGCTTCTCTCTCCTTTCCTCTCTCCTTTATTCTGAAAAGAATACCCATTATGACTTCGCTTAATTCCCCCTTTTAAAAATAATGGAAGTGAAATGGAAGTGGAGTTGTGTCAGAATAATCGATGCTAATATGGAAGAGGAAAAGGCTAAAGGGAAGGGGACAGGAAAAGCTGCTGTGTTTCTTCTGCACGTTTGTGAGTCAGTTAATTTAATTACAGCAGTACTATATAAATATTGCACTTATTTTAATTTCTCCTGATGCTTTTTCTGCAATTCCATTTTATTCTTTTATGGGAAGAAATTTTAAAAAGAAGAAAGAGAGAATATAACCTTGTCTTTGGAAATATCACACAAAATCAGTTTGGGCCATTATACATAACCTCTACAATGATGTAATGGCATACATTTCTGCCTGCTATATATTTTCAATCATATACAATATAAAATATTTGTCCAATTAGCATCTTGTGTGTGTGTGTGTGTGTGTGTGTGTGTGTGTGTGTATTCTAGCAATGAAGTCAAGAAAAGATTTAAATAGATGAGTTGATATTGCAAAATCTATCTATCTATCATCTATCTATTATTAGCTACTAATCTCATTAGGTGATTTTGGGTAGCATACATCAGATAATAAAAATCACCTACCGCAAAATCAAGTAATCAAGCATGCTATGCATAATAGCCTCAGGGCTTAAATATTTTGACCTCTCTTTTCCATCTTTACAATGACAATAGGTTACTTGTCACTCATTTTTTGGCCTTGGGTCTGAAGCTGTACTATATTTTGATAAAGATCTCAAGCTCTGAATTTCTGGCCTTGCCCATTTCAGCCAGCTTGCTGAAACTTACCTTGCATAGAATAGATTCTTTAGAAAAAATTGAGGTTTGGTTATGCCAGTGGCACATTGGCCCAAATGTGCCTGTTTGATCAGTAATGTCTTTATGATTAGCAGGGAATGCTGCAAGGGACATGAGTATGTCTAAACTGGTAACCTATCCTTTATTGCAGGGGTCCCCAACCCCCAGGCCATGGCCCACTATCAGGCCGTGGTCTATTCGCAACCAGGCCATGGGCCAGCCTTACGCATCTCGCACATGCGGTGGGCCGGTGCACACATGTGCACAAACGTCAACTCGTGAAGTGACAGCTGGTGTGCACGCACCTGCTTGCAACTCAACTTGCAGTAGAACTGTGTGCATACACATGCACACTAGCCTGCTGCTCGCACTGCCCGGTTTCCCTCTCCCCACCCCCAGCCAGACCACCAAGCTGCAAAGGTTGGTAGCCACTGCTTTATTTTCTTATTTTAAAAAGTGCCATGTAATGTCTCTATTGATCAAAGTGATGATAGGTGGCAGAGATAAATAACTGTGGTTCTGTCTGGTGATGACCATGTCACACAGAAGTTTCTGACTGGTGTAAGAGTAAATAAACACAATGAAATGAAGAAAAATAAACACATGTTGTGTCTGTGAAATGAAAAGCAAAAGATTTCAATGAAGGCATTCTGATCTTATGGAGGAGAGTTCATGAATATATTTCAGAAAAATAACAGTTGAAATCTAGGTTGTTGTGGGTACAGTATGAATCTGTAAACTGATAAGAGTTGAATGAATACTGGTAACACAAAAAGTAGAAATGAATCTTGGGAACAATGATGCAGTATTCTGAATGAATGCAACCAACAGAAAAAATTATTCTGCTGATGACATGAATGAATGAGTAGGAACAAAATGAGACGGCAGAAAAAGTGATTCAGCCTTTCAGAGACTGAAGAACTGAATGAGAATGGTGTCCGAGCAGATATTTAGAAAAGGTTTTCAAAACAATTGGAGAAAAAAGGGCTTGAACTTGACTCTAGGAGTGGCTTCACACATCATCCCAGCTATACCTTTTCTTGATTTCATTTGTTGTCACCACTGTAGCTCTCTCCAAAACAAAAACGGTTGTTTAGGATTTTGTTTATTTTTCTTTCAAATATCACATTTTCTTAATTATGAATGGTCAGTCATCCTCTTTCACAATGAACAGGGGTGTTCAGTCAAACTCAGTTTAAAGAGAGATCCATAGAAATGAAAGTTGGGGTCCTGAAATGGACTATCACCTATTAGCATCTTGAAATAGACTGAGCAATTAATTTTAAAGTCATTACATTGGGAATAATTTTATTGAAATTAGGGTAATCACTGTCAAATTTGAATCTATAAATATGAATATATACTTTACCTAAATTAATATATGTAAAAATCCATCATTTGGAACACTCCTTCTCTGCTTTTCTAATGATGCATAAGTAGCCCCCCTATTTCAACATCAGGCTCTCTTTTGTTACATTCACTTAGGTCTTAGGAAGGGTCATGTTATGGCTTGTATGATTAATTATATTCTCAGCCCTTATTAAGTCTGCAGATTGGCAGTCCAGAAGGAAGGCAACAGAATCACTTGGAGCCAGCAGGATCTATCTGTGCACCATAGTTTGTGACTTGAGCAGCTGCTGTGTTGACTTTTTTCTGTCAGAACAGGATTATGTTAATGAATCTCTCTCTCTCTCTCTCCTCTCCTTCAACCTTCCAACTCCTGCATTTGGGAAATTGCAAAGTCTATGAGTGAACTGAATTGGTTCAATCAGTATAGAGAATGCAGGTCAGATTGAGGTGCAGTTGGCCCAGACCTGCTTACTCTTCAGTAATCCTCAATGATTTCAAAGGGGTTTACATGTTTCGATGCCATATGTGTGGGATTACACTGTGAATATTTTTACTTAAACACATCTGCTGCTGTTTCCCCAGGGAGCTCTGTACAACATTTTTAAAAAAATCCATAGAATTTGTCTTTTAGCAGCCTTAACTAGCTTGAGAAAGTGACTGGGCATATGAGGGAGGTTTTCACTATTTAATTCTTTTTAATTAGAACCACCAGATTTGAATTGAGTTGCAAAAATCTAGATAAGCATCTTCTGTCATGCTTAGCACCTTTTTATCTTTTCTTGATTTTATTGTAATCTCTTTATTTGATACTTTGAGTCAATGATTCAAGATGGAATGAAGCAATGAAATTGAAGCCTGGGCGAAGAACCAGGTCTTCACAGTTCTTCTAAACAACAAAACAGTGGGGCCCATCAGTTTGAACTTCGTTCTGGAGTACAGGCTATAGCAGTGATGGCTAACCTTTTCCAGACCAAGTGCCTAAAGCGCGGGTGAATGCGTGGGTGCATGCCCAAATCCCAAAATGCAATGTGCGTGAGGCCCCTCGCATGCACATGCACCCCCTGCACATGCCCTGCCACCCCGCGCATGCGCACATGCCCCCCGCATGTGCCCCGTACATGTGTGTGTGGCCCCCTGCACGCACAACATTCATGCATGCATGTGCCCACACACATGCTCCACTCTCTGCGCATGCATGGCAGAGACCCGAAAACCAGCTGGCCAGCGGGAGACATGCACGCCTGCGCAGCGGAGCTGAATTGTGGCGACGACTCGTGTGCCAACAGAGAGGGTGCTGCGTGCCATAGGTTTGCCATCATGGCGCTATAGAGAAGGTATGCTTCCTGGAATCTGATAGATAACATTAGAAGTCAGGTAGCATACAATTTTTAGATGATTATTGTTATCGCACTCATTGCATGATTCAGTTAAAAGGCTCTGATTCACTTTCTCTTCTGAAATAATAATATCAAATCAAATCTTTATTACAGTCAAAGACCACATAGAAATAATAATATATACTTGTAGGCATAAAGAGCAAGAGTCATACTTGACTACTCCACATGTTATGTGTAAACTCCCACTCCATTCAAATTTACAGATGTAAATTTCCTTGCATCTTTCCCCTCCCCATAAAGTATGCAGGCTGCTTCTCCTAGAATTGATATTTGCATACAGGTCCTGGTCATTCCTAGAAAATTTGACATGCTTAAATCCTGATGGTTCTAGATGTCACACCAACAATTGTTTACATCTAGCAGAACAACACAGGGTGGTAGGTCAGAGGTCTGATGACACCATTCTCCCCCCCCCCAAAAAAAGCTCTCATAAACCTTGACATAGATCATTGCTTTGGCATAAATCATCTTACTCCCATGTCATTTTTAAGATAGTTGAATTTACTGCAGTTTCTCAAGGGCGTTATACAATTGTCCAAACCAATGTCATTGCTGAAAAACTTGCAGATAAGATTAGGCTTTAAATCTAAATATTGCCATAATCATCACTGCCACTGGTATTATTCTTGCTATTATTTCTTCTTCTTCCTCTTCCTCTTCCTCTTGTTCTTCCTCTTCTTCTTCCTCTTCTTCCTCCTCCTCCTCCTCCTCCTCCTCCTTTTTCTTCTTCATCATGATGATGATGATGATGATGAATATATATCATTGGTATCATCATCCAGGCACAAAAAATGATCTGCTATCATCAATATATCCAGAGGGTCCCTCTTTGAAGTGAAGGAAAAAAAGAAAAACAGCTTGTTGGTAAAGGGGCAAATAAAAAGCCCAGATAACTTGCTTGCAAGAGAGAGAGAGATAGAAAAATCAGATAAAAGCCCAACAGAACAGATGCTCTGAGAAGATTAGAAGCATACAGATTAGTGGCCCCATTGCAAAAAAATTAAAATAAATATCACCATTAGCTGCAGTTTTGAGCTTCTAGAATAATCAGATATAAGAACTGTTGTCCCACTCTCTCAACATCTTTACTCCAAGTACTTAATTCTTCATGTTCCTAATGTTATTCCTTGTTTTCCACTACACATGTTTTAGAAAGATCAGTTGAAGGATTTTCAACTACAAAGCAGGATCGGCTTTGTTTCCCAGATTTAAGGCTAATTCACATATTTCAACAAAAATGTTGTTAAAGGTCTCAGCATTTCTAGGTCTTCCTTGGTTGATGTCTCTATAAAATATGTCCTCAGGTAAAAGGAAAATATAGTCATTGATTTCTAGCAGCAGTAACTTTAGCTGAAATCCATGATTACATCTTCCCATATTTTCCACACAGCTGCTAAGAAAGTGGGTAGCACATACATTTTCTAAGTATATATTTATACAAATTGTAATCCATTCAGAATTTTTTTTTTTAATTTGATTTATATGCCGTCCTTCTCCGGAGACTCAGGGCGGCTTACAGTGCGTTAAGCAGAATTTAAGTTCTGACCTTGTGGTTAGGAATCTCTAGAAAAATTAGTTGCAAATAAATTTATCCAAATAGGCAAAGTAATACAGATTACTGTATAAATGTATAAACATCAATGAAACATTCATTAAACTTAATCAAAATACATGGGGGGGGGAGAACTCCGCAGAGAATTGAAACACAATTAATTCTAGATATTGTTTTAAACTTCTATAAAACAGTAAAAATTTGTGAGTTAACATTCATACCTAGTTGAGTGTCTTATCAGTAATTTAATAGCATGTTTAACTCACCTGCTAGTGATCAAATTGCATTTAATATTTACAGCTAGGACTCTTGTTTGTAATTGTGATCTGCCAAACTTTCTGAATCTATTCTCTTCAATATAATGTTTTACAGCAGTCCAATTTATGACCACTAGCTATCCCATTTTATTATTTATCAAATTAATTATTTATTAAAATACTTAGATAGATAGATAGATAGATAGATAGATAGATAGATAGATAGATAGGCAGGCAGGCAGGCAGGCAGGCAGGCAGGCAGGCAGGCAGGCAGGCTGGCTGGCTACAAGATATGGATAACAACTTCGTATATTTATTTAGTTGCAAATAAATGGGATAATTTGATTACAGTCTGTTATTTGTATAAAATGATTACTGGCTTGTCTCTAAAATTCATATGCAATACATCATTCTCTATACATGATCAACTTGAATTCATTGAATATGGTATATATGTCTCAATTCTGAAGCTGCTGAAATACTGAGCTAATTATCTGAGACTTTCAGCTTCAAATGACACTTCAGAATCACTTTTCAATAAGGAAAGTCGCGGTACATCAGGTATGCTTAGTTAAACCTTGAAATGACCTTCTCACAAGACTACTATTAACTTTAACTGGCTTCTATGAACCTGGAAGCTGCTCAATCCATGTTTCCAGATGGAATACAACCAGGTTTTCAGAAGCTTTCCTTATCCAGGAAATCTTGCATATAGGATACAGGCAATCCACCTCATAAATACTAAGCCTAGTTCACAGCATCCATCCTGGATTCTTTGCTAAGAAGAGCTATGATTAAGCCAGGGAGTGAAATCTAAGCATAGCGCTTAGGCAAATTTGTCAGATGAAGAAGGGCATGTCCACAACAATAAAAAGTCCCTTCTTGAGAGCCATGTCTCAATTTACAGTGAAAAAGCAAACCAATAACTTTAAGATAATTATAAATCTCCCTTGTACTGAAAGTTGTATATCATATCCATAAGGAAGAAATGAAATTAGTCTCTCCATGCTGTATAATCAGTTTTACACGTGGAAACAAACAATGAAAGATCTGTGGCAAAAATTCCACAATTGGATTACATCACATGGATTAATAAAGGGGTATTATTTAAACTAGGTAACAACAGATCCTAATATAGTCAAGGGAGAGGTTTATGTTGGAGATGGGTCTTCCCCCTTTTTTGAGTTTGGTGATAATAAAAGCAATAAAGGCATTTTATCCATGTGAAGCAAATAATATTAATCCAGACCACTCTTATTTGTCTTCTTGCCTTTTCTATACTGCAACAGTGCAATAATCGTCTATGATTTCAGAACGTAATTTAGAATGATGTTGCCAAGAGTGAGATGACTGTCTCAGGTTATCTCTGTGTTTGGGGGAGAGGGGAGGGATTATTTTCTACTGGTGCCACCTAATCCACAGAGTTTATTTGTTGTATTTTAATTAGTCTATTAAAGCTGCACCTCATTTTTATCCAACTGAGAGTACTTATCTTTGTAACAAAATCAACCCTGTAATACAGATTAGGCAAAAAGATAATAAATGACCTCAAATCACCCAGAGAGTTTTCATGTCTGAGCATGTTTGAATCTTCCAAATCTTAATCTGACAACATTACATCTAGATCAGGCCAACTAATTTCTCCTAAATACTTTATCTATTAATTGCCTGAAATCGTACCCAACTTTTGTTTGTTGCAGGCTTGGTCATGGAATCCTCCGTTCGTCTGTTCTTTTTCAATCTCACCCAAGATACCACCCAAGTCTATGCCATTAAGAAAGGTCTCTGACTGCATGGACAGAAGGTTGATCAGCCAAGGCCATCTTCTTCAACTTGAAGCAGACATTTCTATGTATTGCTCTACTGACATAGTGTACCCTCCTAAACCACTTCTGTATCACTGTATCACAGCATTTGTTTGAATGGGCAATGAGCATATATCAGATGGAACAGGGTGCTAGCTCACATCTCTTAAGCTATGCTAGACATTTCAGATACAATGGTGTGATATACGTTTTTAACTACTTTTCAACATTTAGTCCAATAAAACACAATGTTTCTCCTTATACTGATTTATTTGCAATATTGCCTCACTGCAGAAAAGCCTTTCCAACTGTCCTGCTTTACTTGAAATCTCAGAAATTAGAATTAGTATTCTACTGTTAAGGTCCTGTATGGGGATCCTGTACAGGGGGTTCTGTGGGTGAGGCTTATTTTGTGGGCGTGGCTTGATGGTCATGTGACAATTCTTTAGGATTTAGCAGACGTACTGGTCTACCAGGCTTTTAACTGCTTGCAGAGCTGTACTGGTCTACCCATTTATTTTTGCAGGCACTGGTCTACTCATGTATTTTTGCAGGCACTGGTCTACCCATTTGTTTTTGGAGGCACCAGTCTACCACCAAACTGCTGTTTACCACTGATCAGCTATAGGGCAGCCCTTTGAAGCCCCATGGCAAGAGTTTAAACAGTTTTTTTCCTTATAGCCCATCAGCTGGGACTCAGGAGGCAGCAATAGATTGGGGGTGAGGCCAAATAAAAGGTAAGAATAACGCGGGGGAGCGGGGGGGACAGAACCGGTTCAGTGATGTCATATCGTCACCACTACCGGCTCGGCCAAACCGGGCCAAACCGGGAGGAACCCACCACTGGTCCTGTAGTAATCCTAGACATGAATTTTGAATTAATTTACAAAGATGACTCCTTACAAGATAATGCTTTCTCCCATTTGAGATGTAAATTTAAAAGTTCTTATGAAAGGACACATTCCGCACATGAGTATCACATGCAAGCAATAAAACATTAAAAATAGCTTAAGAGGCTCAGTAAGGAGTAGTCACTTTAGAATTTTCTACTACAAGTAGTCTTCAACTGATTATCACAATTGAGCCCAAAATTTCTGTTGCTAAGTGAAACATTTGTCAAGTGAGTTTTGCCCCATTTTATGACCTTTCTTGTCACAGTTGTTAAGTGAGTCACTACAGCTGTTAAGTTAGTAATATGATTGTTAAATGAATCAGGTTTCCCCATTCATTTTGCTTGTCAGAATGTTGTAAAAGGAGATGACATGACCCTGGAACACTACAGCTATCATAAATATGAGTCAGCTGCCAAGCATCTGAATTTTGATCACATGACCATGGGGGTGCAGCAAGGGTTGTTAAGTGTGAAAAATGGTCATAATTAATTCAGTACCATTGTAACTTTGAACAGTCACTGAATGTTGTAAATCAAGGACTATCTGTATACTATAGGAAAACTTAGTGGAAGTCACTGGTTAAAAAAAATTGACTTTCTTGTGAAAGGATCCATTTCTGATGTGGGTGCCACACCAAGGAAATAAAACACCTAAAATAACTTATCACTAGTAATATGACTTATGAGTTATATACTGCTTGATAGTGCTTTACAGCCCTCTCTAAGCAGTTTACAGAGTCAGCATATTGTCCCCAACAATTTGGATCCTCATTTTACTAACTTCGGAAGGATGGAAGGCTGAGTCAACCTTAAGCCTGGTGAGATTTGAACTGCCAAATTGCAGGCAGCCGGTAGGCAGCAGAAGTAGCCTGCAGTACTGCACTCTAACCACTGCGCCACCATGGCATAGAAACTTACCAAGCAGTAACCCTGTTATAATTTTCCACTATACTATAGGAAGATGAAGGGAAAAGTTCATTAGTTAATGATTCATCTCTTAAAAATAATTATATGAATGAGTACACAGTAGGAAGGGAGACCAAGAATATACTATCTATGGTGGTCTGAGATTTTGATGGCTAGCTTTATATTGCAGAGTGTTAACCAAGAGTCTCTTTGTACTTTCTCCTTAATCAATGCATCGCTGGTATTTCCAGGAGGTTCTAATGTAAGAATTCTATAAAAACCACAAAATTTACTGGTGAACTAAATAGCCCAATAGTGAAGAGCAGATACAATTCCCAGCTGGAGCAGTCATACCTGTGCATAGCTTCTCTTCTTAAACTTTAAGCACCTTGATATATTACTCTCAACACTGATTGCTCTGAACTAACATACTTCAAGTCTTGTTTGATTGCCTTTTCAGGATTGTAATATTTCTAAAAGGATTTTCCACAACGTGCAGCGTCCGTAGTTGAGAAATGAGAAAAAGAAGAAAAAAAAACCTCAAGAAAGTGGGATTCTTTATGACCCTATTAAAGAAATGTAGAGCAATAATTCAATGGTTTGAATCCATGCAAGAAACACATTCTCCTCTCCCTATAACACAATGAACAAACAAGTAAATCTACCTATGGATCAAGAGAAAAATATAGCTGTCAAAATGAGATGGCTATTACCAGGATTAAGAACAACCTTTTAAAAATATATTTTATTTTCTTATTCACTAGAGGCAAATGGTTAGTTGATATGCTAAAAGACGTAGCTATTCATGATTCAATTTTTTGGTCGCACTTTTTATTTCTGAACTGGTCATCCAACATTAAGTATCCTAATCCATAATATTCTAGAAATGAAATACATTTTCCAGTGTTGCAGTTATAAGTAAAAAGGATCTATACTTATATAAATATTTGTTTTTTCAAAACTAAAATGCTAATATATGTAAATTTATTATATGAATGATCAACTCTATTCCTACATGCTTCAACAATTAAAAAGTATTATTTGTTTTTGAATAAATAAAGTGGAATATTTTCCCTGCAAAAGTTCCATGTAAATATGCTCATTAGATCAATAACTTTCTGAGTTATCCTTGCTTCATAACCTAAGAGAAAATTTCCACTATTTCATTTTAATTAATAAACATTACTTCTATCAGATGAATATCCTTACATTTGGGTTGCATAAATACAAATCAATACATTTTTCTCCAAGCAAGAGAGACCTTTAAGATCCAAGCATGAAAGTCTAAATTAATCTAAACTCTTTTAGATTAAAGCTCCCTGCTGAGTTGGAACACTTTTTGTTAAAAAATATTTACCATGACAAATATAACCTAAATTAAAATAAAGGTAGAATCTCTTTCAACTGAGTTTGCTGACGGCATGGACATTTCTATGCTGTTTTCTTGGTTATAGTTCAGAAGTTATTTAATATGCTTTCAAATCTCATGGTATTTTTCCATCTAAGCACTAACTAGATTTGGATTTGTCTCTGCTTGTGTTTTCTGATATCAACCAAACTACAACTGAGCAAAAAAACAACACCTTACTCTTAAGCCATCTACCAATGGAGATGCAGCAGTTAGGTGGCATGTTAAAAAATATTATAGTGAGAGAAGTGATTTCTACCACAGGTGAGTGGAAAGAAAAAAAGAAAGGACTTCTCCAAAAATTTCACACTGACTTTTCAAGCTAATATCCATAAATCCAAAATTTACAAAATAATTATAGTGTTAAATAACTAATATAAGTAATTGTTAAAAATCATTTTTAACCAAGCAATAACTATTCATATTTGCTTTTGGGATGTAAAATTGCTGTCCAATTTTATACCTGAATATAGACCTAGATGGAAAGATGCATTACTGTACTGGCAAGCATTAACTTAAATTCTGTGCCAATAAAATTTAATGGTTAATTAAAAACAAACTTACTTGAATAAAATGGCTAGTGTACTGGGATCAGACTGAATTGAAAATAATGACAATTGGTAGAAAGTTAACAGACTAATTTCACACAATTATGGTTTTAACAATTAGAACAAATCATCAGACATAGATGGAACCATGCACACTAAATAAATACATGTAGGTCAAGACCATTTTTAGAATGCCTATATTAAAATGTGTCTTATTTTGATTGTGTTTTGTATTGTTTTGTTTTGTTTTCCTGGCAATGTTACAGGACACACTTTGTGACTTTACTTCATAAGAAAATTAAGTAGATGTTTTAAATTGATTTTGCATTGCTTAATTAGGCTAAGCTGTTACATGGCCTTTTTCTCTTTTTGGGGGAGCGGGAGAGGGCTTATAACTATTTTCATTTAGGTTTTGTCAAATGTAACTAAATTGAGTCAGATTGAAATTTAGACAGATCTGGGTTTTCTTTAAAAAAGATACAAGGCAAGTTTAGCATGAATGGATTTTCCTAATCAAGAGTTTCAACAGAATTTAGAAGGTGAACACACTTGATAATAGATATTATATAAACTTCCATCTTCTAAATCAAACGATATCTATAGGATGCATTCTACCTACATTTTAAAAAATCTGGAATCAGCATGGGTAACAGAATTTTAGAATGGGACTTTTTAAAAGGATATTTTAAAGAACCAAATATATAAATAAACATCTGATTTTTCAGCTTTTTCATTTATTAGTGCTTTTTTTAAAACAATAAATAAAACACACTAAGCCACCTTTGGATAAGCCCCAAAGATCAATGCTTCATCACTTTCCTCAGATTAGCTGGTTTGATACTGATCATTTCTAGCAGGGAAATAGATAAAATAAGTCTGTGTTTGATTCTGTCTGTAAAACAACAGCCTCAGTACTTGTTAGAAATTGAAAATAGATTTTCTTTTCTTAACTAAATTGTAAAGGATTGAAACTTAAGAAACACATGTGATAGTCTGGGTTACCTAGTGCCATAGTTAGCGAAAGGATTCAAATTTAATCAAGATTAGAGCAGATTCATTAAATTTAATGTGAGTTACTGTAAGTTTGTCATTAATAATGTGTTATATTGCTTTAAATAGTTCTGCTCTAATTCTGGACCCCATATCTATAAAGACAATGCATTCAGCCAAAAAGATTATAGCCCTTCAGTCGGTAAGTATCTTCACTGGTATTTTAAAATTACTGTACTTTTTGGAGTATAAGACGCACCGGAGTATAAAACACACCTTAGTTTTTGGGGAGAAAAATAAGAAAAAAGTTGATTGGCAGGTGGATCGGCCTCCCGGAATACCCCCAATCAGCTGTTCCCAGAGGTGAATTTTAGCAACAGGTTCCTTGGTTGTGGGCTCTGTGCCTTGCTTTTTTTTTTTTTTTTGCTTTTTTTCCTGCCTCTGAAACTTCTGAAACTCTGTTTCAGGAAAAAACTTTTTTCTGCTTCTGAAAATCTCTGAAACAGAGCTTCAATAAAAAAGCCTCTGAAGCTCTGTTTGGGGGCTTCTTTTCTGAAGCTTCATTTCTGATGCTTTTTTCAGCCTCTGAAACCTCTGTTTGAGAAACTGGGTGGGGCTACATTCAGAATATAAGACACACCCAGATTTTCACCCTCTTTTTTGGAGGGAAAAAGGCATGTCTTATACTCTGAAAAATACGGTACAAAAGACAAAAAAGGAAGCATTAGAATTTAAAGAAGAAGCAATAACCTAAGAACTACTGGGAATTCCGGATTTCTGAGAGAGGTTCAGATTCAAGCTGACTTACAACCATTTGTTTAGTGACCGTATGAAGTTATTATGGCATTGAAAAAAGTAACTTATTAACATTGTAGCAGCCATACAGTTACATGATTAAAATTTAGGTGCTTGGCAATGCTACATGATTGTGTTTTTTAAGTGAGTTGTAAATCAAGTATTACCTTATGGTGAACTGAAGACAACTCTACAAAAGCATAGCTGATAACCAAGGCAAAGACTAAGAAACCAGTCTACTGACTTCTCCAAATAAAGAGAGGACAGGAAATCACACACTTGAGGATACTGCAGGAAAATGGTTTTCCTGCAGAGATATGTCAGGCTTTAGTCATCTCAACACTAAGTTCACAAAATGTTATAACAAAAAATACCATGACTTTTGGAGAATGGAATCCAAAAATAGTAGCTAGAATATCAACAGTATCAGTAATGCTGTCAGCTTCTATGGATAGACTGCATCCAAAAGATGTTATTGAAGAAAGGATCAGTGTTTCTCAACCTTGGCCATTTTAAGATGTGTGGACTTCAACTCTCAGATTTCTGAGAATTTAAATCCAAATGTCTCAAAATAGGCAAGGCTGCAAAAAAACAAAAAACAAAAAAAAACCTACAACAGTTTATTGATGATTCTAAATTCAGGAATATACAAGTTATCTACAAAATTGGAAAAGGCCCTTTGCCCACTCACCCACCTGCTTCAGTATCTTTGGACATTATATATTTCATATATATATATATATATATATATATATATATATATATATATATATATATATATATATATATATTCATTGCTGATTCCTGTAATATTTCAACTATAGATTCAAGATGAAAAATCTTTCCAATCAAACCACAGTTCAGTTTCAGTCAAGATTCTACCCAGAGGTATTTGTGTTTAAATTTCCAGCTTTGGATAACTTCCCCTCAGAGATTTCAAAAGCCCCTGGCTTTAAGCTAACAGACTTCTTATTAAACTGTCAGTTCTAGATAGAGGTAAAATAGTGCTCTGGGCCCCTTTAAAGCTGTCTGTCTATGTGTTTCAGTCAGCCAACATGAATAGAGGTAAAATTGTAGAGTAAAAACCAACAGTGATTTATGACAGAGTTTCTTCCTTAGAAATCTTTGTAGTCTTGGAAGAGACCAGTCAATCTAGGAAATAACAAATGAGAGGAAAACGCCTTACAGCAAGAGCACAACACAGAATTACTGTGTTATGATTCTCTTCTGCCATTCCCAAAAATTAAAGCAGTATCTCAAATCAAATCAGAACCTTTATTAAAGAGTCCACATCTCCATCTCAATAAGCTTTACCATTTTCACTATATTTTGTAAAACTGTCACGGTCTTAGTTTATTACTCAAATTTCATATACCTGCTATACATATACTATAGACTACAGTAGATCAGAAAGATCCAGTAACTAGGCTAAAATGAAGGAATCAATTATTTTTTCCTCAGTGGAAAGTAGGTTTAACAGAGCCTCTCTACATTGGAAACAGTTGTACTAAATTTCCACATTGTAAATGGGTGAGATTTTTGCTTGATTCATTTTTTATATGAATCTATCAACATTTTCTAATTTCTTCATAAATGGAATGGAAAATTCCTGAATTTTGTATTTTTAAAAAGTGGGGAAAGAGAATCCTTTGGAAAGTTAATCTCTTTAATTGTCTACATGTGTATTGGCATGCATAGACAACACTGCTGGCATCCAAAGGTTTCTGGATGCAATTCAAGGTGGCCATAATGTTTAAAGCCACATAGGATAACCTCTCTCCAGTACCGTGTTTCCCCAAAAATAAGACTCTTATTTTTTTTTGAACCCTGAAATAAGTGCTTGGCCTTATTGCCATGCACTCAAAAACCCAATTGGGCTTATTATCAGGGGATGTCTTATTTTGGGGAAAACAGGGTAATTTCTCCTTGCCCCACCAGACTATCAAGGTAGATATGCTCTTCTATGATATAGTATCAACTTGTGAGATTCAGAAGGTGTGCCTACTCTGATGTTGAATCTATCCTGTGGAATAGCCTTCCCACAGGGGTTTAGATAGCCCCAACCCTGCTGGTTTTGTGGAAGGCCTTAAAAACCTGTTGTTTCCTCAGGCTTTATGGCCAAGAATTTACTGGACCCCAGTTTCCTTTTGTGTTTGACAATTTAGGTGATGAGTGAATTAGGGAGTTTTGTAATGTTTTATATGTATATTTGAAGGAAGGAAGGAAGGAAGGAAGGAAGGAAGGAAGGAAGGAAGAAAGGAAGGAAGGACAGACCTATGCATATTCACACAGATGCAAATAGTCAGGGGTATCTTTCAAACCAGCCTCATGAACTTTCTACAGGACATAGATGCTTTAGAGATGCAAGGAGGTTTTTTTTTTATTATTTGATTTATATGCCGCCCTTCTCTGGAGACTCAGGGCAGCTTACAATGCGTTAAGCAATAGCCTTCATACTTTTGTATATTTATACAAAGTCATCTTATTGCCCACACAAACTGGGTCCTCAATTTACCTACCTTAGAAAGGATGGAAGGCTGAGTCAACCTTGAGCCTAGTGAGATTCGAACTTACAGTAATTGCAGACAGCTGGTGTTAATCACAATGCTATCAGTCTGCTGAGCCACCAGGCCCAGGTTTCATTTATTTATTTAGCATATAGTATACAATGCCGGAGAAATATACAAATGCTAAACACAATGCAGTCCTGACAGCCTAAATTCCTACTTCATTCTGTTCAGAACTTGCATTCCTATCCTTGGTGCACCACAGGGGACAAAATAGCTTACACCAGCTAATTAGTGGTGCTCAGGTTCCTGGGTCTTCCAGGCTCCTCCACCAGTCTCACCTTGCCTTTCCTCCTGTTGCATTGCTTCACATCCATGTAATATAAGTATTCTTCTAAGATTAACCAAAGAGTGAATATTTATGTAAAATCTTCCCTTTTCTACTACTTAATTTTCACAAATCAAATAATAACATTAATTTTAAAAATGAGAACTTAAGCTTGGATGTCTCTCCATCACAATCACTACAGTAGATAGATTTTCAGATGGGTTATATAAGAAAACCAGTTCAGGTTGACAGTCTTTGGGAATTTTTAGATCCTAAACAGATCCTGTCCTGAAACATCTCTCAGACAGAATATCTAATGTGTCATCACAATGTTAGACTATCTCTCATTTAATCTCAGCATCATAATGTTAGATTATCTCTCAATTAATGGAAAAGGGTATTTTATTCAATAAATTTTCAGCCCATTTTCAACATTTCCTTATTATGTGGCTCCTTTGCCACCCTTCCACACCATCCAGTATAACCTTTCAAACTCTGGCATGAAACATCAGCAAAAAATTACATACAGATAATGCAGTTGTGTAGCAGGGTTACATTGGATAATATTGGGGTCTTATTTTATTTTCAAATCCCAGAAGCCTGGACATTGCAATACGAATTCATTATTACCAATATTCTTATCTGTAAGTGTCAGTGGTACTTTAAAAAAGGGTTGAATGAAGAAGGGGAGGGAAAGAACCTTTGCTGCGGGGAGGGTTAGATATCTCTTCAATTTCTCTTTTCTGTCTGTTCCTTAGAGTACACAACCCAGACAGACGTGGCTATTAAACAAAGAAGTATCAAGGGACACACTAAAGCCAAATTAATTCCTGATTTAGGAACAGAAAATGTGATAACCATAAAAGGAATTGACATATTGTCCTTGTACTTAGTGATAGTTGCTCAGAAAGACATGAGAATAATCCAGCGATGAAGAAGGGAGAAAGAGTTGAATGTTAATCCTCAATGGGGCTATTTGGAGAGCATTATTAATTCATTTTTTCGTAAGAAGTAAAGACACCTACTCCTATCTTAAACTGGAATCCGTGGGAGGAAAGCTGCAGTCTTTTGACCAATATATTCATGCGTTAGCTTGATTGATTTTAATCCACAGAATAGTTGCTACTTTTTATTATTAGAATGTTCCAGGAATAGATTATTAAAAATAGACAGGGACAGGGAAAAATAGGCAAGAAAGGTAAAAACAGCAAAATCATGCCATAGCTGTCAGCTCTGATCACCAGTGATGGTGTACAATTTATAACTCAGAAGCTATTGCCAGGCTTTATGTAGTAAGTACACAGGGCCCAGGCCTGTTTGGGGAAATGGTTACAGGATTTTTACATTTTTGTGAGGCTTAAGGTACTCATTTTTCCAATTAACCCTCCGTGCTTTCCCCAAAAAACAAAAAGAGGGGCCAAATATTTGACCTTACTATAGGGAAACAATAATAAAGATAGAATATAAAACACTGATATACTAGATTTAGTAAAAGCTTGTTATTCTGTAATCATTAGGTTCCTGTAACATATATATTGTGCTTTTGTATTTGTATCACATATATTATTCCTTTCTATTTGTATCTCCTGTTACAAACATATTGTCATTAAGCCTCTGAAATGTATCTGGTATTTGTCAAACGTATGTCCCTGCCATTTGACCTGAACTCATATCAATCTCTTTCTGTGCCATCTAAAAGCATGGTACGTATCTCAGTTGAAACTAGCCATCAACAAAGGGATAAACTACACCTCAGTCCTAATTTATGCCTGATCTGGATAAAATCTGGTCTTCCAGAGCCAGGGGCTAAGTAGCCAATTAAGTAAACAAAGAAATGCTTAAGATAAGACTAATTGGAAGTTTAGATTCCTTTGCAGGACAACAAAGAATACACAAACATAAATTAAGGGGCCAGAGTTGGGGACCTAACTGGTGCTTTAAAGGTATAAAAGTGGTTACATCTTCTCTGAAGATGTGAACCCTCCCATATACATATCTCTTTATATGTGTTTGGAATGGTTTTACCCAGACTTTTGTCTTTGATCAAAGATTAAATGTTGATTCTTATTCAAGCCTCCGTTTAAGTCTTTCTTTTTGGTTCACTGAGAGCTTAAGCGTATAGCCGGACCTTACATTACCAAACTCAGTAGAAAGTTATGCTGGACACATAAGATCACAAGATCATGCTTTGGGCATTCTTGACCTAGGCATATTTTTAATACATACTTCATCAAGGGCTGTCATATCAGCGTCATTGCAACTAATATTGCAGACACTTTTCTTGCCCAGTATTTATTATGTAAATTAACTTTGTAGAATGAAACAAAGCTTCTCAAAACCTCATTGCAGTCTATTCAGTCCAAGTATCTTTCAGTCCTTGCATAGAACCATTGCTCCTCTAATGTTCTTCAGTTTTAATACTTACATTTTTTCCCATGAAAATATTGTTTCATACATGATTTTACACTTCTACTGTCCCAACTGGTCAACTATACAAGAACACATTAAGGTAAGGAAGATGTAATTAGTGCATGAGCAATGTACTGTAGATGTGCCTTCACTCCCATCCTCAGACCAGCTCTCTATGAACTTTTGTTTAATTCTTAATAAGCACAGCAATAATAAAGAGACATGTGGTTGGAATTTTAGCTGCAGAGTAAGAGTAGACAATAATTTCAGGTACACAGAGCTGCTGATGGATCCGGAAGCATGATCTATATTTTAGAAATTTTTATGATAAATGAATTAACTGATTCAGAGTTTAAAAACAGAATAAAATACTTTTCTCTATATGTGAAACGAATACACTCAGAAACAAAATGGGCAATTCATAATTATTATTAATTTTCCCAGGTTAAGATTTGGATTATACTATCAGATTTATTTATTTGCAAATAGCTCAGGTAATATAGTGATAACATTAATAAGAAAACACACATCCCCAAGAAACAATAAAGGAAAAAGAAAGAAAAAAAATAAGAGAAATATTTTTTTTCTGGTCACTATCCAAATAAATTATTACTATTAGGAAAGCTAGAAAACAAACTATCATAACAGGAACTATCATTGATATTGTCAAATTGTCACTAATTTTTGCTATGATAATTATCAAGTGTATAAGCACAAAAATGATGGTTCACATAAAATAATACATTAAAAACAATCACAGATTTTGGTCAAAGTTGTTACTAGATTTATATGATATTCGAGTCCTGCCCTTGATCTTGACCTACTTAAACATGTAAATGCAGCTACCGGACCTTCAAAAGACATAATCAGACTATCTTGTCCTTGAATTTTTTACATTTCACATTAATAAACAAAAGAGGAGAAGGCATGTGGGCAGCCAAAGCACAGTGATTAGAGTACCACTAGGTGAAAATTGTTGTATAAACTGCCGCAGGGTTTATGTATAGGGTTTTGAATTGAACCAATCAGACCCGATTCAAATTTTCAGTCCTTATCAAAGATTGATGGACAATGCTCATTTTATTAGTCTTTCTGATCCCAATCTACCTCAAAGGGTTGTAAACATATTACATCCCCATCTACACTACCTTTTTCTTAAGAGGAAAAAAATGTGAGGCAAACAATGATATACAAATATGATAAACAAATAATATGTAACCAATGTAAAGCATACATTGTAGGCAGAATTTTAACCCATAATTAATACTGAATGTAATACTGCAGGGTAGCATTGAGTGGATTTGTGAAACCTGGTTTCTATTTCAGACTTTTACAAATATGTTAATTTTTTTTTAATCTTCAAAAAGCCTTTATTAAAATTTAAAATATTAAGATACTAATACAAATACGTCGGTAACAAAAATACGTCCAGGATAGTTGTACAACTCAATGTCATTCCAACAGTACACAAATCTTAACTCTATTCATATATTCTCAGATATTCTTTTTTTTTTTCAAAGAAAGTTTATAACAAACTGGTCTACAATCTCTTAACATTTTCAGTTTTATTTGCATTTTTGCCTTATACACACATTTTGCAAAAAAAATTATCCTAATATAATATACTTTGTATATTTAGAAAAGATTTATATTTGTTCATAGCTTTCTCTCGATGTGTGTATACATCGTTCTTACAGTTCATTAATGTATTGAAAAATTCAGAAAAGCATAAATTTCAATGGATTAATTTCAGTTTATGTATCTTTGGAAATGTTATACATATTTGTATTTAAATATTAACAAAATGAATTTCTCTCTACCCCTATTCATGCCCTTATGCCAAGGTCTTAAATTTTAGCTCTCTATCAAACATCTATTAAGTCAGAAAAGTTATCTTCTAGCTATATTCTGGTATTTCATTGCTTCCAGTATAAACTTCCCTTGAAATTGTGGAACTATGTGGACAAGTGGATGTGAAACTGGACGAAAAATACATAATAAAAAAATGAAAATTAAAAGAGTGATGCCTAAATCCTACAATTCTGATATATAAGGACACTGCAATGTCAGTTACCTTAGAGTCAAATTTAAAAATAGAGCTAAATTATGGTTGAAATAATAAACCTTACTAATTAATCAATGTCACTCAAGCTTTGTTTCATATTTATATACTTTGTTCTCTCCCATTCCCAAAGCAAGAAAAATCTACCTAGATATCATTAATTTGTGCTCTTCCTTTCTCCAAGACTTCTGGACAGACAATAATGCTCGGCTAATGATAGTCAATTTGACTGCAATTGTTGTAGTGACATGTTACTTTTATTTTGCTTGTGGTATCAATAAACAAGGGAAAGGGAAACTGGTAAAGATGCAATAAATCTAATACAATGCATGCATAGAGTAAATAGCATAATAGTAAATAGCACAGCATAATAAGAACTGATAACCAATCTATCAATCATATTGTCTGTGAGAGGTGCATCTCCCAGGCACCTATCCTAATAAAATGAATAGCCATATGTAGAAGTACACACACACACACACACACACACACACACAAACCCTTTTAAAATATACAAACTAATTCTAAGCAAAGCAACTAGATGCCACTGAAATACATATACAGCCAAACTTGAAAATCAAATACAAGATCAAATTAGTAATGTCCAAGGAAGAGACTGTTCCATGGTATATTTAAGGCATTTGAGAATCCCCTTCCTGACTAATGTGGGTGAACAATCCTTATTTTACAACTACAGTTCATACTGAAAATGTACTTCTAGTGTTGCCAATGACGTCACAGAATTAACCATAATAACAGAATAAAGGAGTTGGAAGGTCCTTTGAGGTCTTCTAGACTAACCCATTGCTCAGGCAGGAAACCCTATACCATTTCAGACAAATGGTTGTCCAATCTCTTCTTAAAAACTTCCAGTGTTGGAACATTCACAACTTCTGGAGGCAAGTTGTTCCACTGATTAATTGTTCTAACTGTCAGGAAATTTCTCCTTAGTTCTAGGTTGCTTCTCTCCTTGATTAGTTTCCATCCATTGTTTCTTGTCCTGCCTTCAGGTGCTTTGGAGATTAGCTTGACTCCCTCTTCTTTGTGGCGCCCCTGAGATATTGGAACACTGCTATCATGTCACCCCTACTCCTTCTTTTCATTAATCTAGACATACCCAATTCCAGCAACTGTTCTTTATATGTTTTAGCCTCCAGTTCCCTAATCATGTTTGTTGATCTTCTTTGCATTCCTTCTAGAGTCTCAACATATTTTTTTACATCGTGGTGACCAAAACTGGATGCAGTATCCAAGTGTGGTCTTACCAAGGTAAAGTGATATTCACACTTCACGTGATCTTGATTCTTTCCCTCCATTAATGCAGCCTAGAACCGTGTTGGCTTTTTTGGCAGCTGCAGCACACTGCTGGCTCATATTTAAGTGATTGCCCACTAGGACTCCAAGATCCCTCTTACAGTTACTACTATTGAGCCAGGTACCATTTATACTATACCTGTGCATTTTGTTTTTAATAATCCCAGGATGATAATAACAGCTGCACCAATTACTCTTTTATATAATATATTTGTTTCTAATATGCATGAATCCATTATTAAAAAGTCCCAAATCAAAACAAATTCTCCAAATCTCATGTTGTGGAAATTCAAAGTGCTTTTAATTTGTTGACTGTATTTTATTCTTTGATATCTGTTACTTCCCTATAGCAATCTTTTTATTCTACCTCTACATTTATTTCCTACTTCTATCTTCATATCTTCCTTCTTCCAACTCCTTCTTACTGATCTCATTCATTTATCAACATTTCTTTATGGCAATGTATATTGCTTTGTTAGTATATATTCATGATACCATCACATGCTTTGAACATTTTGCCTGTATCAACAGAATGTACAGAGTACAACTCTAATAATCAATACGTTAAGCAAACTGAGTTCAAGTGAGACCAAAGAAAGTGAAAACAAGAAAAACTACCCATGAAGCAAGGACTTCTGTCCTTCAGAATCACTTCATGGGTATCGTAGCTAAACTGCCCATGAACTGCAGCTCTGGTGACTCAGAACATCAGTCTAATCATTTTCCAAATATATAATTTTAGCAATTCTGATGTTCCTTTGTGAAGTAGGGATTCACGTTAGACCAACTAAGTAGCACCCTGTCCATTTTAATTGCTAAAATATCACTGCTGATGCTCAAATCAGAAAGTCCTCAATCCCAAAGATGGAAGGTTTTTTTTAGAATTTATTTTGACTCCTAATACACTAAATAACTCCACCTTCTAAATAATTCCAGGCTGTGGTGGGATTCAAGAAATTTAACAACCGGTTCTCTGCCCTAATGATTTCTTCCAACAACCAGTTTTCCAAACTGCTCAGAAAGTTAACAACCGGTTCTCCCGAAGTGGTGAGAACTGGCTGAATCCCACCACTGATTCCAGGGCTCAGAAAGCTAGAATCACTCTGAAAACTGTAAGTTTCCTTAGCTATTTCTATCTGTAACGTATCAAACACTAGGCCTATAGTAAAATGGATGCAGTCAATACAACAAATGTTGCCTATTAATTTTTAATGGCAATAAGTATGCTTTATTTTTATGATGGTTTATTAATGTGCTTCATAATAAATGTATACACTGGCCTAGGGCTCTGTCTAGTTGTGTTAGAGTATGTCATGGCTTGCAGCTTGGGAGTGATAGATAGTACTTCTTGTGTAGCTGACTAAGGGGACTTCCTGCTATGCAAACCATTTACCCTGTAGGAGTCTTGTTGCCTTTAGATTAAAATAGCTCGGTGTAGATCAAATAGCTTTTGCTGTCAAACTTTAGCTGAAAATTTTCCTCTTTTTTTTTCTTCCAGTTGTCTCATTATTCTGTTCCCAGACTTCAGGGAAAATCCTTGTAATAAAAAAAGGTGCTTATAATCTGCATTTCTTTACAAATTGTTTAAGCCTTCCAGTTCTTACACTAACTAGAGCTCATATAAATACAGAGCATATATAGTGTAAAAGAAAAAGGTTGGGCTTCAAAGTATGAAACGCAGGTCTCAAACTCTGGTCAGCCAGAACAGCTAACACGGGCAAAATATATTTATCTAAAATGAGCGTTTTTTGTCAGGATAATATGAAGTACCTTTCGTATATCCCAGCCATAGCTTGTAAGAATCCATAGATTCAAATAAATTACTTAAATAGCATCTAGAAATAAAATGATATCTAGTCAGACTGTTTCAACCGAGTGTAATATGGTAAACAAAGTACACTCTGATTAAAATTTCATAATTATGGTAATTATAGTTTCCAAAAATTTCTTAGAGGCATTTCCATGCAGAATATTTCACAATAAAAATAAATCTATATATATAAAAGCGAAATATCACTCACACATCATCACAAAATCTCCAGAACCGTAAAGCCTACAAACTTGAAATTTGCCACGTATGTTCTTCTTCTTGGCTTATAGGTGCTCACTAAGAAAGAATTTTTTGAAATGACCATCAGAGCATTAGTATTTCCTATATTATTATTATTAACATGCTTTGATGCTAAGGAGTTCTACTCGCCCTCCCCACCTGTAAAGAAATCTGTTCCAAATGCAAAACACAAGCAGAGGAGAGGAGTTTCAGTTTTACTTTCACAGCAGCAAGCAGGGGATAGGATAGGGAGGTTTCTGTGGGTCAAGGCTGAGGGAGAAAAGGGGAGAGGATAGGAGATGTTTCTGTGGGGCAAGGCTGAGGGAGAGAAGGGGAGAGGAGAGGCTGATCATAACTATTCATTAATATTCAAGCTATAAGTGTCAATTTATCAGGCCTGTTCATTTTCGGAGCACAGGTATTCAGCTAGTCACATATGAACAATTTGGTCCAGATGTTTCCTCTGCAATAAAGGCAGCCGTCCTAGTAGGAAAATGCATCTTGGCTGCCATAAATCCAGTGGTGCTATTCAGTCGGTTCTAGCCAGTTCGGGCGAACCGGTAGTGGCGGCTGCGGGAGGCTCCATCCACCAGCCCAGATGTCATCATGTCCCATTTTTGATGCTCTGTACATGCACAGAATGTCCTGCGCATGTGCAGAGGTTGGGCGTGCAAACGAAGCAAGTGCACATGCGCACACACTCCCATTTGCAAACCGGTAGCGAAGGTAAGTGAATACCACCCCTGCATAAATCATTTTTCCCCAACCTAGAAGCTCCATGTATGTCACCTTTAGCTCCCAGAATTTCCCAATTAGCAGGGAGTTGATACCTTCATATCTCAATGTTTTCCAGGCTAGGAAAATTGACCAGTGTCACTTGACTTTTCCAAAATATTAGATCCAACAGTAGCCTCCTATACAAGGTACATGAGGGGGTGATCTTTACCACTTAGAGCAAGCAGTAATCCCAAACAAGGCTTTAAAATGATCAAATGCAGAATATTTAAAGGTAAATAGTTTGGGGGAGGGGGGGAGAAAGAGAGGAGAAATGGTCAACCAACCAACAGTTATTAGGGTAACTGAATCAAATCGACTTACTTCTCAATATTCAACATTAAAATTATTGTGTTTGCTATTGAAAAGTAATTTGAGACTGAGATTACTGCACATGGCTGAAAATTTTTGGAATACTAATTTTGATCCTCAGGAGGGCAGTCTAGGGAACAAGAGTTCTGATTTTATGGAAGTGCTGTGAAGTACTATCACTCAAGTTAATTAAGGAATTCAAATGTCATTTAATTATGACCAATGGCTATGAGTCTAGGGTAACAGCCAGTTTCTGGGGTATACACTGAGCTTGCAAAATATACCAAAGAAATATATGAAATGTTAACTGCATGGTCCTTTCCTATTACTCCCCCAATAAAGTTCTTGTCAATTTTCTTACCCTTTGTATTCACTTCCCCCTTCTTAAGAGTTCTTGATGTTTCCAGATGAAAATTTACAGGAAATGGATATTTTAATTAATTTATTTATTTTTGCGTTCACCTTTTCATATGCACTTCAGTCAACATACATTCCAAATTTTAATGTCTGTTCTACCTTAACATATAAGTCTTCTGAGAATTAAGAATCAGTAATGTAATCTCTGAATCTTTTTCTCCTATAGAAAATCTTTGCAGTTCAAAGTTGAGCCAAAAGAGGGTAGGAGAGTCTGTTTAATACGGCATCACATTCTTTCTTTTACAATTTAAACTGCAGGATATAAAAAGTTTTGTTTTGTGATTACCCTGAAAATTAGGTTAGTTTACCACAATTTCAGGTCATTCTTTTTACATATGATGCTTAATTGTTCTCCCTAAATAGTTTCATAATCGTTTTTTTAAAAAAGAAAGAAAAATTTATAACTGCTGCCCCGTATGTTTAACATCTACAAAAGTCCTATATTAATTGCTTATATACAGTAATGCCGGAAATGCCTTATAAAACTTGGGTTAGCATTTTGACTTTCAGAGTTAATTAGAAAAGTTGAAAATGAACATAAAACACTGTAAATCAAGGAAGCTTAGACTACTGAACATTGAGGTTGAAAATTCATACTGCTCATAAAAATCTATTACTACTACAACTTCAAAAGATGTTTAAGCAACAGCACAAGGACTGGTATATGATTAATCTTCATCAATGAACTTCTTTTAATCCATTTAATAGGAAGACCTTATGATCAATTGAGTAGCACAGAATTTGGATAGTAACCTTTAACTGGCATATTGCTATCTAAAATTAATTTTTCAAATTTAATAAGCTGCTGTTTGATAGCCTGGAAATTTTGTTGAGAAGTCAGAACATAATTGCAGGAAATGAAACCAGGTAAAATTGGAGTCATTTTTTGTTTTGCTTTATCTGTTCCCACCCACTTGTCTTTTGCCCCATTTCTTCACAGAAAAGATGGTCTGAAATTAATACAAAGGATGACATTGTTGGATCCACAAGTAGACACAATGGGATGAAAATGATGAAATGTGGCATCATGACCCCCAAGTCCAAGTCTGCCCTTTCATTCTTGCCTCATGGTGTCACACCATGTAAGGGAAAAAGTCATATTTTGAAAATTAAAATTGAATGTTTGCATTTTATAAAAAAAATTACCTGTGTTTTAATTACATTTATAATTACATTTGGATTTTTAACAAAGTGATTTTAGAATTATAAAATGGTCACTAAAATATTTTAGTTTTTCAAACATTTCTTTTTCTTAGAATAAAAAAATATCTCTCTGCAACTCTGATTTTTCTTTCTGCAGCTCTTATTTTGCTATTTTCTGAAGTAGGCATTGTTTCAGAATATTTTCCATAAATGCAGTTAAAAAATTTAGATAGTCTGCCTTTTAACAGCTGCATTAAAGAATAAGAGCCAGATCATTTTAATTAAATTTATGGAATGTAATCCTAATGGGGACTTAAAACCAGTATTTATTGTACGTTTAACGTTATTACTACCTCAAGACTAATTTTAAATAAAAACATTGCTAAATTAAAATGCTTTTAATACAATAAACACACCGCTCACACTGAAAAGCCATTTACTGTTCATAGATTTATTAAGTGTTGTGACCTCTTTGTGGATATTTTGCAAGGATATGTTTTGAAGTCCCAAAGAGCCAAGAAATTCAGAAAACTATATCCAAGACAGGCAAGGTTTTCCTTAATGTTGGGCATTTTATGCCTAGTAGATAATCTGGGCAATTCAAACTCTTTTTATTGTCCCAGGCGAGCATAATTTTGACTCTCCTAGCCCATATCTTCTGTGCAAGCCTTTTGTAATAGAAAGAGACTCAAAATAGAGTCCCTTCCTACCTGAGGTTGGGAAAAAAGATATAATCAACCATGCCATTCCATCCTCAAGTTATTAGAGTTTTGCAGAATAGGCCAGTTCCAATAGAATGTAGCTCTCTTTGGGACAGGCTGGGCTTTTCTGCATTATTAAGACTATCATATCTCCTACCCACCCACCCACCCACCCACTCCCCCTTCTCCTCTATCTCTCGTTATTCCTGTGCTATGGCAGAGTCTGCTTATCCTATCCCTTCCACAGCTCTGTTATAAGCATAAATCTAAGCAAAAGTTTCTGGACTCATTTCTATGGGGGCTAAAAAAAAAAAAAAAACCAAACCATTGCACACACTACACCAATCTGAATTCACTCCAATTTTGTGACATTTTTCTCCTTAAAAATCTCTCCACAGGTTTCTCTGTCTATTGAGAGCCTCAAGGGTTAACAGCACACCCTTCATATCGCTCTCCGGGGACTTTTCCTCCTTGACTCTGGGAAAGGTGAAGTGGCACAGAGAGTTGATTATCAGTAACTTCCTCTGCCAGCCCTTTAGCTGGCTCAATATAAGGTCAGTGAGGTGGAAAATGAAAAGAATAATGCACGTTTAAGGCCCTACTAATCAGGTCACAGCTGGTCCCACTTCAGATCAGCTGACAGCTGGTGCCTTCAGTTTTGCATGCTATTCCACCCTCATCAAGGCCCAGATTTCAGGACAGATCTCCTTCCATTCTTTAGAAACAAGGAGGAGGAAGGCAGGCATAAACCAACTAAACAAACCATCAATAGCTACTAATCCATCAGGTTTTAGGCCAACAGTTTTAATCTCTGATTGTCCTGTGCATTTGCTTTCTAAAACGCATTAAAACTCTTCCTTTCTCACTAACCTCCCTCGCATCATGCCATACAAGGCCTATACTCTCCTTTCTTGTTCCCATTGTGTCCTCATTTTATTTCCCACTGCCTGCAACCCCAGCAGCCTATCCATTTCCAAACATAATCTCAATGTTTGCTTGTTTTAGCTTTCCTAATCCTGTTGTTTCACAAATCTTTTCACCATAATCTCTCCTTTGTCTGTCAATACAATCTGTTTGCTATAGGTATCTGGAAAAAGAGAGAAAAACATGGCTGGGAAAAAGGATGGAATCCATGAATCAGGTCCTGAATCTTTGCAGAAAATTGCTTTTACAAGCAGAAGGTCATTGTTGCAGCTTCACTCAACTTGCTTTTCAAGTTTTCAGATCTGAGCACAATTATTATTCTTTATAATAATTGTGATACAACTAAATACAGTTAGGACTCCCAAGTTAATATTTTGAAAGGATGAGCATCAGTTTTTCCATTTTGGAGGTGTAAAAAATGAGTTCGCTGACCTATATAATATAGTCATGCAAACATTTGGCAACTTTTTGGGACAGTGTATGATATAAGCAAATTTATGGGAAAATCTTTAAATATTAAAGGTTAAAGTAATATTGGATTATATACCAAAATTTTGGGATCTCGAATTATGATTACACAGAGCCTGGGTGAGTGGCTAAAACAATTACATTGAGAAATGTGATATTATTCCAGATGTCTAGGAGTATTTCTTGGAAATGTGTGATCTATCTGTTTTGGAAAAGGACATATTTTCTTCTCATCAAAGGATGCAGTTTAAAGATTGTTTTGTGAATTATGTATGTATAAAATAAAATAGTCCTATATCAACATTAAAAATATAGATCAAGTCTTATTTTAAAATGTTTAAAGTCAAGAGTTGAAAACTACCGAATTTAAGACATTATTACACATGGTTTCAGATCTACACAGGAAGTCAGCTAAATCCCTTTCAATCGGCTGATAAAATTCCTGGGTTCTTTTCACCATTCCTGCTTCAATAGTCTAAGCTCAAATTTGCTTCCCATACAAATCTTAAAACATACCTAGTAAATTACACCATAGAATTGGAAGCAATCCCCAAATTAATTTAGTCCAGCACCTATAGATGCATGAAGTCCATAGATTCGTGACAATGAATCCACAATAGCCAAATATCCAACTTCTATAAAAACATTGGGAGCAATGAATAGCTAATCTACTCTGCCAAATAGTTCCATGGACAACCAAAGGACATGATAAACAATGTCAAGTTGGTAGCCATAATAGTGCAATTGAAGCTTAGACCTTTTTTTTTTTAATGTGCAACACACATAAAAAACAGGTGGAGTTTTGATCACACCATCATGGTCCCCATACTGAATTTATTTACTGCAACCTGCAGACAATCTTGGAATGTATAATTGTCTCAGAATAAGGAAAAAGGGACACAGTGGCTCAGTGGCTAAGATGCTGAGCTTTTCGATTGAAAGGTCGGCAGTTCAGCGATTCGAATCTCTAGTGCCGCATAACGGGGTGAGCTCCCGTTACTTGGCCCAGCTTCTGCCAACCTAGCAGTTCGAAAGCGCATAAAAAATGCAAGTAGAAAAATAGGGACCACCTTTGGTGGGAAGGTAACAGCGTTCTGTGCGCCTTTGGCATTTAGTCATGCCGGCCACATAACCATGGAGACGTCTTCGGACAGCACTGGCTCTTCGGCTTTGAAACGGAGATGAGCACCGCCCCCTAGAATCGGGAACGACTAGCACATATATGTGAGGGGAACCTTTACCTTTACCTTTTACCTTAACGAAAAAGTGAATCATCCAGGACCTACTTGCTACTGTTGACATTTGTTCCAGAACAAAAAGACAGAAAAATACATGAAATCCCACAAATAATTTCATTTTTTTCCCATTCACGTTGTTCTGTATAGAAGACTGACCTCTTTCAATAGCAGAGACAGAAAAGAATCACATTTTTGCATCACCGATGCCTTTTATTTTATTTATTCACAATACCTAGCTCTTCTGTCCATTTAAGCTAATGTAGGGAAAATTAATGACCCAGATCCAAACTAGAGAAAGTAGAGCAGGCCTCTATTTTCTTTCATTCTTTCTCTATCTTAGAAGCATTGTGTAAATAAAATAAGGCCTGGTAACAAACTGCTTTGTTAAAAAAGAAAAGAAAATCAGAATAGGAATTCAGATATAGTAAAATGATTTTTTTTCATGAATAAGAATAAAATACATGGCATGAAAAACAAACACATTCCATAATTTTGAAAAAAAAATGAAATAAAAGATGATAGCCCTTTCATTATATAATTCAACAGTGATGTATAAGTTGAATTGCTCACATTCCTCTTATATCATCAGTTTAAGACCTCCCATAGGATAACATTATGTACTTTAGTTAAAGATTACATGCAGGAATGCTGATTAGTATGAGGATAATAACAGTTTGCATTTTAACAGTTAATTTAGTAGAAACCATTCAAATTGTTGTTTGCAGATTTTTTTTTAATCTCAATATCGGCTTGTGATTCTATTTTATTCTTTGACCTAAAATGGAAGTTTTCCTTGAATCACAGACATCAGAAATTAACCTCCAAGAAATGTGTGTCATATAATCAAAGACAGCAAGAAGGACTGTTGTGGTGAGAGAAAAAGATCCTTGGTGATATGTGTGCAACTTGGGTATAATGCAGGTATCATTCAACTCAACAGAGATAAGAAACAAGAGAAGTCAGACAGTCAGTTAATTTGGATATTTATCAAGAAAAGCCTTCAGGTCAACAGGCCCATTCTCTTTCTTATTGCAGCCTCAAAATCTCAAAATATTTGGAAATAATTTTCTTCAACACACAAGAGCTTGAAATAAAATGAAACACCCTTATGAGCAGGCTGCAAAAAAATATCAGTTACTGACCATGAAGAAAGATATATCAAATCAGGTCATTCTTAATGAGTGAAGCTGAAGGATGATTTGTAAGAAACCGAGAAATAAAGAGAGCTTTAAGATTACAAGAGACATTCAAATAAACAATTTCTAAATGGTAACTAAATTAACAACTAGTTAAATAATGCACTGTCTCCAACCAATGAATTGTGCTTTCGGGTTTTTTTCCAAAAAGAACAGGAAATCAACATACTTGTTGTGGAACTGCTGAAAAGAAGAGTTTAGCTCCCTTTTCTCTTCACAAATAAAATTAGAAAAAGTGATGGGGAAAAAAGGGAACCTGAGAGGTAAAATGATTTTCAACAAGCCATTACACATAGAAGTATAGCAGCAATAAAGCGCTTGGCTTGTAATGACTTAAATTTCTCTGAATAGGAGACATTCAATGGTTTTATATTCTTTCTTTCATCCGAGGTCTACTACATAAACCAGGGATTGATGGTGATGGCACCTACAAGCATCATGACAAAATCGATTTCCTACAAGACTCTCCAAATTAAATAAAAACTGTTGTAATTAAAAGACCCAGAATTTATGTATTATTAAACTTACATTGCCACGAATCTCACAAAATCGCCTCATGTTTTGTTTAGGCCATTGTTTTGCAACTCTAGCCATCCCCATCCCTATATTTTCTGGCTTTCTTCCATGACATCTAACATTGCCAAACAGCAGATAATTCCTATTAATTGCCTTCCCACCTTTCTAAGAGATCCTGACCTGCTTGTAATCAGAAGTCCACATGCAAAACTATATTTGTTACCATTTTGGACATTTCTGATTTTAGTATAAAAAGCAATCAGGAATGTAATGAAATGCAGGTGTAGACTCTACTTACAACTTATTTCATATCTCACTTCAATAAGCTTGGCTTCAAGGAAGTATTTTTTTCTAGTATTTTCTGCCCAGTTTCAGAATAAGTCATTGAGACTCAAATGGGTATGACTGCTGCATAGCAAAGACATTAATTCTTCTTAATTAAGATTATATGTCTGTATTAAGACAATTTAACTATAGTCCAGTGTAAATGCATTTTCTCACAGTGCCTCATCCATCAGTGTTAGCTGGAATTCTTCTTTACAGCACAACAATAGAAAAGAAAGCCTGTGCAAGTACAGTAAATAAGCCATTGCAGGTTGAATCCTACATTTTTAGTTCATCTGCATCCCATACTTGAATAGATCTCATACATATAAAGCAACTATTCCAAAATCATTTTCACCAGGAATATTATCAAAGCAGGACTAAATTGAAGAAGACTTTCTTCATTATATCATTATGCCTCTCATTACAATGTTCTTCCTCTCAAAATTCCAGAGGGGGGGGGAGGTTATTAGTTGTGTTTTCAACAGTTATATCATTTGGAAATAGCTACCTAATTAGTCACTCTTTTAAAAAATGAAATACATGTAATTATAGTATTTAAAAAATAACAACTGCATCAGGGACAATGAGGCAAAGCCACCTTCCCTTAAGCTCAAGACTCCCGCAATATAAAGTAAAATGATGGGATAAAGTAAGATTTTGGGGTCTGAGTCTTAAGCACATCAAAAATATGAATTTAATTTTTTGGTCCTATCACTTGACCAAGACAAAAACCAATGGAAGAATTCTCTGAAATTCCTGCAAAGTCAAATTAACAAGTTGTAAGCAATGGGCACTGAGGAAGAAGGCAGAAGAAAAGATGGCCATGCAGCCTCTTTATTCCAGGTGGAGCAGCTTTCTGGAGTGTATCTTACTTGTGGCTGAAGGTCAGTATTGCGAGAATTTTTTTTTTAATGTTCCATTTCTACTGTTTGCTGTTTTCAATTACAGCCTCACCGAAGAATATTTGTGGAGACTGGCAGAGAAATACATTGGTAGTTGATTTTATTTGATTCCAGGCTTCAGATTACAAATACCTGTCTCACCATTATCACAAGAAAGCCAAGTTCTGGCAAATAAGATTGAACCAGATCTTTTTCTGAAACTATGGAGAAGAAAAGAGGAAACCATTCTCTTCTCCAGCCCAAAACTTTAGTAGGAGCCCAAGACATATTTTCATGAAAAACCCATAGCTTGCCATGCTTGGTGAAAAGCCTGGTGAAAATCAGAATATTTCTGATGGTGCTGCATCATTCTCAAATTAAAATTTCTTCATATTAATCAATTATCTCTGGGTCAGTTGATGGGGAGATCTGTTAATAGAAGAGACAATAAATAAAAGGCACATTGACTTAATTCTAAAACTGCTTCAATTTTGATTATTTGGTTGAGATAAACTTTGCAATCAACAAAAGCCTTAATACTGTATTTATTTATTCTTGTGATATTGGTGCATATTGTATGATGATGAAATAAATCTAAGCAATAAATCTGTTAAGACTCTTGATTAATCATCGTATTATTGAACCAGTTGTCAGCATTCATAAGTTTTATTTAAAATGGGAAAATAATAAGTCTTTTAAAATGGAAATAATGTTTATGAGAAGGCAAAATAGAGTAAAAGTTCTGCTCTCTGATCTTTAACCAATTTTCAAGTTCACCATGTTATAAAAGAGTCAAGAATCCAGTGTCAGTGTTTTTCCATGTTTTTCTTTGCTTTACCATCGCCTCATTCACATGTATTTAGCCCCTCATTTCTCCCTGAACCACCGTGCTGAATCTGCCCCCTGAAAGACTGATTGTCTTTGTTTTTCTCCGTTATTTACTTTACAGAGGAACACACTCCCAGCTCAGAGGGGTAGCCATGCTTGCACTGCATACTGCTTCTTATTCTCCTCACTCCATTTTTCTCCCAACTCAGACATGGCAGTTCTGCTTCAGTGCTGCTCTCTAGAGACTCTCGCAGCACAGAACATCCTTGACTGCAGTCTCTTTTAACTTCAGTAAGTTAGGGCACACTAAGCTGGGAAGCTACTGGGAAGAAGTAAAACTGGCTGCAGTCAGTCTAAAAGATACATCACAGGGGGCTTTGCCAATTCCAGATTATTATGTCTACTGATAAGGAAGTGTGGAATGAAAACGGATAATTTTACCACATACACCCCAATAATAATTGCCCAATGTAGTTGCAACTTTGATTTCTGAGTTCTTCTATTGATTATGTGTAATGAAGTCATTTTTACTTCCTAGTAATCACATAGATTTTCTCCATGATAGTCTATCCCTAATCTAAGGACTACCAAGGGTGCACTCCAGTGGTGAAATCCAAAATTTTTTACTACCAGTTCTGTGGGCATGGCTTGGTGTGCGAGGCTTGGTTGGTGTGGTGTGGCTTGGTGGGCATGGCTTAGTGGGCATGGCAGGGGAAGGATACTGCAAAATCCCCATTTCCTCTCCACTCCGGGGGAAGGATATTGTAAACTCTCCATTCCCACCCCACTCTGGGGCCATCCAGAGGTGGTATTTTCCAGTTCTCCAAACTATTCAAAATTTCTGCCACCGGTTCTACAAACTGCTCAAAATTTCTGCTAACCTGTCAGAACCTGCTGGATTTCACCCCGGTGTACTCATTGCCACAATAACTGAGTCCATCCACCTTGCTGTCATCCCCTTCTTCTCTTTCCTTCTACCTTTCCCAGCATCAGAGCCTTTTATATACAGCTAGCTCTTCATCTAATGTGTCTAGTAAGTAAGATAATTTGAGCCTGGTCATTTGCGCCTTGAGTTAGAACGCTGACTTAATTTGTTCCATGATCCATTAATTTGTTTTCCTGACTGCCCATACTATTCTCAGGAGTCTTTTCAAACATCAAAGTTCAAGAGCATCAATACTCTTCCTATCTTGTTTCTCCAAAATCCAACTTTTCCTTCCATAGATTGTCACAGGGAATAATACCACAGCTTGCACAATTCTGATCTTGTAGGTGCATACCTATATAAATATGTGTATGTTTGAATGATAAATATCTACTGCAATGGAAGCAATTTAGAAGTTTAAGATAGGCAAAAGTTTCAAACTATAAATAAAATATCCCAGGGGATTGTATGAAATCTAACTGATTTGCATTTAAAAAAAAACATGATCAGGCTTTCACAGGCAAAATGAAGGTACTATCAAAAGTTATTCTGGGATTTGTTCCTTTATTTATTTAACTTGTATACCATTGATTTCAATGAACAGTCACAGTGATTTACAGGAAGAACATAAGCAATATGGTAAAAATAATGAAACCTTGTGTTATTTCCAAAGGCGACAACTATGCAAAGTTTGAAAATAAAGTTTAATTATTTAAAAGTAACCTATGTAGCCATTTCTTGCCTAGGCCCATTTGTCATTAAATTATTTATTGCATTTATAGGAGGTTGGTGGGCCAAGGTCATTTATTATTTTTTGAGATTACGGTACTATAAAGGCCCCTGACCTTCGCACTTTCCGCCGCAAACTAAAGACATGGCTGTTTAAATCGCCCAGTCTGGACTGATGGGGTTTGATCATTTTAATGAGTTTTAACATACGTTTAATTTGTATTTTAATATGTTTTTATCTGGTTTGATTTTAATTGTTGTGAGCTGTCCTGAGTCTTATGGAGATAGGGCGGCATACAAATCAAATTAAATAAATTAAATAAATAAATAAATAAAGTGTGGCGCACTTCTGATTTAAGCTAAGGTCTTAATGCTTTTGACAATGGCAGCAGCTCAGTGCAAAGATATATATACATTTATCTGTGTGTCTGTGTCTGTCTGTCTGTCTTGCTGAAGATTATGGAAGGATAGGGTTATGAGGTCCCTAAGCATCGGGCTGAACAATCTTGGCTCCATGGATAATTTTTTTTGAGGAATTGGAAATTATTTTAAAGAACAAAATCTAACCCCTTATTCTATTAATCACAGGAAATGTACTACAAAATGTCTCCTATTTTGCAGTTAAAACATCACTGGCATAATCTGGCATTACCTGGGAATATGCAAACTGGAGGTGAGGAATATATAGCGTAAAGATTGTTGGTTAACTCACCTTGTACTAATAAATCAATATACACCATTTTCTTCTGGTGTCCTTATCTCAGAGTGTTTTCTGAAAATGGTATTGTAAAGATCAAGAAAATGGACCTCTAAGAAAACTGAAATTTCATCTACTAAACCACTGTTCATGACTTTATGACAATACTTGAGCCATCACAACTGAATTTGTGAGCAGCCTTTTCCAAAAAAAAAAAGCCTTCTGTGATCAAGGTTAACCAAGGACCATAATCCATCATGAAATCCACTTTATACACAATCATGTCATGCTGTAATCATCAAGTGACAAATGTGTCTATGTGAACTGGCACTGATGAAAATCATTAAGCAAAATGGAAGAAGTCCTTAATATAACAGTATCTGATTGGCTATTGTTGGAAACAAGAAAGTTGGACAAAATAAGCTATTGATCTGATCAAGGAATGCAGTTTGCCTATATATTTAAGAGAAATGACTGTTCGAAAAATTATTTAACTCAATATGCCTACAAAATAATAGGGTTATATATAGCAATAGTAACTATTCTATGTCTACACTTACTGCTTTTTTACAAGTATTTCTCTGTTCCCTCATCCAATTGTTTGCATACGTCTTTGTATTACATTTCACAAAGGAAAAAAAATTATATTACTGAATACATACTAAGGACTAGGAGTCTAGAACATTAAAATTCATATATCCATGGGACGGACAGAAAGTCCAAGTAATTCCACTGCTATTTACCAGGGTCGGAACTCACTGTTCTTTCCAGCTCATGCTGACTATAGTAGTATAATAATCTTCTTCAGCCAAAATGATAATTTCATACTTTTCAATATACCCTGTCATCTGGAAGATAGTTTTTCAAAACCATCATGCAAAAAGGATTTGTTCCAGCTTTTGCAGCAACTCTTTGCCTGAGTTTTAGGCAAAATGGAGAAGTCAGTTTCCAATCAGGAGCAGGCAAAGGGATTAATCAGAAAGGCAGGGAAACCATGCATACACTGGCAGAATTTGTGGCTTGCATCCAATGAATCCCAGATACATTCCAGTGAAAAAGGATCAGGGTACAAATATCTAAAAGGCAGTCTCTTTGCCTGAGCATCTGCAGAGTTTCTACCACTGCAAATGGGTTGGTCCGATAAAACCAGTGCCCCACATTTCTTACAACTGATTGGGAATTCTCCCATTGAAACAATAAAATGTACACCTTGCAAAACCAGGGCTTTTCCTGTGACGGGTGGGATAAGAGAAAAATTGCTTCTTAGTAAGTCTATGAAGTTGACAACCAAACATTAAGGCATTATCTTCTTTAGGCCAATAGCCTCTGAATATTAAAACTATGAAACGTAACTTTGTGTACATGTTTGCGTGTTTATGTGTGACAAACAGAAAAAGAGTGGAATCCTGTCAGTCTAAATAACATGCAACCAAGAGAAAATATAAACAGTGATGAAGGTCAGAGATCAAAACTGGGTATTTTATGGCTTCCTACTAAAGCTAAGAAAGCAAATTGCACATGCATAGTCAATGTGACATAAAATTAGCATTTTTAAAAGCTTGAAGCACAAAATAGAAAGTGGAAGACTTACCGGTAGTTGTATATTTTGGGGTTGAGCAAAACTATCCTTGAATATGCCATTATTCTGTACTGTAGATATTTTGCCAGTGACACATATACACACACACACGTATATATGATTTCCAGAGGAGATTCTAATATCGCTAAGTATTACGCAGAATACAAATAGGGAAATTTGTAGCCTTGGTGGCGCAGCAGACTAAAGCACTATTAAGTAACACCAGCTGCCTGCAATTACTGCAAGTTCAAATCTCACCAGGCTCAAGGTTGACTCAGCCTTCCATCCTTTCGAGGTAGGTAAAATGAGGACCCGGTTTGTGGGGGCAATAAGCTAACTTTGTATAAAAAAGAACACCGCTTAGGGGGCGCTGAAAGCCGTACTAAGCAGGTATATACAAAAGTATGAAGGCTATTGCTTAACGCATTGTAAGCCGCCCTGAGTCTCCGGAGAAGGACGGCATATAAATCGAACCAATAAATAAATAAATAAATAAATAAATAAATAAATAAATAAATAAATAAATAAAATAAATAAATAAAATAAATAAATAAATAAATAAATGTGTTTATTTTGGAGTTACACAAATTCTATAATTTAGGGTAGGGAATTTTCCTCTAAATATCAAGGGCCAAGTTTCATTTTCATTTTTTTTTCTTTTGTTTCCCCCCCACACACACACACACCCCAAAAGCATCCTGTTTCAAATAGATCTGAAAACTACCCTTGAATAAAATGTCCCATGGAAATGTTTTAACATACTCCAAGGGAAACCTTTTTCCCCATTGTTCCAAAAGGGACTGAGGAATTAATCAGAGTGAATATATAGACCATCATCAAAGCTGACACCAGCCAGAAGCATAGAAAAATTCAAAGAAAGTACAAGATCAGAAGATGTGAAGAGACCTGGCCCATAGAATCGCCAAGAGTCACGACTGAATGGATAACATCATCATCATCATCATCATCATCATCATCATCATCATCATCATCAATATATAGTCTCTTTTTATAAACTCATTCACAAACTCTAGAATTATATCTACAGAGGTTCTTTTCAGTAAAGTTAGCCCAGTTTTGCAATTTCCTCCCTAGGCAGGGTTATGAAAATCCATCATCATTCTCACCGACAAGCAAAGATGTTCTTTATTTCCCAAGCTTGTTCATTTTTTCCCCCAAACTTTAGTATATTTATATTTTTATGTTGTGTGGGGATTTTTTTTACCAGAATTTCATTATTATTTTGTAAATAATCAATATTGTATAATACTTGCACTCGCAGTAAGAACAAAAACTGCAAGATGATAATCACGACAACATGATCAAAGCCAAGCCCTTTAGTAGATGAATGCACTGTCAACACATGTACAAAAGGGGTGGGGCTTTGATCAAGTTACCCTGGCTACCATATTGCCTTTTTTGACCTAAAGTGGCACATAAGCAAAATGAACAATGGCTATCATGTGTCCCTTGTATTGAATTCGGAGAGATTGTTTAAAACTCATGGTGAGTCCACTTCACAGTGAAAGAAGCAGATGTTTTAAGGTAGGCAAGACATGACATGGAGACCAAACGTATTGTACTAGTTGATCACCTTTATTGTGACTTAGAACAGAGGTCCCCAACCCCTAGTCCGTGGACTGGCACCAGACTGTAGCATGCCAGAAACAGGGCCACACAAACAAGTGAAGCCCCATATGCGGGATGCAGGCAGCACATGAAACCATTCCGGTCTGCAGAAAAACTTCTCTCCATGGAACCGGTCCCTGGTGCCCAAAAGATTGGGGGCCACTGACTTAGACAGAGGAGCACACTCCTTCTGCTTCTATTAAAATGCTGAGTACTTCTCTAGCTACCCTGATTCCAAGGCTGAAGATGTAAAGTCAGCCTGAGTGATAGATCTGACTTGGTAGATGGCCAACAAGTTCAACAGTAAGAAATGAGAGCCTGCACTTAGGAGAGTGACAAGTCCTAACCATGCTACTAGCTGAAGAAGGTTGTACAGCAGAGATAAGCATGGCTCAAAAGAAGGGGGCATTAACTTCTCTAAAATGAAACAAACACAAGATTCAGATTCCCTTCCTTTATTGATAACCACACTCCTATTTTCTAATCTTTGTTCCTATGATAGCCTTGTCCAGGTTCTTCTTATTATTGACCTATGATTATTCCTACAGATGTCTTAGATTTTTCTCAGATTTCAAGCTTCTGAATTCTTCACTAGCAGCTAGCAGCAATGTATGAGATAAGCAACCTCTCTTTGAACTCTCCAAATCTGTGTTACTTGCTGTCTAAATTACGGGCCATTAGCTTTCCCTCAGCTACTAGTGGAAGATTTACAATGTGCACTCACACTTTTAATTGCTTTTCTATTTGCATCACTCTAAGGCTTGCATAGAACACTTTCAATACCATCACCCACAGTGTCCTTCTAGACTGTCAGTGGGACTTAGGAATTGGGGTACTATGTTCCAATGTCTCTGGTTCTTCTTTGGTGGACAATTCCAGCCATTGGTTTTTGATGGGAAAAATTCATCCCATTTCCTCTTGTCAGTGAGTATTGCAGAACTGGGTTCTTTCCTCTTTACAGAATTCATGAAACTAAGAAGTGAGTAACAGTAATGAAGCCACAGGAGGCACCAGGAGAGGTCATTCATTTTATAGCAGATGTGGTATTACCAATATGTAGATGTTGCCCAACAGTGTTTCAGTTAGGAACAACTGCTTTGCTTAACCAAAACTCTGCCATTTGCTTCATGAAACTCTTTTCGTTGAAGTTTCACACCCTTTTGACTTGGACCAGCTGATGGCCTTGCTACAATACTCTGACCCTCAGAGTGTGACTCAGACTATGTCTTGGTTTGCTTCTTCAGATTCTGACGACTGAGAAGCTCTTTCAGACGAGCTTTAGTTTTTGAGGCTATATGCATATACTTCTGCAACTTGTCTGCCACAGTCCATACTTATTTTCTTCCCCAAGTTACATCCATTGAGTACCATGCCTCCTTGAGGAGAAAGGCTTGTGAGAACAACCCAAGCTCTTGTGACCAACCAGTTAGATTCTGCAATGCATTGTGTACATTTGCTGCCTAGAAACTTGCAGTAGCCATGTGTTAATTGGCACTAGATATCATGAGCATATTACATTATGTTATATAGGGTTATATTATATCTTGCTCTATGAGCACTTAATTCATTGCCAATGTGTTTTGATTTTTTGATTTTTTTTTATTTTGATTTATATGCCGCCCTTCTCCGGAGACTCAGGGCGGCTTACAGGGCGTTAAGCAATAGCCTTCATACTTTTGTATATTTATACAAAGTCAGCTTATTGCCCCCACAAACCGGGTCCTCATTTTACCCACCTTAGAAAGGATGGAAGGCTGAGTCAACCTTGAGCCTGGTGAGATTTGAACTCGCAGTAATTGCAGGCAGCTGGAAGCTAAATACTACCTTTTAACAGTAGCATTAGTCTGCTGCGCCACTCAGGCTCTTTTCTTGGCGTAATTTAAATGCTGGTTTTAAATTACATGAATTTACATTATACAAAATTAAATTATATGAAGATGCCTACAGAGATACTGACACATTTGATAAGAACATCTCAAAATAAATTTCTTATCATTCCCCATCACTGAAATCAGGAGAAGATGTTTCTCAGTAATGCTCCTATTATGTGGAACACTCTTCCCAAGAAGCTAGATTAGCCTCAACATGATTATCTTTTTATAAGCATGTTAAAATGGAGCCCTTATGGAGGACTTTTTAAATGTAATGTATTGAGGTAACATCATATATATATATGTATATATTGTGCTAAATCTTTTAAAAGTATGTGTTGTGTTATATTGTAATATTTTATGTTTATATATTTTACAAATATCAACCGAGTTGTCTCATATTTGATCTATTTAAATTTCAGATAGATAGATAGATAGATAGATAGATAGATAGATAGATAGATAATAAATAGTAACTCTCTATACTGCAGGTGTATGGGAATAACACATTTTTACAACTCTTCTTAATTTCATGTTTCATTATTTTCCTTTAATTGCATATAAATGCTAGGTTTCTTTGTTTAATATTAATAAATAGGGATTCATTGTTCATGTAAAACAAATTTAAATTTGCACTCAGGGTTTAGAGGAAGAGAGGTTGGTTTTTTAAAAGATTTCAATTTTCCTTTAATAACTAGGTATCACTAATAATATTTCTTGCAGACTAGAAATTTTGCTTTCCACTCTGTTAGATAATGGATTATCCTTTTTCAGATTCATGGTCTTATTATCTGTGAGGGAATTCTGCTTACTTGTCTAAAAAAAAATCAATGAAAATGTAAATTAAAAATGTCCCCCAATAAATGGTGCGCAGGCATCCAACACATACGATAATTGTTATGCAAATAATAATGATTAAGAAAAAGTCTACTTTCAATTATAGGAAATGAATAATAATTGAAAAGTACAAATATTAAAACAAACTACACTTCACCATTTGAGGCAAAATTATCCTAGCCTCTGGTTCCTCTACTGATTTTTTTCCCTACACCTCTTCCTATGTACCCAATGTTCAAACATATCAGATAGACACAACTACTCTTTATCCCTATTGACCAACATATGAATGTAAATATAGTATCAGCCTCTTTTGCAAACTGAAGGGAATTGGTGGTGGCAACTAATTTTCTTGGAGAAGGCATAATATCTATCTATCTCTCTCTCTCTGTGTGTGTGTGTGTGTGTGTGTGTGTGTGTGTAGGTCTTTTGGTTATTTGGGTTTTCTCCTGCGTAAAATTGGCGGTGTCTTGGCACCGTTTTGACGAAGTCTCATTCGTCATCTTCAGGCTGGTGTTCTTGGCTTCGTGCTTCTAGAAGCAATGTGTGTGATCGGAGCTGTTTCTTCCTTTTAACTGCCAGTGGGAGTGTGAACTGATTGGGTGGGAGCTTGGCTGTGTTCTGATTGGGCAGAGGTGTGTTCTGATTGGTTGGGGGTTTGGCTGTGCTCTGATTGGATGGGGGGTTGTCTGTGCTCTGATTGGCTGGGTGTGTGTTCTGTTTAGGTGGGGGCTTGGTTGTGCTCGGGTTAGTCTGAGTAGCAGGGGGATTTGAGCTGGTGAGCTGTGTTGCTGTTGTTTGGCTTTGTGTTCGTGGCCGTGCCACCTCTTCATGGTGGGTGTCAGTCTGCTTCATGTATGGATTGGAGGGGTTTAAAGTGGCTAATGATGCAGCTGTGGTCTGGCTTCTGGTCCGTGGTCGTGCCTCATCATCAGTGTGGGTTTGAGTCTGCTTTCTGCGTGGATGTGTTGTGGTTACATCCTGTGTGGTTCTCGTGAGTGTGGGTCTGGTGTCATTCTTTGTGTTAGGGACTCGTTGTCAATAAGGGCGGGTTTCCAAATGGCTGGTAGGCGGGAGGTATCATCTCGTTTATTCATGCTGCGTGGACGTTTTTCTATCCCGATGGTTTCTGTGATTATTCTGTTGTTAAAGTGTTCAGTTTTGGCGATAGTTCTGGTCTTTTTAAAGTCAATATCATGTCCTGTGGCTTTGAGGTGTTGGACCAGGGCAGAAGTTGCTTCCTCTTTTCTGACTGAGTTCTTGTGTTCTTCAGTGCACTTATTCTTCTGTTGGTTTGTCCGATGTATGTGGTGGGGCAGGCAGTGCATGGGATTTCATATACTCCTTGATTTTCTAACTCAATTTTGTCTTTGGGGTTTCTTAGGATGGTGGATATTTTTCAGTTTGTGCAGAATGCTGTCTTGATGTTGTGTTTGTGGAGGATCTTGCTGATTCTATCTGTGGTGCCTTTTATGTATGGGAGGAAGGCTTTGCCATTTTCTTGTTTTCTGTCTTGGATTTTAGTGGGGGTTTCTTTTTGGATTAGGTTGGTAATCTTATTTCTTTGGAATCCATTGGGTGTTAGTACGTTAGTGAGAGTGTGTAGTTTGGTTCTTAGGTGTTGTTCATCAGCTAAGCGTTTTGTTCTGGAGATGAGTGTCTTGGCTACGGAGTTAATCTGTGCTGGGTGGTGGTGTGAGAGTGCATGCAGATAGCGGTTTGTGTGTGTTTTCTTCTGGTAGATGGTGTGTCCTAGGGAGCCATTGGATTTTTTGTAGACTAAGATATCCAGGAAAGGAAGTTGGTTGTTCGCTTCTGTTTCCATGGTGAACTGTATTTTGGGATGTAGGCTGTTGAGGTGTGTGAGGAAATTGTCCAGTTTTTCTTTCCCATGTGGCCAGATTATGAAGGTGTCGTCTATGTATCTGAGCCAGAGTTTGGGTTTGTAATCAGATTTTTCTAGAGCTTGGGTTTCAAAGTGTTCCATGTAGAGGTTAGCAATGACAGGTAAGAGGGGTGATCCCATGGGTGCTCCTTTTATTTGTTTGTATTTTTGTCCATTATAGATGAAGTATGTGTTGGATAGGCAGTGGTTGGTCAGATCTAGGATGTGCTTGGGGGGGTTATATTTGTTTTGGATAGCTGTCAAGGCTTCTTTGATTGGCACTTGGGTGAAGAGGGATATGACATCGAAGCTCATGAGTAGGTCGCTGGGCTGTAAGTTTTGTTTCTTTATGATCTCTATGAACTGGAATGAGTTTTTTACATGTTAGTTGATTGATTCAGCATAGGGCTGTAGTTGTTTGGCGAGAAATTTGGCTAGGTTTTGTAGAGGTGAGCCTATGGAGCTGACTATGGGTCTAAGTGGGGTTCCTTCTTTGTGTATCTTGGGGAGACCATAGAGTTTAGGGCATCTGGATGATTTCTCTCTGGGAATGATTCTTTGCTGGATCTCTTCGCTGATGGCGGAGGCTTTTATTTTGGATCTAGTGTTTTTTTCCAGGTAGGTGGTGGGATCTGTGTTTAGGGGTTTGTATGTGGAGTCTTGGAGTAGATTGGTTAATTTGGCTTGGTAGTCAGATGTGTTCATAACCACCGTGGCGTTTCCTTTGTCTAGGATTATTATGCTAGTGTCTTCTTTCAGGTTAAGTAGTGCTGTCTGTTCCTCTTTGGGTAAGTTGCTTTTGGGTGGCTTGCTGGTGCAGAGGATGTTGGTGATTTCGAGTCTGATTCTGTTATCATCGTCGGGGTTGACTTTGGTCAGGCTGGTTTCAACTCCGCATATAATGGTTTCAGTGGGGATGTGTTTGGGAGCGACTGCAAAGTTGAATCTTTTGGAAAGGACATTGGTTTCAGCTTTGGTGAGGGTCACCAAAGAGAGCCACACAGGAGAGCCACACAGGATGTAACCACCACACATCCACACACGAGAGCCACATATGAGAGCCAAGGATGTAACCACCACACATCCACGCAGAAAGCAGACTCAAATCCACACTGATGATGAGGCATGACCACGGACCAGAAGCCAGACCACAGCTGCATCATTAGCCAGTTTAAACCCATCCAATCCATACATGAAGCAGACTGACACCCACCATGAAGAGGTGGCACGGCCACGAACTGGCAGACCCCCACTGCCAGTTAAAAGGAAGAAACAGCTGCGATCACACACATTGCTCCTAGAAGCACAAAGCCTTTATATGCCATTAATCAATTTGGCCATTGTGTGTGTAATAGGCCCTTACAGCGGTCTCCCACTTGTAATTAGCTGTGTTGTTTTTGCTGTCGTCATGCTAATACTAATATACCTGGAACTCGTATTTTTAGAATAGTTTGTTGTTATTATATATATATATATATATATATATATATATATATATATATATATATATATATATGTTTTCTCAGGTTTTCGCGGGTGTTTGTATGTAGGTCTTTGGTTATTCAGGTCTTCTCCCACGTAAAATTGGAAGTGTCTTGGCGATGTTTTGACGAAGTCTCATTCGTCATCTTCAGGCTGGTGTTCTCGGCTTCGTGCTTCCAGGAGCAATGTGTGTGATTGCAGCTGTTTCTTCCTTTTAACTGCCAGTGGGGGTCTGCCAGTTCATGGCCGTGCCACCTCTTTGCTCCTGGAAGCACGAAGCCGAAAACACCAGCCTGAAGATGACGAATGAGACTTCATCAAAACGTCGCCAAGACACTTCCAATTTTAATACTGTATGCTTTTATATATAATCAATGTATAAAAGATCATTCATGCATGTACACACACATAGTATCTCTCTCTAAAATTATACGAAAAGTTTAAATATTTATTATGCTCTTCTTAGGAAGAGGAAAATGTCAGGAAATGTCATGTTGGCAGTGAGGATTTGTGGCCCACAAAATTGGTAGTGGCCTCATGAACCAGAACTTTTCCTCTTGGGACAGATGGATAAACAGTTGGAAAAAAGTTGTAGAATTTTATTTTTATCTATGATAACTGTGTGCACAAAGATGGAAAGATCTGGAAATACCTGCAATGGGAGAATGGTTGGTGAAGATAATAAAACTTACTAAGATGGCCAAATTGACCAGTTTGATTAGAGAAAAGACAGTATCTATATTTATTGATGACTAGATCCCTCTTTTTGCATAAAAAAGAAAATACATAAATGTATGATGTCTATGGAGATTCTCAGTCATTCAGGTCATAATTGTCCCAAAGGTGCTTTTTCAAAAGGCAACTGGACTATTTTTTCCTGAGAAAGAAGGAGACATTTCGCTTCTCATCCAAGAAGATTCATCACTTGTGATAACTGATGAAGCTACTTGGATGAAAAGCAAAGCATTTTTTTTTTCAAGAAAAAACCTGAAAAAGTTTGAGATAAATTTATGACCTATGCTTTGACAATTAAATAGGATCAATTATAGAAAAAAGAGATATGATGTCACTTTACAGAAGACATAAATCTATGGTTGTACTTATAATTGCTGTGAAGAAGATCGGAAAGCACTCCTTTATATCTTTTTTTAATTTTTCTTCTATTTTTTTTCTTTTCTTTTTTGTACTTTACCTTGTCTTTTATTTCTTATTTTATTTATCTCATTTATACCCAGAGCAAGTGACTATGGGCAACATACAAAACAATAAATATCTAGAAGCATTATCAACAAATATTTAGAACATTAAAAATTATTAAAACTTTCCTAACTTTTTTCTTTTTTCCTTCTTTATTTTAGATAGTATTAAATTTTACTCTTGTTTTTAAAATGCCCCATAAAATTATATTTAAAATGGTAGTGATCTCAGAGGGTAGAACAGAACGCAAATAGTTCATGCAAAAATCAACCTTATGTGACTCCTCTTTTCATATGGTATTATATAAAATAGTGCTACTTCACTTTTAAAATTATAAAAGGAGACCCTGATACTGTGATTCTTTCTATTTTTGCTAAGAACTGTGTGAACAAAAAAAAAATGAAGAAAATTTGTTTTTTACAGTCCTTTGTAGATCACAATGGGCCTGAAGTGAAATGCAAATGTCTTAAAATATAAAGGTAAGGAAACAAACTGAAAATTGATTTTGCTGTAGCTACACAAACTGTAAGTGTGATTTCTCGACTGTGATTCTGAAATTCCTTTCTTTTTCTCTGTTGTTTTTGGCCTTTGATATTTCTGTTCCTTTTTATCACCACTGTAAAACAAAAACAAAGACATCCTCATCTTTGCCAGTCCTCACATTCATTATTAATCTTCAATTAAGGGTTACAATTATTCTGTTAGCAAAGATATATGAGTATGTCTTTAGGAAACACTTCAAAATGTTAATATGTGAAAAATGTGAAAGATTGGACATTACCAATGAAAATCCAGATATATCAAAGGCCAGAGGTCAGCACAGACTGACTAAGTAACAGCGAGCCAGCCTAGCTTGGCATAAATTGCATTCCACTTGAAAAACTACAACAGTCACTTCTGGACACTTCTGGCTGTCCCACGTTTTATCAGTGGTGGGGACATATTTTCTCAGCCAAGGATGCTGTTCACATTATGGCTACTTAATTGAGACATCTAATTGGGCTCCAATAACATGGTTAGTTCATCTCTTTTAGATTACTGTCTAACATTCTCTTTCTGGGACTGCCTTAGATGATTTAACTTGCTATAATGCTATAATAATATCTTTTATTTTATGTACACTGAGAGCATATGCACCAAGACAAATTCCTTGTGTGTCCAATCACACTTGGCCAATAAAAATTCTATTCTATTCTATTCTAATTAAGCTAGTTGAGTGTTTGGAGCCTGCATAGCCTAAATCAGTGATGGCTAACCTTTTTGCCATTGCATGCCAAAAGTGGAGGGAGCAGAGGGGTGTTGGGCGCACACGTGCCCATGCCCATAATTCTATGAGCCCTGCCCCCATGCATATGTGCGCAACCCACCCACCCCCTGTGTTTCCCCCACTTTTGGCATGTGATAGCACAGTGGGCCAGGTGGGCCCATTTTTCGCCCTCCCCTGGCTCCAGAGCCTTTCTAGGGGCCTGGGGAGGGCGAAAACTGTCTTCCCCACTCCACCCCCCCAGAGGCCCTCCAGAGGCCGGAAACAGCCTGTTTGCCGACTTCCAGTGGCTCCAGAAGGCCCGAAAATCAGCTGACTGGTGCACCAGAGCTGAGATTGCATGCCTAGCGATATGGCTCTGCGTGCCACTTGTGGCACGCATGCCATAGGTTCATCATCACAGATTTATATCATTGGTCAATGATGCTGCTTATGGTGATTTGCGATCAAACTACCTTAAAATCATCTTTGTTAGTATGCAAGTGCAGTGATATTGAAAGCTATCACAAAAGCTCTTCCATATGATGCAAAAATATGTTGTGTGTTTGTCAGGAAACTGAAAAAAAATAAAACCAGTTGTTACCCTATATTTCTAAATTCCCTGGAGATTAGGACATTTAGCTAACCCCTCATCAAGTATCTCAGACCTAGATGACACAAAGGTCACGTTCATCTTGATTTCTGGTGACTTAGAGAAGTGGTTTACTGTTGCCTTCTTCCATATTTTTTATTTTTTTAATTCTAGTCTAGTCTAAAACCCTGGGACTACCAGTGATTTCCCACGAAAATGTCAACCAGGGGCAATTATATTTAGTTTTTGATCATCCAAGGCCAGTTAGGTGCCGATACTGACTGTTGTTTAGATGACATACAAATACTTTAAAAATTTGACAATCCAAGGCTTATGTAAAAGTTAACAATCCATATAACAAAAAGTAGGTATCTTATTTTTATCACATTCTTTTCTGAATTTTGTGCAAATGGTAGTTCTGAAGACAGAAAGCCATTATATTCTATAAATGTGATCCTTTTTGCAACCTTAGTAAACCAGTGTTCTCATTTCTGAGTTTTCTAAACAAATCTGTAAAGGAATCTTGATCAATTTGACATTTGCAACTTATTTAAAAGCTAAGGGATAGAACATAACATTTCTTAATACTGTATATAGAAAGGTTAATATGAAATTAGGGATACTTTTTTTTTTATGGAAATTCCGCTGGTGCCTTTTTTTGAAATATAAATTGCCCCAGTGAAGGCTTTTTAAATGGAAAGATAATCCTTTTGGGGGATTATATAAAGAACATTGTAAATTCACTTTTTAAAAGGGTAAGTATTTTTATATATGCTCAATGCTAAAGAAGCTGCTTGGATGAGAAGCGAAATGTCTTCAAAGAAAAACCAGAAAGGCCAGCATCTTTGGGACAATCACGACCTGGATGACTGAGAATTTCTATAGACAAAACGCTCCCCCCCCGCGCATGCATGTGCGACACCCCCCCATGCTCCCTCCCGCTTTTGTCACGCAATGGCATGGTGGTCCCAGTAGGCCTGTTTTTCGCCTTCCCCAGGCTCCAGAGCCTTTCTAGGAGCCTGGGGAGAGCGAAAATGGCCTTTCCCATCCCCCGGAGACCAGAAACAGCCCATTTCCTGACTTCTGGTGGGCCTGGAAGCCCCAAAAAGCAGCTGGCCGGCGCGCGCATGCATACTGGATCTGAGCTAAGCCAACGCTCACGTGCCCACATACAGTATGTGGCTCTGCGTGCCACCTGTAACCTGCATGCCATAGGTTTGCCATCATGGTCCTATACATTTATTTTATCACACACATACCATTATACCATATAATACAGTTAGTTTTATGTTTCTCCCAACATTAACTCTCACTTCTATGTAAGAAAACAACCAGAAAAGCATGTTTTTACATACAAACCAGTGGTGGGAGCTACCAGTTCACCCCTGATCGGGTGAACTGATAGTGGCGATGGCAGCTGGAGGCTCCACCAACCCACCCAGGCACTTCTGCGTATGCGTAAGCGTGCCCACGAGTGAACCGGTAGTGACGGATTTTGAAACCCACCCCTGGTATAAGCACTTTCACTTCTTTCAACAAATGTTCACTCTTTAGACCATATGCTAACCAATACCTTTCTAGTACCATTTGCACTTTACATTTCTCTATTTTCTCACCCTTAGTAGGATACACGCAGTTATCTGTTTGCTTTAGGTTTTCACCATTTACAAATAATTTAATGGGTCACTCCACTTTTCCCTATCAAATGAAACTATCTTGATCTTTTTTTTTATTGAAAAGTTTTAAAATGTTTTACAAACAAGTTTCCCCATTCCCTTCTCCCTCCCCCCCGCTCCGACTTCCCAGAGCAAAATACAGGGTATTGCATTTAGCAAACATAACCTAACATAAACAAACTAACTATAAGCTCTTAACTTCCCCTTACTCTTTAACTCCCCCATAGGTACTAAAATGTCAAGGTAAAAAGAAAAATCATCTAAATATTTCATTCATAAGCTATTTGCAACTTGTTAGTCCCATATTTGTTTTGTATATAGTCAATCCATCTTCTCCATTCCAGTACATATCTTTCATTCGAACGGTCCTTCAAATATGCAGAGATTTTAGCCATCTCCGCCAAATTAGCTACTTTTAATGTCCATTCTTCAATAGTAGGTATTTCTTCCTTCTTCCAATATTGCGCCACCAAAAGTCTGGCTGCGGTTATTAAATTCAAAATAAAATTAGTCTATATAACTGTACATCTTTCAATTATACCCAATAAAAACAATTGTGGAGTAAATTTTATCTTCCTTTTAAGAATATTTTGTATAATCCACCATATCTTAATCCAAAATGCCTTAATTTTCTTACATGTCCACCATACATGAAAATACGTTGCATCATCACATTTAATCTCCAACATGTAGATTGTAAACTCGGGTACATACAGGCTAACTTTTGGGGATCTAAATGCCATCTATAAAACATTTTGTAGAAATTTTCTCTTAGGTTTTGGGCTTGAGTAAACTTCACATTTCTAACCCATATTTTCTCCCATACATCCATGGCTATTGATTCCCCAAAGTTTTGTGCTCATTTTATCATATAATCCTTCACTAACTCAGTTTCTGAATCTATTTCTATCAATGCATTGTACAACCTTTTAATATGCATTGGACTTTGATCCCTGAAACTATCTTGATCTTTAATGCATTAATTTTTAGTTCCATGCTTCTAATTGCTTCATACAATGTATCTAATGTTCATTGCAAATCATTTATGTTGTCAGCAACAATATGGCATAATGTAAAATGTAAAGGTTTCCCCTGTTGTGTGTTCAATTCTAGGGTGTGGTGTTCATCTCCGTTTCTTGGCTGAGGGAGCCAGTATTGTCTCATGATATTTTCTGTGATCATGTAGCCAGCATGGCTATATGCCAAAGGTGCATGGAACGCTGTTACCTTCCTACCAAAGTGGGGAAATTACCTATTAATTTACTCACATTTGCATGCTTTCAAACTGCTAGGTAGGCAGGAGCTGGGGCAGGAATGGGAGCTCAACAAGTTGTGTGGGACTCAGGTCTCAAACACGGCCTGTCCTTTTTCCAGATGCCAAGCTCAGCATCTTGAATGCAGCCCATTATATGGCATAATGAAAAAAGTGCATATACTGTCATATCCCCATCTAAGACATCTTTGACTAGCTTACATTTACTCATAGTATTTTAAGTAACCAAAGGGAAATTTCATATCCTATTTTTTATATTCTTCTTATTGCAAGTTACAGTTTTCCATATGTTCTGGTCATCAACAAATAATCCCATATATATTGTTTAATGCACCTATCATGGCTTTACTCAATCAAGGTAAAGACTAAATTATTAGCCTGGGATAAAGCCATGCTACCTGCAACATTCCCTGCTATTGGTAGGACAGGTTTTGGCACATTTGGCCACAAGCAGATCCAAAACTCAGTTTTACTCTAAGTATGCTCATGCTAGTCTATGCAAGCTAGAATCTCTGGTCTCAAAAGAACCTGAAAAGAAACATGCTGTTGTTGACATCTCACCAATGCATGCAGTAACTTACAAATACTGAAGGTAAATGAAAAATCAATATGACAATAATTTTATTCATTTCTATTCGTATGAATGCTGAGACGTAAAGATATGCTTACTGAGATAACATCCATTTCAATTTGCAAGCACATTGAATTTCTTCTTTGCGGACAAGCAGGTTCTAAAATAATAACCCAACTCATCTGTGTTAGATAGGAGTGTGTCATGGCAGAGATCAAATGTCCATGGGATGCATTTTAATTACAGTGCCATACTCATTAGAAAAGGTCACCAACATCACAAATAGATGGGGCAAGAAAAGATTAATTATACCACTTTATGTATTTCTTTTTCTACGAGTTCATTTTTATAAGATGATGGAAGGAAATTGCAACCAATTTCCAAACTTTCATTATTGTAAGCTTCAAACAAAATGAATCAAGATACCCAAAGAAAAGAATTCATAAAAGATATTGCCTCACACCGTTTTTGTGTAAAATCGACGGCAAGAACTATCTACAAATTGAAATCAATTTGTCAAAACTACCATATTTTTCAGAGTATAAGATGCACCCGGGGTGGATTCTAAATTTTTTTACTACCAGTTCTGTGGGCGTGGCTTATTTTGTGGGCATGGCTTGGGAGTAATGTGACTGGGTAGGCGTGGCCAACTTTTTTTTTTAATTTTAAAAGCATTTTTTCTACAACCTTAAGAAGTTGCAGAAAAAAATGCTTTTAGGAGCCTCTGACAATTAGGCAACTCAGTTGGGATTGCCAGAGGCTTTTAAAGGCTTTTTTTTTTCTACAAGCTCTTCGGCCAAAGAGGTTGCAGGAAAAAATGCTTTCAGAAGCTTCTGATGATCCCAGCTGAGCCGTGATCATCAGAGGCTTTTTTTTTTTTACTTTTAAAAGCATTTTTTTTGGCCGAAGAGGTTGTAGAAAAAATGCTTTTAAAAGTTAAAAAAAAAAAAAAAGCCTCTGATGAGGTGGGCAGGGTAAGCGAGTGGCAACCGGGCCGGAGACCAGTTCGGGGGCATGGCCAGCCAATGTTATTACCGGTTCTCCGAACTACTACAAATTTTTACTACCGGTTCTTGCGAACCAGTGCGAACCAAGAGCAACCCACCACTGGATGCACCAGAGTATAAAATGCACCTTAGTTTTGGGGGAGGAAAATAAGAAAAAAGCTGATTGGCAGGTGGATTGGCCTCCCAGAATACCCCCAATCAACTGTTCCCAGAGGTAAATTTTAGCAACAGGTTCCTTGGTTGTGAGCTCTGTGCCTTGCTTTTTTTTTTTTTTTTGCTTTTTTTTTCTGCCTCTGAAACTTCTGAAACTCCATTTCAGAAAAAACTTTTTTTCCTGCCTCTGAAAACTTTTTTTCCTGTCTCTGAAAGCCTCCAAAACAGCTTCAGGGGAAAAAAAGCCTCTGAAGCTCTGTTTGGGGGCTTCTTTTCTGAAGCTCTGTTTGAGGGCTTCTTTTCTGAGGCTTCATTTTTGATGCTTTTTTCAGCCTCTGAAACCTCCGTTTGAGAAGCTGGGTGGGGCTACATTCGGAGTATAAAACGCACCCAGATTTTCACCCTCTTTTTTGGGGGGGGGGAGGTGCATCTTATATTCTGAAAAATATGGTATGTGATTGTTTTCAAGAATTATTGAATACTTCTGCGAGTATATTGAGATAGTGTCCACATTTGAGCACTTTTACACATCCACAGAAAGACAAATTGTATTCTTTAGTTGAAATAATGTATCACTATTATGAATGCCCGCTGTCTCCTGCTGTGAATTATAGCACTGATAAAAATATTTATAGTGGAAGTTATCTAAAAAAAAGAGCACTGCTAATATTCAGCTACAATAGTTTAATTCTTATTCAGTCATAAGATTATTTTTCATTTAATTCCCATCTTTTTTCTGAACCACTTAGAAAACTCCACTGTTTTCCCGATTTCCAATTTTGATTTCAGTTCATCTATTGTGTAATTCACGAATATCTTCAAGGTTTTTGCTACTAGTCTCTTTATCTAACATACCAATAATAAGAGTTAAAGTCAGCGGTAGTAATACATTTCTCACTGATACAGATTAGTCCTGAATTTTGCTCCTTACTTCAGGTTTTGTAATGAAGAACCAGAAGAATATTATCTAGAAGTAAATACTATCAGTTTTATCTTTAATTCTTATTCTGTTCTTTGTTTTGGTGGTCATTTACATTCACTGTTATTATATACCAAACCAGACTGAGACAATTATCTCACCAATCTGACCATCCATACCTGTCACATCAGCAAAGTCTAGAGCAAATTCTCCTGCCTTCTCAGCTAAAATTACAGGTGAACACAACACATGCAACCAGCTCGCTTAGTTTTCAATCTTACTGCTGTCTGTGTTTCAGACAGGCTAATTGCTTTTCTTGTTCTTAAAAACACCATGTGAATATTTATAAGTTAATTGTTTGTAGTATTATGATTTAAAAGCAGGTTGATAAAGTGAACAACTTGGTAGGAACCATTTTAAGGCTCCACAAGTCAGAACTATTCACCAATGGTGTCTGTTGTTGTTTTCAGAGGACTCAATTAAAGAGAATAGTAGTTGAATATGAATGTAATAAGGACGGTTTCAGAGGAATTTTGTTCATTTTTTTCAAAGAAGAACAAGCACTCAGACTTCATGGCATTGGTCTTTTTTCTGCTCAAGAAGCCTACCTGACAGTGGTTAGGTAGGACAGATTGGCTGCTGATTCACATGCTCCATTCTTTCATCTATAGTAAAAGGGAATCTATCAAAATGCAGAAGAATGTATAAACCGTGAGGTTGGACTTTATATCTGAGACTATTTTAGAGCATTTGAAGGGAAGAGCACTTGCCAGAAGATGAGAGAAGACCATTATCATTTGAGGGTCTACTTTATATTTTCCTTTGTATTTTTTTAATGGGAGACTTTTTTAATGCTTTTAAGAGCACACTAAAACTGCAAACTGCATATCTGGAAACACGGCATGTATTTGAAATATTTTTCAATTAAAAGCCAAAATCTGGATTTTTTTTCCTATGCACTGAAGATAGACTGGTGGTGTTTGTTTATTGGGTGGAAGGGTGACAGGATTAATTGATATCTGCACATGTTACTTGCTTCCACATTCTAGCATTTTCCACAAGGTCACAAGGAGGGTGAAATTTACAAGCACAAAATGCAGAAAGGCAAAATCAGAAAACTGAATATGAGTCCAGAGTTTCAAGGGACTCTCCAAAATCCCATCAAAGATCAAGAAAAAAAAAAAAGAAATGGTAACCATGGGAAACCATTCTAGTCTTAATCTCAGCAGGATAAAGGGAAAAGCATCTCCAGATTAATAGCTGAAATACTTGGGGATTAAGGGGTGAATCCTGTTTGCTAGGATTAAAAGGGCTGAGTTCACATGAAAATCTTAACCAACAACTGCCAATGAATAAATGGGTGTTTTTAATTTACTGGGGTGAAATATAGAAGAATTCACCAAAGCTTTAGAAAATAGAATCTAGAAAGAAAAATTAAAAGGGAAAAGTTAAGACAAAAGAAGACATTAGGCAAAGAATATATATTAGCATGATTAGTTATACAGTAGACAGTACATAATATTTTATTTTTAAGTTATTTCCACAGCATGGGACATTAAAATTTATGTCACATTATAGTCTAATTTTCAAGTATGATGTTGAGTGTCATGTAATCATAATGTGCAGTCATATAGTATTTTGTTACAAATATAAACTCATAAAGTTTTCCTAATGAATGTTAAATACCTTTTTCTGGTATAACATTTTTAAGAAGCTAGCAAGTTTAGGAAGGCTTTAGCATGTACCACTAAGTGGCACTTCAGAAAGTAATTCAGTCCACTCCAGGCAGGTGGGAAACAGTATGCCCAGCCAATATCCCTATATATTATGCTAAGACATAATAGGCAACTTTTTAAGATCTAGAGCTCTCACACACAAAAATACTGAATGTTAAAAAGAATCCTTCCTTCCTTCCTTCCTTCCTTCCTTCCTTCCTTCCTTCCTTCCTTCCTTCCTTCCTTCCTTTTTTCTGACAGGAGAGTATACAGCCCAGAAACTAACATGGCTAACCTGGAATATCTACTTTCAGTTACATCCAACAGAAAACAAAATGTGATGGGAGATAATAGGCTGCCCATCTATTACTTCTTAACTATCTATTACCCTAGCCAGGGCGAGCAGGATTTTACCCACTTAGCCAAGGCCTATGTTGGAAGCAGATCTGCAAAGAGGTCATATTGATGTGGTGGCATATCAAAGCTTGGGCACACTGCCCAGTGATTCTCTGATTTGACAGACACATTGTCTTTAAGCACTTGCCTATTTCAAATGGACAAAATCTGTAGGAAATACTATTAAAATATTGAGAAGTTAAGAGTACATATTTAGAACGAAACAGCTTTTCAAAAGAAACAAACAAGACATAAATAAAATTGTGCATAATGAAAGATGACATTTCAGTTGTTTATTAATACTGAAATTGGTATATAGCCCTACTTCTTCCTTGCAATTATTAACTTGATGATAACAATAGCCATCTTCTGGCCTTCATTGTATTCTGCCATAAAGTCCTGGATATAGTAGTGTTGTAGAGGAAACATGAAGAAGACACAGTGGTTATAGCTAGCCAATTACAGAATTTTCTGATATTTACTAGCATCTTCCACTACTGCTATAGTTCTGTTACATGTAGGCCATTCTGGATCAAATACACTTTGTTCTCATAAGTTTGAACACAATTTCCCTAAATTTATGCATTTTTAAAGCCGGTTTTCCTATCTCTCAGTTGTACATACGGATAGTCCTTGACTTATGACTGGTCATTTTATGACTTTTTAAAGTTACAACAGTTATAGAACTGGTGCTTTACCGCTCATAAAACACCTCTGACCACTCTAAATGGTCCTGCATAACCTTCCCTCAACAGTGACTACATGTCGAGTGGGTCAACTTTACAAATACTTCCCTCCCTGCAGACACATGGCCTCAATTTGCAATGTCTTCTACTGGCTTCTGGTATTTTTTGCTGGTTTCAGGCAAAAAACACCCATTCAAATGTCCAATGAATGGGTTTGCTTAATGACTGCAGGCTATCAAATTCCTTGGCAGCTTTTACTTTTCCGCTACACAGATTTTAACTGACCAGCTTTTGTGTCTACAATTGTTATCATATGCATGTATTTGTATTAAAGACTTACAAAGAGTTTATAAAGGAACCAAAGACACCTCAACATTGATTAAAGAAGCTGTCTATTCTGCATGATGAATCTGGAGATTAGCAAGATCTTGCTTCAGATATTCCCCCCAGCACAAGCAATTACTTCTTTTCTTTTCTTAATTTGCTACATTGCTTTAAGGTAATGAGGTGTGCTGACAGTTGGAGAATATCTACCTCTTGCCTTAAGGTGATACAGCTACAGCTGGTATAAGGAACTATTATAAGAAAATTGGAATCAATTATTGCCATTAATCAGGACTGGCATAAGAAAAAATCAGGAAAGAAAAAAAATCAGTATAAAATATTCATTTAAAAAAATAAATGCTTCGTTTTAAAAATAAAACAAACAACTAAGTCTCTGAGGCTATCCAAAATTAAAATATAATGTTCTATTGATAATGGATTGCTGCCAAATGAATTTTGGCTATCCTGGGGGCCTCTTATATGCATGTCCCCAAACCTTTGCAGAAAAGTCTCTACACCAGGATAGGGAAATAGTCAATTTATTCTTGAAGTAGCTCTCACCAAGAAGATGTATATAGTATCTGGATTTCCAAGGACTCCAGCAAAGCTAACTTTTTCTATTTTTCTCTCTCTTTTATTAGTGGTCTAATTTCTAAAGAGTCCTTAGTATAATACTAAGGATATTTTTGCAAGACAATAAAACCTTCATGAACAAAATGGAAGTTTGGCTTCAACATGGGCACAGCTGCGGGTAAAAGAACAAAACTGTATACTGGCATTTTTAAATGAATTAAAGTAGTAGAGCCTGAGTGGCGCAGCAGACTAATGCTACTGTTAAAGGTAGTATTTAGCTTCCAGCTGCCTGCAATTACTGCGAGTTCAATTCTCACCAGGCTCAAGGTTGACTCAGCCTTCCATCCTTTCTAAGGTAGGTAAAATGAGGACCCGGTTTGTGGGGGCAATAAGCTGACTTTGTATAAAATATACAAAAGTATGAAGGCTATTGCTTAACGCATTGTAAGCCGCCCTGAGTTTCCGGAGAAGGGCAGCATATAAATTAAAAAAACAAACAAAAAAAAAAAACTATCACTTGTTCTTCATTTCCCCAAGATAACTGATCAACACCTCTAGGCCAGCTCTTGAAGATATATTTCTCCTAACAGACACATTTCCTAATATGGAAATATGTAGCAATTTCCCATAAAATAACAAATTTACTGTATACTGATTTTCCCTAACGTACAGCATTTTGGTACAATTCCAGTGAGAAACTACAATGGTATTGTGACATGATTTACAATCCAGTTTTAGCCTTTTTTATATACCATCACTCATGCACACATGAGCCTCAGGAAATCAGGAAAAGTTAATGACCAGAATTTCTGATTGTACTGTGCACTTTTTCCATATATTTAGTAAGTATGAATGGAATCAAAGCTACTGTCCTAGAACCATACTTTCTGAACTATATATTTATTATGGACTGCTTCATATATTCAGAATACTGATTCTCCCAAACCGTTATACGTTTAACCCTGCTTACGGGCTTCCAGTTAATTCCTTGGAATCACAAGTAAATATAGTCTGCAAAGAAAGCCTAGACAAAAGACGTCAAATTGTATCTGCACATCACTAACACCAAATGAATCATTGCAATAATCCATCTTCCATCAATCATCATGTCCCAATGGACAAAGCAAGCGTAGGATTTTCAGTTAATAGTAGTGAAGTAATCTGGACAGCCTGCAATTTTCCAGAATCTTTTGTAAGACCCAGATAAAATAAGCCAGCCTTATGATGGAATTAAGCTCCTGGTCCACATTGTGTGCGTTCCACTAACAAATCATGAATGATGATGCTGCAGAAAGGCAGGTCTGCTTAATATTTATACATTTCAAAATAAACATTTTCAAGTTGCAAATAAACCTATAGAGCATGGCCTACAGATCTTCACACACACACACGGAACTAATAATCTAATACTGTATAGTTTCATTCAATATCATAAAATGTTTTGGAGGATATATGGTTTGTTTTATGATACAGGGAGAGAGAATTCTAACATTTCTAGTAAATCTCTGTCTGTCACCTAAGTTTGGAAAATATATTATTAATTTTTTTCAAGCTTTTCCATATCGTTATCTAACTTTATATCATAAGAAAAATTAACAACAAAAAGTAGGCCAAGAAAAAGAACCTTGGGGTGAGAAAGGGTATAAATAAGTTTGTGATAAGAGCAATACAATGTCAATGTGTTTTTGAAAAAGAAATATATGCAGAATATCTTCCATTATCATAATCATTTATTTACTCATTCACTGATTTTTTGTTTGTGAGCAGCGCTGATCATGGCATCTAGTTGGCAGCCATTATGTTACCCTGGTTGGGCAATGAAATGCCTGCAAGCTAAAAGCCAAGCTCAGAGAGCATTAAGAACACTCCCTGATGTACTCAAGCCAACTTCTGCATGTGAGGATATTCAGGGATGAGAATTTGATTTGGCTTACCCCAGGAGGTTCTATCATTCCATTTCCTTAGAATGAAACTGCTAACATTACTAAATCTAAATTATTAACAGTTCTATTTCCCTAGTCACAAATGAAGTGTGCAAGAAGCTAACAATAAAAAAAAAAATACACAGCTCTTTGTAACTGATGCTATTGCATGCTGGCAGAAATTCAAGCCAGCCTAATGTTTTCCTGCCATCGTCAACCGCCCAGCATATATCTGAACTGTAAGTCAAAGTGTAATTTATCAAAGGAAATCCCTGTCAGGTATAGGTGGAGTTACTGCAAAATCTTATTTCATTCCAAAAGGAAAATGGATGAGCACACTCCAAATAAATAAACAAAAATAAATAACTGGGAACAAAACTGAATAAAAATCACCAAAAGAAAAACACCAAAGAACAATATTTCTTAAAATGTTTTGGCTTAGAAATAACTTATTTATATCAAGGTCTTGATACTTGCTGTCACCTCCTAATTCCAAGCAATTGCAAATTCCAAATAGATCTCTTTTAAAGAAAGAATCAGCAGTAGCTTGGCTTTCAGTCTGATGGAAAATGAAGTCTAGTTAAGGTTACAGAAATCCACAACAGGAGGATTTCTGTCCAAACAGATTTTCATCAAAATGTGATCATTACAGCTATATCCACCAATTTTTATTTTCATCAATTTCCCTTATTTATCCTAGTAAAAAAGCTATACAAATTAATTGGTTTATTTCTTTACAGGCACCATGTATATACAATTGTGCTGTTATTTGTTTATCTAACCTCAGTAGACTATGTGCCCTGTTTTGTCTTCCTAATAAAGAATTAAATTAAACCTTAATCTTTATACACATGTTTGAGAACCAGTTTGGCATAGTGATTAAAGTGTTGGTCAAGAAACCAGTAGCCTGTGACTTCTAGACTTGCCTTAGCCAAGAAAGCCAGCTGAGATATTTTGGGCCAGTCACTCTCTCTCTCAGCCCAAGCCACGTCAGAGGGTTGTTATAGTGGGATAAATGGAGGAGGAAGGTATTAAGTATGTTCCTTTTTCTCAGTTATGTATAAAGTAATAAATGCAAGATTTAAAAATGTAATAAATAAATAGGCAGAAGAAAAACATCATGGCTTCAAAACCTAAGGGACTGGTTTGGACAAAACTCAGCAGTACTTTTTCATATGGCCGTTGACAAAAATAGAATTGCCAACATAATCGCCAATGTCCGATGACGGATATGGAAGAAGAAGGAGAAGGAGAAGGAGAAGGAGAAGGAGAAGGAGAAGGAGGAGAAGAAGAAGAAGAAGAAGAAGAAGAAGAAGAAGAAGAAGAAGAAGAAGAAGAAGAAGAAGAAGAAGAAGAAGAAGAAGAAATAAATAAATGTTGTCAATCAGCCCTGACCCTTATATTTCATTTTTCTCTGATAGTAGTTTCTATGCTATTCCATATGTAATTTCTGTATTAGCATTCCTCAACCTGATGCCCTCCAGAAAGACATATCAGTTGGAAATTCTTCATACATACATATTTACCATGCTCCTCCATTTCACAATATGCAGCATTATATTTTTACACATAATCATATATTTATGTAATCATACAATAATATGGAATGATAGGTTAAGAATCAATAAGCAAAAAGAATTAAGAGTCAAGAAATCAAAGAATGTCATTTCCAACAATTCTTGTTTTGACTATATCCATACATTGCTTCGTACATTGCCTTTTGTTTTTTTAAACTTCTCACCTCTTTCTTCTCCATTTCCATAATCAACACTATTCATCCATGATTCCTCAGCCTTTTCCTTCTTCTCAACCCATTAACTCTTCCATCATATCTTTATTTTCTGTTTTGATCCTCATTCATTCTCTTGGTATAATCAAACCAAATCAAATAACTTATGTCAGTCAGTCACTTTATTTTCAGTCCAAACTGATTCAGCACCCATTTTGTTCTGGAACCTACCACTTGTTCTACCACCTGTTCTATCACTCATAAATGACCTATTCCTAGTGTCCAGTATTCAACTTTTATGTTTCTCCATAAATGCATATCCTCTCTTCCAAATAACAAGTGAAAAGAAACATATTCTCAAACACAACGATTTTTACTTCTTTCAATAAGCTTTCATTCTTTGCCACAGACCACAAACCACACGTGTTTCTACCAGTATTTCTAAATCTTAAAACGTCTTCATTGTCTCATTTTTAGTAAGCATTCTACTAAAGAATTCAAATGTAACTGCTTGCTCCATTTTTTTTCACCATTTATGCATAAGGGGAAATTATTTACTTCATTCCTCTGTCAGACATAACTGTATTGGGTTTTTTAGGCCAATATCTATTCTCCTATGTTTATTGCATCCAAGAGGACTTCATACACCTTCCCTCACTTATTTGTCAGCAGTAAATCATTTACCAAGCATTTCATTTGCTCTCATATATGCTTTACTTTTATCATTTACCACCCATTACATTCAGCAACCAGCCTTCAGCTCCATATTCAAACAAAACATTTAATAGTTCAGTCCTGTTCACTTTACCATTTATTTTCTCTAAATCTACAAACACAGAATAAACCTTCTCATATTCATACATTTCTCAGTCAGTTGTTGCAATTCATTTACTGCTTTAAGAATATTTTTAACTATAAACTTAGGTTTTAAAAATCTGTAATTGTATTTCTTTTTATTGGGTGTATAATTTTATACACACTATTATAGTTTGATATGGCTTTGGGCTATTCTAATTAGTATAAAAAAGGAGAATAAAAATAAGTAAATTACAAAACAATTACATATATCCTGTGGCCAGGTAAAGGCAAAAGATCAGTCTTGTAGTGATCACACATCACATTTGGCTTCACTATTTCATATTATTAATTATTTGCTAAACACGTACCTTGCTGGCACATCACCTATTGCTTTCAGAGCTTAAGCATGTTGCCCAATAAAGTTTATAAATGCTCAGTAAAATTTATAATAGTAAAAGTAGGCCATGTCTCATTTCTTGCATCAATACTAGGAGTTTTTTTAATATACAGTATGTAATAACCAAGTGTATATTATTCCTATATTCAGAGTCCCATTCTTGTAATAAAATTCCTTCCTTTTCCAAGCAAATTAGGCAGAGGTTTTGCAAGCCACATCTGAGGTAGATAATGTTGGAAGACTATTTTGTATATAGTGATAAAAGTACTAACTGGACCAGAAAGAATCCATATCTGAAAGAGAATGTAAACCTGTTTGCAAGCTTGCCCAGCAAATGACCTTTTCTAGTGATCCTGATGGATAATGAGCTTAATGAACAGTGTAATGAAGTACATACAGTCCATCCAAATGCATAGATGCATGGAAATGCACAGCATGCTAGGGTGGATGACAACAATGATATGCCAAGGACTAAGAGAAGATTAAAATATGACTGATGTTGAAAAGTGTCAAGAATCAGAACATAAACTTCCATAATGAGGAATTGCCAAGAATAGCTGGACCCTTCAGATTGCTTTCTAAATTGTAACAATATTCTCTGATGAGATTGGTGAAAACTACCTGTCAGAGTCCAACACTTTTAGCTTATAAAACAAATGAATATGAGCCCTGTGTGTAAGCTAGAAGTAGTTATCAGAAGTAAAGGTGTACATGTAGTGTGTACAAACTTTGCTATTCTATAGGTTGCTATACTATATACTGTTTTTGTCTATCTCATGGTATCTTTTTCATACTGGGAATCTTTCTGGAATCATGCAACTAAAGGCAACTTTTGGTAGTTAATTATCGTAAAAAACTCACTAATTACATTAGTTGGGAAAATTGTACTGAACAGTGATAATACCTTTAATTAATCATGTTGGAACAATAAAATATTCCATATAAAAGTGGAATAAACCTATCCAACTGATAGAGTGAGCATAAGTATCCCTCAGTTCACAACCACTTGTTCAGTGACTACTCAAAGATATGATGGTCTTTATGACTGGTGCTCATGGCTGCACTTGTCACAGCATCTCCATGCTATGGGGATATGATCACAATTTTGGGTGCTTGGCAACCAGTTCACAATTGCAATAGTTGCAGTGTCCTGTAGTCATGTGACTGCCCATTTGAAATCTTTACTGCTGGCTTCCAAAAAGCAAAATCAATGGGGAAACTGACAGAAGGTCACAAAAGGTGATCATATGGCATTCTGCTTAACAATTGTGCAAATTTCACTTGAAAACTAGAACAGGACCTGACAAAACTCATTGTAAATCAATGTGGTCACATGATATTGCACTTTGTGACAGTGTTATTTAGTGATGGATATGTTGGTCCCAACTACCAACATTACCAATTAAGCAAGGTGATGCCTTCTGCAGTGTTTTTGCATATTGGAGACAAAGTACCAGGGATGGGGGGAATAAGTTGTCTATTTCTTTCCCCTTCCAAGTGGTACCTACAGCAAAATTATGCCTTCTTCCCTTCCTTGTGGCCATCCCAGGCACCATCACTGAACCAAGGTGAGTTGCCACAAAACACTGTCTCCTTGGTATGTTAATAGGTGCTTCTTTCAGCTTTAATCTGCTGACCTGCCTTGCATGTACAGTACGTTATCCATTTACAGCTTATGTTTTGAACAAAAATGCTTTGATTGCATCTTGTTGAAGAGAATGATTCCAAATGTTAGCAAAGTTTTGCTTACAGGGGAATAGGATCTTTATTCTAGTTCTGTGAACCATGTGTGAACTTTAGGTTTATTCCCTCTCTTCTGCTATGCTACAGAAAATAATGAAATTGACATGACAAAAAGATGTGGGCAATGGAATCAGCATTCAGCCTGACATTAACTGTTTGGGAGGCAGTTTTAATTTTTTCACACACTTGTTCCCTCTGACTCTCATGATTTGGGATACATAACATACAGTTGTTTTGAAAGATTGTTGATGCTGCAGGAAGCCTCCATTCTAAAGTATGGGATTGAAAATGACGAAGTGCAAACACCAGATTCCCCCAGGAAATAGCCTGGATGATTTTTTAGAACCTCTGGATAAATGAGATAACATACACACACAGAGAGAGGTACATCCTCCATGACCCAAGGGCCATTTTCAACCACTTTAATCCTATGACAAATTTTATTGGAGTTTGGTAACGCTAAACATAAAGATAGCAATAAATGTTTCATCAACAATATTTTTTAAAAAATATTTCAAGCTCCTCGGATAAATCAGCAAGTCATTATATTGCTTGGAATACAATTAAGTGAACTGCAGGACAGACAGCATGCTGTGTATACTCCCTGCTCCTTAGCAAAGTGTGGCATCAATATTTTATTTATAAAATAAGTAAACAAATAATTAGATATCTCATCAGCATCATGCAGAAGGGTTGTGATCGCCATCCCTGGTTTATAGGAAACCCAGATGTATTATTGGCAGGACATTAATGAACATGTTGGCATGTATGCGAATGTGTGCTTTCACAAATGGAAGAAATAGGGGTCTGTTTATTCACGCTGGGCTCCTAGGTCACAAGCCACCAGAACAAATCCACACCGCCAAACCAATTCTGTCTCCCTCTCCTAAAACAAATTATTTTCCTGCTTGTTACATTTTAAGCAGTATTTGGATCCAAGTCCTGGATAATCACAGTACTTAGTGTCTTGGGAGAGTGTTCTAAGCTTAAAAGGCCTTACTCATTACTGCATTATTCTAGTTCTAAAGCTCATGCAATTTCACCTATTTCAATATAGCTAAAGGAGGAAACAGCAGAAACAGCAGATCAAATTCAGCAAGTAGATACACCCTCCTGCCAAGATTTTTAAAAAGACTAGAATTAGAGAAATAAGTCACACTTCCTGAAGTCGCGGTGCACATCAGTGATTAAACCAGGATTCCAGCTTTTAGAATACACCACAATATCAGACATTACTGGAACAACCCCAAATTCCCACATATTTCTAAGCAGCAGTTTTGCCGATCTTCTTATCTTTTAAAATTGCATTCTCACTAAAAATGTATCTCTCATATTATCTGCCTGGCCAAATTGATCTGGCAGTGTTGGCATTCTCCAGGTTTCTTCAATTAAACAATACTATCTATCAGAATGTCAGAAGTGTACCTTCTCTATAGCAATGCCTGGCTGACATTACCCTCCCTGGTAGGAATCAGGCTGAAGAAGCAGGGGCCAGAAGTTCCCAGTCAAGTAAGAGTCATTATACAGTTAAATAAATAATCCCAACCCTCATCTTTGTCTTGAAAGAGAACAGCCAAATATCCATTAATTTTGGAAAGGCAGAGAGGAAAAAAAATCTAAAATTTAAACTTTAGAGCATTGACATATACTCATAACATTTATATGCATACAGGTATAAATGTACACATATGTGCACAAACATGATTGCATTATAGTGCAGTAGATAGATCTTCTGTTGGCTTTATTCTTGCCTACAACTAATGTATAGATAGTTTTTGACTTATGACTGTAGTTATATTTTTAAGTCATGCCAGTTGCTAAGTGGGTTACCTGACTGACCTGATTTTACATTTTTCGTGTGGTAATGATTAAGCAAATACTACAGTCGTTAAATGAACCCATTGTCCACAGTGGGCAGTTTATGCCAGAAAACAGAAGCAAATGCTGGGCTCTGTTATGCAAAGGGCTTTGTGCTGTTCGGCACCTTAGGGACTCTTGTAGCCCTAGAGTGGCACCATGCCAAAAAGCCCCTGAGCCACAGCATATTCTTTCTCTGGGCTCTGTGATATCACACACACACATGCATGCACCCCACATCCTCTTTCCTCAGTCTCCCTGAGCTTGTGTTATACTGTAACACAACCCTAACTAACATGCAGTCTATAGTTCTCCCAGGGCCTCCAGGCCCACAGTACTTCCACATGTCTGGGACTTCCTCCACTTCTGACTTAGTGAACTGTACATCTGGGGTCAGATTGCTGCCGCTAAGTGATTCAGACACATGACATTGTGCTTTATGACAGTATCGCTTAGCGACAGAGTTCCAATTGTAGTCATAACTCAAGGACTATCTCCATATTCTTAAGACTGGTTTCTGTTCAAAAATATGACAAAGCTTTCTAAAATAAAATTACAATAAAAATAAAATAAAATAAAAATAAAGGTGCCATACGATTGAGGCATGCAAAGTAAGATTTGATGCAGGAGAAAATTGATAGGGAGCTACCAAAAATCCAAAACCTGGCTTTATCCAAACTGAATGATGGAAGATTCAGGGCAATCAAAAGTGCTTAATTGGAATTCAGTATTACAAAATATTGTGATGGTTAATCTCAACAGCTTTAAAGGAATGGCAGTATGCCTCTGAATTATTGGTGCTAGAGAATCTGAAAAGGAGCTTGCTTTTGTTCTCATGCCCAGGCACGTGCTTAGGGTTACAATACAATGAACTAGATCGGCCTTTGATTCTCATCCACCATTGTTCTTGTGATTCAAATATTTTAGCAGGGAAATAAGAAAGCATTATCTGTTCTTGATGTCAAAAAATGAAGATCCTTTCCATGTAGTGAACAGGAGAAATATGGCCAGCAATATACTGATGGAAACAGTATAGTTTTGCAGCTAAGTGCTAGTAGAGATGTTCTGGTTTCATTTATTTTATGAATGAAAAAGAAAAGGACATTTCCAAATAAAACTATTTTTAAACATTAATGTAACCATGGGGCATTGGAGAGAGAGAGAAGGAGGGAGGGAGGGAAGGAGGGAGGGAGGGAGAGAGAGAGAATTGATATTGCTTTTATTGAGTTACAATGAAATTAACAACGATTACAAGGAAATACAGTGATAGCAAAAGAAAAAGTTGAATGATTTTATTTGCAGGAATAGTATAAGACACACCCAGCTATTCATTTTTTATTTACAATGTGGGCATATATTTTATTAAGAAACACTGGTGCACTAAACATGGCTCAAACAGAAACATTTAAAAACAATAAACAAGCACATACAAAACACTGAGAAATGATATGATGTATTGTGCTCTTACCATTCTTAATAGTGTATTCTATTTGCGGCATTTGAAAGCTCTGAAAAGATATCACTGAGCATATAAACTCCACTAAAGTGAAGAATATATTTGTGATGACTTTGATTCCTCAATGTTCTGTAGCAATACATCTTGAGGCTATACATATAATGGGTAGAAAAAAGTATTTTTAACATCTACTATGTTGCACTTTTATTGGATGTCCTCTGGTATAGCAAATACCAGCATTCTCTCAGACAGTTCACTGTTTTGTATAATTCTTAGTGACTTAGATTCTCCATTGCATTTTAAATTTCTTAGATTCCTTCTTTTCATCATTGCAAATTTTTAATTCATCAGTCTTTTCTAATTTTATTTTTTTTTATCTCCAGAATAAAGCAACAAATGTCTAAGGGGATTGAATCTGAAATTCTTAATCTTTTTCATCAGAATTTATAATGGCCTCCTTAATTTGGCAGTATCACTGAAATCTGAGATTACCATTCTCTCCAAGATGAACAAACACACAAATAAAAAGAGGAATTAGTACTAAAACTGTACATTCATAATTATGAAAATTGCAATATATAAGCGGTCAATAGTTTTCAATAGCTTGCTTGATCCTCTAGAATGGGGAAAAAATGAACAGGGATCACAATTTGTGATAGAATACGTATCTGCACACAGACCATCCCAGCATCCAATTCAATACATCTCCAGTGAAAAAAGATCAAATAGCTAGTGACTGAAAAAAACATCTGCCTAAGTCCCAGGAGAGCTTCTGCTTGGCTATACTGGGTTAGAAAGATAAATAGTCTGATGGCATATGGCAAAGTATCTTCCTGGGATTATAAGATTATATGTGGCAAGGGATGTGTAAATGAATATAAATCTAGTCTATGTCAATGTCACATGTACTCACATCTTATGCCAATCCATCCAATTGCTTTGCAAATTATTTAGAAAATACTGCCTCAAACCTCAATTTTCACTTTCACAAGGTTTTTAGATGTATCTTTCTGCAAAATACATATTTTTCTACATAACCTAGTAACATAAATTGCTACTTTCTTCTGTTTACTCCTTTTTTATGTTCAACCATTCTTTATCTCTTTGAGGAGCTGTTATTCTTTAAACTTTTCCTAAACTTTATTTCTTAGACAGCTTTTCTATGTATATGCTGGATTTGCATGAATTTTCTTTCCAAAAGGAGTGCCAATAAATTCCCTGTATTGCTGCCATGTACACCATGACAGAATCTGCTCTGGTGAATCACAGCACTACAGTGTAAAATAAACCCACAAGAGATTCCTCTTGCATGATTTTGCATAGTTTATATGAGGATGAACTTAACATCCATTCATTTTACAATTAAAAGAAACCACCGTAGAGTCAATAGCAGTTAATTATTTTCCATTCCCTTCTGGACAATTTCCTTTATACAGTAGTCAACTGTTGCAAACTTCCTGTTGGATACAGGCTTGCTCACATTCAGAAAATGCTAAGTGGAATCATTATGATAAGGTAGTAATAAGCCTTGTCTAGGCATTCATTAGAACAGTGTTTTTCAACCTGGGGAACTTTAAAGTGGTGGACTTCAAATTCTGGGGAATTCTGGGAGTTGGAGTCCACAGACTCTAAATTTTCTTATACATTCTAGTGCACGGGTGTCAAGCTCATGTTGCCATCATGTGATGTATTGCGATGTTTTTCTCCTTCACAGAACTGAGGTGGGCATGGCCTGCATACAGTATCTGAATTACTGCATATTTTTATTATTTGATTATGATTTCATGTTATAGAATTATTTGATTTTATAGATGTAACTGCCAAGAGTCACTTTGCAGCTGTCAAATTATGTAATAAATGAATAAAGGATGACAGGTCATAAATGAATAAAGGATGACAGGTCACAAAAATAAGAGGACATAAAGGAAGACCATAAACAACTGCAGAGATACTAGCAAGGAACTGATTTTTTTTAGAATGAGCTGAGGGCTTTAAGAGCAACAAAAAAAGGGGGGGAGGCAAGAACTGAGGTTTCAGAATTATAGAATATCTATTTCAAATGGAATATCCGCTTTGGATTATATTCTCTAGGGAGGAATTAAGGAGGACAGATTTCTCTATCTGAAAGAGGACAAATGTCTCCAAGAGGAGAAAAAGGAAGATCTCAGAAATTAGAGATCAATCACTCAGGTATCAACACATGGGATTTTTTTTTTTACCATAGTTGATAAAGTGATCCATATATTAAGATCCTTAAAAATAATGGGGTGGTCAATAAATCTTGTTGGGCTAACATTCTCTGATTTTTTCAGTCAGTAACTTCCCCAGAAGTTTCTAAGAACACTCATGACATAAGATACCTCAGTTTCAACAAAGGACTTGACAAAGTGTGCTCTGTGCTTTGAGAAGCAAGCTTATCAGTGTGGGTTGGGTAGCATGACAATCATACATCCTGCTACCTCAAAAATGATACTCAATAAATACCAAGTGACTCTTCTTCAGATGTGCAGGTGATGCAGCATTGAATGGGATAGGTTACATCCTAGGATTTAGCAATACTATTTAAAATAATTTTGGCTTGTTAGAAAAACGGGCTGAAAATCAGCATGCATTGTAACTGAGACAAATGTAATTTTTTTCACTCCAGAAGAAGAAACCAAGGACACAGGTAAGAAGGCATGGTGTACATCTGTTTGATAATAGTTATGAAAAAATATCTTGGATTCAGTTAGCTAAATAAAAACTGAAAACCAGTCAGCTGTGTGATGCAGCTGCAGGAAAGGCAAATGCAGCTTTATTCTGAATCAACAAAATATAAATCCCAAATTACAGGAAGTAATTGCTGTAATTTATTTTGCTTTAGTCAAATCCCCCATGGATACTGTGTACAGTTCTGGACACAAGTTAAAGATTCAGTAAACGCAGAGCAGATTCAGAGAAGGACAAGATAAGCAAATTCAGAGGAGACTAGAAATTAAGAAGCCTTATAAAGGAATTTAGGAGCAGATCGATCTTAGTCTATGACAGCCATTCTTGCAGCTGATGAAATGAACTGTAGATCACAAAAGTTTATATTTTTTTTAATAATATTTGTTGATTGGAAAAGATGCTGTTAAATGCATGTATTTAGCTTGGAGACAAGATGATTGAAAAGGTATGATAACTGTTCAAATCCTGGGAAAAGTAGCCATAAAAGATAAAAAACTGTTTTTTAATATTGGATCTAAGATATGGGAAGAAAGATTGGGGAGGATCCTAACAATAAGAACAGTTTGATAGGAGAAGCAATAATTGGGCAAATTTGTCGGCTCCCTTTCATTTCTCTGGGATGCTTTAATTTGGATTTCTGTACTGAACAGGGGATTGGACTGGATGGCCTAAGCAGTCTCTTCCAATTCTGTCAGTCTATAATATTATTTTGCCTTTAAAAAACCTTTTCTATTTTTTCCCGCCAAGGGCAAGATAGCTCTTCAGAAGCTCTAGGAGTAAAGCAGAAGCCTCCATCAGGTCACAAGTGTAAGTCTGTTTCTCCTCCCCCTTAATACTTCTTCCTATAAAGTTCAAATGGAAATCTCCCTGGAAATGTTCCTTTCAGCTATCTTAATACTATGATATTTGAAACTTTCACATTTCATCTACAATCAGCATTAAGAGCAAATGTAATCTAGATTTTTAAGCAATTATAATCTTGGGAAACAACCACTGTTGAACAACCACTTCTCCCCCACCGATAATTCTCTTTATATTGTAAAAACTAATTCTGCTGCAGCTATGCAGCTTGGACGCATATGGCATTAAGACAGGGGTGAAATGCTATCGGTTCACACCGGTTCAGGTGATCCAGTAGTAATAAAATCTACCAGTTCCAGGCGAACCGGTAGTAAAAAAAGCTACTGGTTCATCTGAACCGGTATTTCTGACGATCAGCTGTGCAGCACCATTTATATTCGCTAGAAAGCAGTAAATCCTGCTTTCTAGTGAATATAAACCGTGCAGCACAGCTGTTCCCCACCCTTGCTGTTCTACTTACCTTCTTAAGGCTCCTTTTTCCACATGAAGCACATGTTTGGTGTACACTGCGCATGCTTGGCATATACCATGCATGTGCAGGCAGTGAACCAGTGGGAACCTGTGGAGGATTTCACCACTGCACTAAGATACGGTGGTGATGAAGGAGCAGATGTACATGGCCAGTTCTCTGTATCAGGTTGAACTTCTCATTGAATTGTAAAGTCTACAGGAGAATCACAAGGATACTGGAAGAACATGGGTACAAGCAACTCCAGTATTTGAAACCCTGCCTTCTTAGGATTTCTACTTTCAAAGAAATTTGTGAGTGTGCTTACAAAGTCTTGCCTAGTAGGGCAGAGGCATCAAGACCCCAATGAAATCAGGACAAACACTTTGTGCATTCAATGTCCATCTTACACATTTAGCTCTTGATTATAAAGGTACTGTCCTCAGAATTGTAAACACAGCAAATGTTGTAAAACTCTCAAATTAATGCTAAAGTGGCTTGCATTTTTATTTCAGTTCTTTAAAGGAGAAGCTGACTACATTTTTTCAAAACTGACTATTGAAGATTAAAAATTCACCTTGAATATGAAAATCTTCTGCATCTGGAGCTCTTTGTTCAACTGACATTATCCCACAATTGTGTTAAAACAACTCAGCTAAAGTAAACTCAAATTAAAAAGCTGTGCAGTCTTCGTTCCAGTTATTACCACAGCCATATTGCTGGCATCCTTGCCATTTACTTAATGCCAGACAATCTGGATAGATGCCTATTGGGTTACTTGCCCTACTTGTTTTTTAAACACTCCTAATTTAGATATTAATATTTAACATCAACATTACTGCCTGACTTCCTACAGAGGAGCTTTTAGCCCATATGTATTCAATAAACTGAAAAGGGGGTTCTCCTGAGAATGCAAAAGCAGCTTAAGATAAGAGTCCTCACTACTCAGCACAGCTGCAGGTGTTCGTCACAAAACTCTAAATTCAATACCTGAACATCATTCATACTGAACTTCTAGCATTAGGATAAAGTAATTAAATTATAAAGGTGCATGAATTTTCATGAAAAATACAAGTATCTATTATACCTTACTATAAGAGCCTTGATGGTGCAGTGGTTAAAGTGCAGTGTTGGGCAAACTCTGCCCACAGCCTGGAGTTTGATCCTGACAAGGCTTAAGGTTGACTCAGCCTTCCATGCTTCCAAAGTCGGTAAAACGAGGACCCAGATTACTGAGGCAATAAGCAAATTATGCTTCTACCTTGTAAAATGCCCAGAGAGTGTTGTAAAGCACTATGGGGCAGTGCATAAGTACAAATATATGTCACCACTGAGCCACGGTGGCGCAGTGGTTAGAATGCAGTACTGCAGGCTACTTCTCTGGCTGACTGCAGATCAAATCTCACCAAGCTCAGGATTGACTCAGCCTTCCATCCTTCTGAGGTGGGTAAAATGAGGACCCAGATTGTTGGGGGCAATATTTTGACTCTGTAAACAGCTTAGAGAGGGCTGTAAAAGCACTGTGAAGCAGTATATAAGTCTAAGTGCTATTGCTATTGCTAAATGCTATTGCTATTGCTATTATGCAAATACATGTGTTCTATAGTATAGAAGGTTTTAAATCTAGGATTATGGAAGGGGAGTAAGAGGAGAAATAATTAATCTATATTGAAAATAAAATAAAGTCTTTACAAGCTAAGAAAAATGCTGGTTTAGAAATTTGCTTGTTTGGAGAGTTTGAGCATAAGATCTTATGAACTGAAATAACGTAGTCAAGGATAAAATGTGCCATGTGCCATTGCACATGATTGAGCTGTCCTTGTTGCTTCCTTGTTATGTTAGTGCATAAAAAAAGGACCTTGACTCAGTATGGAACAGATAAGCTTCGATGGGCCTCACTTCAGAAGCAATTTTCTGGTTTCTTTGAAGGGACAGGGGACTGAAGAGCGATTTTTCAGAAATGAAAATCAGCTATTTAATCTAAATTATCATCCACCAATATTCTCTAATATAAACTGTTATCCCTTCCAGCACCACCTTATATTCAGACATGAAAGGACCCAAACTATAACAAAGTTCAAATATAAAAGTGGGAAAATGCTTTTTCTCCATTTACTCTGTATGATCTCTCACTTTTTTTTCCTCTGTTATACACAAACATACATACACACAAATACATAAATTTAATGCAATTACTGAAATCTGACTTTTAACTTCCTGGAATTTTTTTCCCTTGTTGACTCGAGAGAGGGGATACTGGTAGTGTGTCCTGATTATTAAATTATGATTTCCATTATTTTGTAATATTGGCTGCCCTCACTTTCTGAGGGGGTTTCTTAAGAGAACTTCCCACTTGATGGTTAAGACTTATTTGAAATGTAGGAAGCAAGGGAGGCTTCAGATGTAGAAGAGGAGATCAAAAAAGCCAGAACATTTATTTGATTCAATTTAATCATTGAATCAAATAAGTCAATCCCAATGAACTTTGGGTGGTTCACAATTTGATAAATAATAATAAGTCTCTCTTTTGATGAAAGGTTCCAAGGCACAGCTGCAGTACAACTTCTTCTGAATTTACAAGTGCATTTTTTTTCCATATTACCTACCCATCATTAATGTTTATTATTATAAAAGGAATTGTTAATGGTATTATAACTGTATACAGCAGCCTTCCTAAATAAAATATGTAGGAACTAACTTCCAGAATTCCAAAACAGCATATACTGCACATAATTTTATTAAATGGTATATATCAAGGTCTCACATAATTTTCAGTGGAATTTCACTGAAACAGCTGTAAATATTAATGCTGTTTTCTCTTCTATCCTGAAGTCTCAAGTATTGTTTCAGTGAAGTTCAATTAACATTACACGCCTGGAGAAAACTGGCTCCTACAATTGACTGGAAAAGGGACATATACAAAAGAGGAATGGTAAAAAAAACTTCACACCTGGTGTAGTAAGTCATTTTAACTATTTTTAAAATGTTTTATTGATTAGATTTTTAGATTCCAATCATCATGTGACTCTCAAACTCTAAAAAATAAATTATTCATAATGCAATATTGTAATTAAAATATATTGAATTATAAAAAGAATAACCATATTTATCTTAAAACCAGAGCATTTAAATAATTGCAAATGTACTATTCCAATTAATTAAAAAGGACTTCCAGAATAGCTCTGCTTTAACCTGCTCCTGGAAAGTGGTGGGGCAAACCTCCTCTCCAATAGAATATGATTCTGTAATATGGAGATATTATAGAAAAGCATCTCCTCCTAATCTTGGGCATTCTAATCTCTCAGTGGTGGGGTGACTCCTACATGGAATTCATTCAATGATTATGTCAGGTTTCGAGGTCGTCTCAAATAAATTGCATTTTAAACAAAGTCTTTGAAGAAAAACTCCTATTTATTAAGCATGACATTCTGAATCCGACTCCATCGAAGCCAACACTGACTTCCAGACCCAAAACCCTCCCTTTCTGTTCCCCACTCCCCTGCACTCATTGGCCATCTTCCAAGTCATTCTACCACTAATCTACTGCTCTAGCTCAAAGGAATTTCCCCCCTCCCATCCCATCTCCTAGGGGATATTATCTCCAGGGAAAATAAGTAGGTGAAAAGTCAAACGTCCCTTTCCAGACGCCTCCGCTTCTCCTTCTTATGTCAACACTAGAGTAAATGCAGCTTGAAGTGCTGACAGATTAGTTATTGATCATTTTCCAGATGAAAAAAAATAGTTTGGAAGTATTAAACATATCCAAAGTATGCCTCCTAATTCTTCACTGCAATTTTTAGAAATGCATGCAGTTATATTTATATATATTGGGGAGAAATACATCAATGTGTAAATATTAGGAGCAATCGTATACTCAAATAAATTTTAGCTCTCAGTATGTTTAGATTCTAAAGTAGAAACAAGGTAGGACACATTTACTATTGCAAAGCTGACAAGGACCACAAACGACTGAGCTGTCACTACTACAACAAGCAGTGGAAGGCCTCTGATACTTCAAGGTACATGGGGCACAACCGAAACATCTGGAAACTGCAAGCAGTACAAGTTATCTTTCAGCCTAAGCTCAATTAGTTCAACTGCCTGCTTTGTGCAGCTACCCAAATTAAAGCATCATCTGCTCAAACATTCTCAGTGAAGGAGAACTCAATATCTTTTTCTGCAACTGGTTCCACTGTTGAACTGTTCTATTAAGAAGTCGTTCTTAACATTCAGCTAGAATCTGCCTTCCCTCAAATTAAAACCACTGTTCTATGTCCTGCCTCTGAGATAAGGACAGATGTTGGCCTTCTTTTTTGCGTTGTCCTTTCAGATAGTTGAAAAGTACTATTTGCTGGGCATCTTATGAGTTAAGCAGGGTCAGATCTGGTTAGTATTTGGATGAGATACCACAAGAAAATACCACAGTTATAGACCAAATTGGAAAGTCAATAACAAAACAGGAGAAAGCAGTGACAAACTACTTTGCCAAAGTAGATACATCCATACAGCTACCAAAAGTTTACATATACTTAATAGAGGCTAAACTAATGGAAAATGTGACCATTAAAAGTCATTGGAATATCACTTTTGTTTTATATAAAGCATTAAGTCTCTGAAGGTACTCAATACTTAAACTAAATAATAAGCCAAACTTTCTGGCTTACATTAAAAGTCCTTTTTTGTTTCAACAAGGATTTGGGGGGAGGGGGGCATTGGAGTTATTTAACTTTCAGCATGTTACTGCTACTTGGGGAGTATATTAAATATGATGTTATAATCTTATTTATTTGTTGTAAACATTTTTGAAGGCCCACGTGGCACCCAAACTGATACATCAAATAAATAGGTCCCAATATTATATCATACCAAATCTTTCTTCTGGGAGCAATTTACGATAATCATTAACAAGCAAGTCAAATCTCTGGTCAACCTCTGTCGTAGGAAACCTATCTGAGTTTGCAAAATTATTATGATTACATTACAGGTACTTCTCCAAAACGCTTAGTCTCTTAGTAAATCCCAAACCCTTGCAAGAGGAAGAGAATACACTTATGTGTTAGCAACAGGGGGAAAGCATGTGGGAGTGGAAAGATTCTAGAGGAGCACAGCCATCGCTTATGACGTATTTTACTTATTACTGGAGGATGGCAATTCGGCAGTAAAATACAATGTTGTCACTTTCAATATGTGCTAAAGGTGATTTAAAAGAGCTGGCTGGGAACAACTTACAGTGTTATCTGATTACAATACACCAGGTAAATCAAATTAATGGGAATGGGGGCTATATCATCTCTTCTGACAGCCCCAGATCAATTCTCCACTATAACTAGTTCAGGCAGAATTTTGAGGATCCTTCCCATCTTCTTAAGGACTTCATTTCAGAGTATCCAACTTTGAGAAAAAGGATTAAATTGTTGAGCTAAGAACAAGACAAATCCTGGCTTTCCTGCTTAGGAAGGAACAAGAGAATGGATGATAGCATCCAAGAAGAAAAAGACTTATGCCGAATATTCAGACTTCAGATGAATATTCAAAACAATTAAACAACATTAAAAGCAGTAGACAATATTAGAATTAAATACTAATAGTGTTTAAAAATTTCATAGATAAAAACACAATGAAGGATATGATCAAGGATATATTTGCCAGAGTCTAGGAGCTGCAGAGAAAAGGGCCCTCTATGACAGTGTTGGCGAACTGAGTGCCGAAATGGGAGTGTGTGCGCAGGGGGGGATGGAGTGCCGGAAACGGGAAGAGCCGTTCCCCAGTGCTCATGCACGTGCCAGGAAGCTGAGCTTCCAGTGTGCGCTTGCATGCCAGTCACCTGGTCTTCGGTTTCTGGTGAGCATGCACATGCGAAGACCAGCTGGCCAACACGCATGCGTGCGCCAGAAACCGGAAGCTCAGTCTCCTGGCGTGCATGGCAGCAACTGGTGTGCCTGGAGAGATGGCTCTGTGTGCCACTTCCGGCACGCGTGCCATAGGTTTGCCATTATGGCTCTATGACATGCCATGATGTATTGCTCTAAGTTACTTATTTATCTCCTCAGATATCATGAATTTGAACTGATTCTTTCTAATGTACAAGAGGACTCATCCCATAATTCACCATGCATCAATGATGGCATCTATGCTGCTGGATTGTGAGAGATTTTATCAGAGAGAAAAATCAAATCATTTCTCAACTTTGGCAACTTTAAAATGTGTGAACTTTAACTCCCAGAATTCCCCAGCTAGCAAGTTCCCAATCTAGAACAGTTCAGTAGACTTTATCCTTGCAGCTGTAATGTATGACGGGAAAAACTGTTGATGTTACCTAGTTGAATAATGAAACATCTTCAAGAAAACAAGCAAACACAGAAAGCACCAAGGACCCCACAGAACTCTTTTTGCTGCACATATTGCACACAAGCCTTCAAGAGTGTGTTTTTCAGATTCAAATATAGGCAGCTGCACTCTTGCTAACTATCTTGCACTTCGGGTGCCACAGTTTATCTGTGCACCATCTTTGCAGCATATTGGAAAGATCATAGGGGCAATTGTGTTGGCTACCTCAGCAAATTTCCTACTCTGATACCAATCAGGTCACTGACAGAATCATTAATGCAATCAGTCATGAATTATTCTAAAATCTCTTGGAATCCAGCTAGATCTGTTTTAATAGATTAATTCATCTTCACAGATCTACTGCCCATACAGAATCATAATTTGTCCAAGTTAGAGTGAATTTCACTTTGAGAGATTATTTAACTTTTCTTCCTAATAGATACTATCAACAGCACAAGCCAAATGCTTCTTTTTCCATCTAGTATGACCCAGATGCTGTCCCACTGATAGCATCTGTCACTTTACATCAACAGTTGCAAGCATGATCCCTACAGACAGATTACCAGAATTTATAAACTACAGCTTATCTTGGAACTCTAACCATAGGCATTTCTGGGCAGCTACTGTCATCAGTCACTGAAGAAGCAAGCAATTTTTCAGCAGAAGAAATTGGGCAGAATCAAATTCAATAGAAAACATCCATGAGGAGAGTTCGTGGCAAGTGTGTTTGTATGTGAAACAACTCTTTCTATCTTGGCCTCCATTGTGTAAGTTCACTGATTTCCTCCAAACACTGACAATTTCCTCCAGTACCTCACTATTCTTGAATAAATCAGCGAGGTATGCTTGAGATAATGAGTGAGTAAGCAGAAAATCCAATTGCACAGCACAAGGTGGCCAGCAAATCTGTGTATCATCCTTACTGTTCTATTAGCCAAGTGCTCTGCAGCATTATTAGATCCTGGAAGAACTCAAGGAGATGGGCCAAAACTATGGTCATCCCAACACACCAGCAAATTAATTTCATTTGGGTGAGGCAAAAGAGCTTTGAAATGATCCCACAGTGGTTTTATATTTCTCCACAAAGGTTTTGCCTTACTATTTTGCTGCTGTTTCTGCTTTAGCTCCTCATTCTGATGTGCTCCAGAAATTTTGGACTAATTTCCATAATTCTCAAGTGACATAGCCCAAAAAAAAAAAAAAGCCAAACTATGGAATTAACACTGAAATACAAATAGAAGGCAATAGCCTGAACAATGCTACTTTTGCATTTTCTGGTATCATCTTCCTCCCTCTCCCCCTCCTCCCTTCTTCTTCCCTCTCCAAATTCCATTTCTTTTTGTTTCTTTTTAGCCTCATTCAACATTTTGGAAATGCAGGATTTAAATATTAAATAGATAGAAGATAGATGATACACAAATAAACAGGATGCCAGCTTTGAGCTATTTAAAATATTGACTACATTTTTAAACAGGTAAATGTCATCAGAATAAGCATCAAACTGATTGAATAGAAACAAAACCAATGAAACAGATTGATTAGACTGCAACTTCCTCTCCCACTCCAGTGATATTTTGATTTAAGATCCCAAAAGAGCTTCTAGTGGGTGGTGGCAAAATTTCTTGTTTGCGGAAAAATAATGGGAGAGGGAAGAATCCAGCAAACACTGGCTTAGTTTTTCTATATGGGCATGTATGCATGTGGATGCCCTCTAGTCAATCGTGACTCCAGGCAACTATATGGTCAAGTCCCTGCAGTTCTGTTGACAATGTTTTTAGAAGACCTTTGGTCATTGCCTTCTTTCTATGGCTGAAAGAGAGGGGGGCTGGCCCTAAATCATTTAGCTGGTTTCTGTGCCTACGTTAGGATTAGAATTCAAACCAGTTTTCATTGCACTTCCTAGTGCAGTGCCTTTAACTGTGACACAAAAATGTATTATTTATTCATGTATTATTTAAAGAATGTATATGGCTCCTTTCTCACACAATAATCCTAGGCAGCTCATAACAAAACCAATAAAACACAAAACACATTATACATCTGCTTCCACTGTTCCATAGCAACCCATACAACTCAACTCCTTCCATCCTAGCCCAATTCTGAGTGAGAGAGTCAGGTCTTCCTGGTTTTCCAGAAGTCAAAAAAAGTAACCCACCCACTGATCTCAGCCTCAGATTAGTGTCTCTCAGATTAGCTTTATTCCACTTTGTTAATTATTTTGACAGAAACAGCAACCTCTGAGCTTTTGAGGACACCAATGAAACCAACAGATCTCACATTCAGTACAGCCCATTCATTTCTATGCCTTAAACTCTTCAAGTGATGATCCTTTCTCAGAGCAAGTACCTTATATAGGAATAAAGAACGAACATTGTCTTACCTGAATGTTCCTTTTCGGAGTACTGCGACTGCAGTCCATAGCTGGGTTTCTTCATCATCAGTTCCTTTTGACTGGGTGATATTTTTAGACATATCTCTCTTCGCCCTGTGGCCACGCCCCCTGCTCCCATAATGCACCAGTCTTTGAACGAAGGCGCGACCACCTAAGACAGTCCAAGGAAAGCCAACAGGTCGACAATCACAATAAGTCCAGAATGGCCCGGACACCAGTAGTCCATAAACAAAAGTCATACAAAAAACAAGGGAGGGAATGGACTGCAGTCGCAGTACTCCGAAAAGGAACATTCAGGTAAGACAATGTTCATTTTCCAGAGTACTGCTCCTGCAGTCCATAGCTGGGATATACCCAAGCTCAGAAATAAGGGTGGGAAACTAAAGGCCCCCGGAGTCCTGCGTCCCCAGAACGCTCTGCAGGACACGACGACCAAAGGAAGCCTCAGCCGAGGCAAATGAATCCACCCTATAGTGTCTGATAAAAGGTGTCACCGAGGACCAGGTGGCAGCCCGGCAGATGTCAGCAACAGATGCCTGAGTGGCCCAAGCGGCTGACGTTGCTGCACTACGAGTAGAGTGAGGCAAGATCCCAGCTGGGACCTGCCTGGCCTGGTTCTCATAAGCAGTGGAGATGCACGCCTTAATCCACCTGCCCACAGTCGATGGAGATATTTTTTGGCCCAAGGATCTTGGATGGAAAGAAATCAAAAGGCCCTCCGTTTTCCGGAACGACTCAGTCCTGCGAATATAATGCCGGAGAGCCCTGTGCACGTCAAGGGTGTGCCAATCCCTCTCACGTTGGTACTTGGGCGACGGACAGAAGTCAGGAAGGATTAATTCCTGAGCGCGATGAAAATATGAGTTCACCTTCGGTAAAAAAGCCGGGTCCAGTCGAAGAACAACAGTATTAGCGTGGAAAATACACAAGTCGTTCCGGATTGACAGAGCTGAAAGCTCGGATATTCGTCTGGCGGAAGTGATCGCCAAGAGGAAGGCGACCTTATAAGACAAGTACTTAAGAGACAGAGCCCAGCGGTTCGAAAGGGGGACTCATCAGCGCTTGAAGAACAAGGGAAAGGTCCCAGGTCGGATATCGACGAACTGGAGGCGGATGTAAGTTCATAGCCCCATGCAAGAATTCTCTGAGTTGGGGGTGCTGAGACAGAGACGAGTAAGGTGGACAGCGAACGACGGTGGACAAGGCAGCAGTCTGTCGACGAAGGGTAGACGGCGACAGGCCCTTGTCCAGGCCAGATTGTAAAAAGCAGAGGATGTCAACGACCTGAGCCGACGTAGGGTCCACCAAGTTGTCAGCACACCAGGCGCAGAAGGCCCGCCATGAGGCCTCGTATATGCGCGATGTCGAGGGTCTGCGAGACGCCTGTATAGTGGTTATGACAGAATCAGGGAGACGGTCCTTACGCAGGATGACCCGCTCAAACGCCAAACGGCCAATTGGAGCCATCCTGGATCTGGGTGGAACACCGCTCCTTGGCGTAGAGAGAGACGGCTCGTTGGAATCTCCCACGGGGGAAGTATGGACAGAGCCACCAGGTCAGCATACCACAGCCGACGAGGCCAATTGGGAGCCACCAGCAGAAGTTCCGCACGTTCTTCCAACAACTTTCGAATGACTTGAGGAATCAACGGAAGAGGAGGAAAGGCGTACAAAAGGCCAGTTGGCCAGCGGCACCGTAGAGCGTTGTGGTCCTCTGCCATCTGAGTTGGGTAACGCATCACAAACCTGGGAAGTTGGGCGTTCACCGGACTGGCGAAGAGGTCCATAACCGGCAGGCCGAAGATGGTGACAGCCTCCTGGAAGATCTCGGGATCCAGTTGCCATTCTGACTGATCTATCAGCTGCCTGCTGAGCCAATCTGCTCTGACATTGTCCACGCCCGAGATGTGATCGGCCTTCAGAGACAGAACGTGACCCTCGGCCCAAGAGAACAGCTTCTCTGCTTCCAGCATCAGGTCCCTCGACCTCGTGCCCCCTTCCTTGTTTATATGGGCCTTGGCGGAGATATTGTCCGTGAGGACGAGAACGTGCTGGCCCCGCAGCAGAGACTGAAAGTGGCAGAGAGCTAGTCGAATCGCTCTCAACTCCAAGAGATTGATGCTCAGCGTTTGTTCCAAAGATGACCAGCGGCCCTGCACCATCTGATCGTTGAGATGGGCTCCCCAGCCCAGGAGACTGGCATCTGAGGTCAATGTCAGCCGATCCGGGAGCAGGAACTGCGTGCCGAGAAGAAGGTTGGGACCTGTCCACCAGTTGAGGGACATGGAAATTTGAGGGGGGAGAGGGACCTTGTGGAGAGAATCGCTGCGACCCGTGCGCTGAAAGGGTAGCAGGAACCACTGCAACGGCCTCGTGTGTCTGCGCGCCCATGGCACTATCGAGAAGCACGAGACCATTTTTCCCAACAACTGGGATAGATGTAGTAGAGGAATAGTCCGCTTGGATTGAATGAGCCGAATCAGGTTGCGAATGCTTTCCGCCCTGTCCGGGGAGAGGGAGACCTGGCCCCGAACGGAGTCGATCACCACCCCCAAGTGTTGAAGAACAGTGGCTGGGTGCAGATGACTCTTTGGGAAATTGATCGAAAACCCGTGGTCCTGAAAGGAGCCGATGACATGGGCCAGGTCCCGAGATGCTTGGCTTCTGGAGGAGGACAGGACCAGGACGTCGTCCAGATAGCACAAAACCCTCACAGGTAACATCCGGAGAGCAGCCGCCACCACCGCCACCAGTTTTGTGAAAGTCCTTGGGGCAGATGACAAGCCGAAGGGCATTGCACACTATTGATAATGGTCCTCCCCAAGTTGGAAACGCAGATACTGGCGATGGGCCGGGAGGACCGGAACGTGCAGATACGCCTCCCTGAGATCCACAGACTGGAGGAGGTCGCCCCGTCGCACTCCCGCGAGGATGGATCCCAGGGAGTGCATCTTGAACCTGCGGTAGCGGACCGACAGATTCAGCTGCTTCAGATTTAAAATGGCTCTCCAACCCCCCGAATGTTTGGGGACCAAAAAGAGAGTTGAATAGAAGCCCTTGCCATGCTGATCCAGTGGAACAGGTTCTATTGCACGGATAAGGAGTAGGTGGAGTACCTCCTTCCGCAAGAGAGCGGTCTTGTCGGGGGAAAGGTGGGTCGGACAGCGGACGTAGCGAACCGGAGGGCGTCCCAGAAACTCGATGGCCAGGCCTTGAGATACTGTCCAAAGAATCCAGGCATCCTTGGTTGAGTGTTCCCATTGGTGGCTGAAAAGTTGGAGCTGTCCGCCAATGGGATCCTGCAGACAGTAGTCATTTGCCTCGATGGGATTGGCGGAAACCGGCTCCACGGAAGGGGCGTCTGGAGTTGCTGGCTCTGGACCTGTCCCGAAACCGTTGCCTGTCCGATGATCGGTCGGCCCCAGGAAAAAAGTTGCGCTGTGAGTAGGGGCCCCCCGACCTCGACGAGGCCCGAAAGGGCTGACGTTGGGAATAGGGTGCGTAGCGCCTTTCTGGTCTGCGGTACGAAGATGTGGGCATCACTTTCCGTTTATCCTTGTCTTCGACCAAGACAGGATCTAGGGCAGGACCAAAGAGGTTCGGGGCCTTAAAGGGGGCCGCGGCCAACTTCCACTTTGCTTTGGCATCAGCTCTCCAATTTTTGAGCCAAAACACTCTGCGAGACGTCACAGACGAGGCCAAGGCCCTCGAGGCGAACTTTACCGAGTTTAACGAGGCATCTGCCGAATACTCGGTGGCAGCCACAATCTTATTTATATCTTGGTGAAGACGAGCGTCTTCCGCAGTAGTCTCTCCTGAAGTTGCCTCAACCAAAGCAACGTGGCCCTATCAAAGAACGACGTAGCAGTCGCCGTCCTAATTGTCCAAGCAAGAGATTGGTGCTCCTTACGAAAGGAGAGTTCAGTCTTTCTGTCCTCTGATTTAAGAACGTCCAAAGCGTCCAAAGACAAGAGCGAAGAGGAGGAAAGGCTTGCAATCGGAGGATCAACCACAGGTAAGGATAATAAAGAGTCCAATTCCGGAGCCCCACAATATAGCTTTTTGTCCAGGCTGGTAGGACCCATCACAGAGCCTGGTTGAGACCAGGGGGACTGTAGGACATCAGCAAAAAGTTGAGGGCATGGAATAAAGTCCTTCCCCGGCTTGGATGACGAAAACAAGGCCTCATGAGGAGCTGAGGAAGTAGAAGGTTCAGCTGATGGGACACCCATATTAGTGATCTGTCTAGCTTTATGCAGCAGAGATTTAAACAGCGAAGGCCGGAACAAGCCAGAAAAGGCCGGGGTGTCCGGAGCAAGGCCTTCATCCTCTGAGAACTCCAATTCCTCAGGCAGCTCCTCCTCCTGCTCAGAGTCCTCAGAAGAGATGTGAGCCATCTGGGATGGGGACTTGGAACGACCAGGAGCTGAGTGCGAAGTGGAGGACGGAGCCGGAAGAGGTTGCTGAAGGACAGATTGTTGAAGACCGGCAGCCAAAATGAAAGAGAGCGTTGGACAACGCTGCCTGGAGGTCCACCTGTGGAGTCAGCATCTGCCCGTCTGGACCCCGGAGTCCGGCAGCAGTAGGGGTAAATGTCGCTTCAGCCCGACGAGAAGATTGAGCAAGAGGTTCAGCAAGTCCCACAGCCGAAACATCTGGTAAGGACATAGAGGTCCTTTTGGATAGGCCACAAGATAGTCCAGGTGGGACCTGAGAAGCGGGGATGTCATGTTCCGGGGTGAGCGCCAAACCCCGGTCAGGAGCAGCTTCAGGGGCCAAAGGTGAGTGACCTTGAGGAGGCAGCTGCTGGCTGGATGCGAAAACAGAAGCAGAGGTGGCCAGCCTGGCCCTATCATATTGCCTCTCAAGCGCCCTATGGCGGCGCTGGGCATCTTTCTCCGCCGCTGATGAGAGCCTGTGCTGGTGAGGCTCAGTAGAAGCGGCAGCAGGCCGTCCTCGTGACTTTGATTTGTCCTTGGCCGGGCCCTGGGTGGGCTGGGCTCCCGCTCCGAGTCAGAGGACAAAAAGGAGTCCGCCATAACGGGGAGAAAGTCAATATATATATGCAAAAAAACTTGTGTCTTGTTTGATTGTCTTTTTTTTTTAACTATTATAATTATCAATATTTATGGTTTTTCTTTTCTTTTCTTTTCTTTTTTTTTTTGTAACAACGGTAAAAACTATATACAAGAGTTAACGCAGTCTCCTATGATGGGGGGGGTGCAGCAGGTAACAAGGAGACGCGGTGGAAAGGAGACCCCAGAAGGCCCCAGCTGCCCAGGCTCCAAATTAGGGAAGGCTGGCCTCTGATCCCAGCACACAGGGATGGCGATGAGGCAAGTCAGAAACCAGAAGTGCTCGAGGGACCCCCCCCCAAAAAGGATAAAACTATCCGGCACAGGAAGGATCGGAGCGACTAGCCGAGGAAGGAGACAAAATGGCCGACGCAGCGCAGACGGTCTCAAAATGGTGCCCGCAGCGCTCCGACACGCACAGGCCAGCAGTGGTTAAATCGGGCGAGCTTGGAGCATTAATCAAGGCCAAAAAGCTCGTCCTTCTGCCCAGCTACACGCCCCAAGGGCGCCGCCCGAAGGTCGGACGCCCAGCACTCTCACCACCGGCTGCTCGGGACGGCGAATCTCCGCAATCTCTCTGCCGATCAAGGGGCCGTCAATACAGGCAAGGCAAGCCGGCTGCGCTAATTAGGCCTGGCTTCAGCAGGCGCGATCACACACAGACGTCAGAGCCTGCAGGGCAAACCTTGCAAAGCTCCGGAGCCGCCCCTACGAGCCGAAGTCCAAATCAAAGGTGTGGGGGGTGCCTGCGGCGATCCTCAACGCCCGCACTCACACCGGCGGCTGTAATAGAGGGCAGGGGACCGCCCCGAAGGGTCAGAAGCCCCAGCTGCGGTCTGACGGCAGTCAGAGACCTTGGGAGAAAAGCGGACTGGAGCCCCAGTGCCGATTTCAAATCCCTGCAGCTTTCTCCTCTATAGGCTCTTACCGAAGAAAAAAACTAGCAAAAAAATTAAATAAAAAGGCCTAACGCCAGAATCCTAAGAAAAAGGTTGAATACGAAGAGAGAAACACACACCAGTCTTCAGTGACTGAGTGAAAAGACTGGTGCATTATGGGAGCAGGGGGCGTGGCCACAGGGCAAAGAGAGATATGTCTAAAAATATCACCCAGTCAAAAGGAACTGATGATGAAGAAACCCAGCTATGGACTGCAGGAGCAGTACTCTGGAAAAAGGGACTTTCTCACTGGTTGACCTCCTCACAAACCCTCAACAGTACTGACATTGCTGACATTTCAGCACAAAGTTGTTTGTTCTGACATGTCTTCATTTTTTAATTTCTTTTTATTATATTGATTCTTATTGTTTTACAATATTATCTCTTTGCTGAGTACTATAATCTTTTCACACCCCTTGAAATGAAAAATTGCTGTCTTAGTTCTTGGGAGGAAATGCAGTTTTAAACAATGCTAATAATTATATAGAAAACATAAACTCCAGATGCTATGCTTTAAATAACTGGTTAAAGGATATTTGAGTTTAGCTGCTGCAGTTCCTTTTGCTTTTGCTTTTTTTACTTGCAGTTGTCCAACTATGCTACAAATGTATGACAATCTTCCCAACAATAACCTTCTAATATTTTAAACCCACAAAGAGATGAACTTGTCAAATACTTTTGTTATGCCTAACTTAACAGAGTCACCAAAACCTCCTTGTAGGGTATCCAAAATTGTGGAAAGCCTTTTTAAAATCCGTATGTTGCATATGGACTGTATTTACCCACCAAAATTGTAATGCATGATAACAGCTTTCTTCTCTAGTATTAAAGCCTGTTCATTGGACTTTTTTTCTGTTCTTTTTTGTTAATTCACCATAGTCTAATCAATTTCCTAATTACATCCCTGTGTTGTTTTCCAGTGACTTCCTGTTTTCATCCCCTTTAAATAAGCCCTTCTGAAATGTTCAGTCATTCAATGCAAATACATAATAGTTAAGAGTCTTTTAACTCATCCCAGCCATTGTAGCCCTCTGAAGGACAGCCTTCATGTAGTTTTGGATTAAGACATTAGGCCCATGATGGCGAACCTATGGCACGCATGCCACAGGTGGCACACGGAGCTGTATCTGCGGGCACGCAAGCCATTGCCCTAGTTCAGCTCCAGCATGCATGTGCATGCTGGCCAGCTGATTTTCAGCTGCCCCTTCCCTCCTAGGAGTCTCCACACGGCCTGTTTTGGATGCCAAGTAGGTACGGGGCTTGTGCGGAGGCCCTGGGAGAGCGTTTTCGGCCTCCGGAGGGCCTCCGTGGGGGTGGGGAAGGCCATTTTTGCCCTCCCCAGGCTCCAAGAAAGCTTTTGGAGCCTGGGGAGGGCAAAAAACAGGCCTTCCGGTTCCACTGGAAGTCGGGAAACGGGCCATTTCCAGCCTCTGGAGGCTTCAGGTCTGCTATGCCCAAAATGAGGCGTGGGGGGTTGTACGCATAAGCGGGGCGGGGGGGCAGAGTGTGGGGGGTTGAATTATGGGTGTGAGCAATTAGATATTTTATGAACACATGCAATTAAAGCTGTCCAGAGCTTTAAATCTGGCAACCAGATGTTACAATATGAAACAGTCGATAACAGCCAGTTTGTTCACTATGCTGATTGGAATGTTCTTACCTTTGCTCTTACAAATTAAACAAAATTTCAATTAGGCACATAATAGCATGTACATGTTGTTATATTAATCATTATTGTTTACAGAAGAAATAACAAGGAATACACCCCTCTTTTAAATCTCATGGAATAGGCAAATTGATAGTAAACAGACAATGGTCTTAGAGAGCTAAGCCTTATGTTTCAGCCCTTAGGTCTAATCAGAATTTTGGTTTCCTTGCATTTTGCCTCTTTTAATTGTGCTATAATATATCTATCTAGTCTAGTTTATAAACAGGAAAAGATCTATCTATGTGGTTGGTAGGATTCAAAAACAATGGAAGATAGTTAATTAATCTAGCTAATAAGATACCAGTTTCTGTGTAGTTCTTATTTTATAAAATTTACTCATGTAATTTTTAAAGTGAAATTTCATAGCTATTTTTAAAGAATTCAGTACTGTCTTTTATATATTTTTTCATGTTCAATAATCTCAGTATCCCCAATTTTCCAATCTGCCAGGTAGACACAAAAGAAATCTTGAATATGGTCAAGAGTTAGAAGAAAATGAAAAAAGTTAAAACATCAAAGGGGATCAAGGGATCTATTTTGAAGTTTATCAATAAGGTTTTAAAAAGTGATAGTGACAAACTCAAACCCATAACAATTAATGTTACAATAGGCTTAGAATAATGATGAAGCTGCTAAAATGTCATTGAATCTCACTTTCACATAGAGTGGATAAACTCTATGAAGCCCAAAAATCATAAAATTATATCTGAGTGATCCTGCACTGTTGACAGAAATCACTGCAAATTTGAGATCCAATTTTACTAATATCACTTCTTCTCAAAATATTGATGTTTCTGATTTATCCACATCAAGTAGGAAAACTGCTGGAAAGAAGAGATATGTAAACTAGGAATTGTTCTGCAAGCATTTGATCAATGGGAGAGTGTCCAGAGGAACTGGCCCATTCCCTCGCCTTCAGCTGCTCAAGTGTATTGCTGAGTGTACAAACTATTTGGCTGCAGAAAGTGTTGCAATTTATTTCAAACTAATTTTGATGACTGAAAGAATGCAAATACAAAGATTACTGCTCAGAACGCTGCTTTTTTTTAATTATTTGTACTGTAAAAATTAGTGAAACTTTCTTCCCGAATAAAAAGGATAGGCCCAGGAACAAAGTTATGCTACTAAGAATATTTTTTTTAATAAAGTGAAAGAAATTAATATGAGGAAAAAAATATGGAGAGTTTATATACTTTAGCAGATATGGCTATATTTCTCCCTGCCCAACATGAAAATCTACAAAAAGAAATACACAGGGGTTTTCCATGGGGGTAAAAAGAGATGAGAACATGAGCAGCAGCATAGAGTCCACTAGGGAAATGTGTTCATCTCAGCCTGGCTCAAAATAGTATCTGACAAGAGTGAATCACACAAGTTCTGAAAAACTCACAAGAAATAAAGTTGAGAATCTATAGTTGCCACCCTCAATTTCACTCCCTGTCTGGTAGCTTATTGGCTTCTACTGACAATGAGTAGCTGAGCGTCTGTCTACTCCTCCATTAAAGGTAAATAAAATGGAGAGGGAGAAGGGAAGGGGAGGGAAGGGAAGGGAAGGGGGCAGTAATGAGGATGATACTGAAAGAATGAATGGAAAATTTTAATCATGAGTCTGTGAAGCTGAAGCTGAAGAATGTAGCACTAGCAGCAACCAGAATGGTACCAAAAGCATATATATGGTCTTTCTCCGAAAACACTACCTACCCCAATAATATGCCCAACCCTAATTTTTTTGGCCTAATATTATCCCTACCCCAAAAATAAGCCCAGGGGGATGGGTGTGGCCAGCACGAGTGGCAGTGCGGAGGCAGAGGAGGGCAACTGTCTGGCTGCAGCTGCAGCCCACTGGCCCCTTGGGGCAGCACAAATACCACTTTTGCCCTTCTTTTTCTGGGCACAGCGCTTATGCTTGTTGAGCCGGCAGGTTCATAGCCAACTACTTTGCTTTTTCCCTCTTTTTGGGAGGCTCGCGGGAGGCTTTTTGGCAAATGGTAGGAATATGGGGAGGTGGATTTTCCTGCCCATCATCCATTCCTCAAGCTCAGAACAGACTGAGGGAAGGATGGCAGGCAGGAAAATCCCCCTCCCCATTTTCCTCCCGTTCACCAAAAAGCCTACATTCTGAACGCTGAAGGTTCAGAATGGAGGTGACAGTGCATCCACGGCGCGTCCATGGCACATCCAGCTCACCAAGTCTGGCCCGCTGCACCTCAGAAAAAGTAAGACCGCCTCAAAAATAAGATGAAGTGCTTATTTCAAGTCTAAAATAAAATAAGATGGTCTTATTTTCTGAAAAACACAGTAGCTCCACAACTGACAGAAATGCAACAAAAACTATTAGGAGGCTGAGTGTTAGGAAAAGGTTACATCAGTGGAATGTGTTTCATTTCTTTGCTCTTTCACTGTCTATAAAATATTTAGCAATTAGGGTCACACAAGTCAATAAATCAAATATGTAAATGTATTTAACATGCCCAATAGGGATAAATAAGTAGCAAGTGTTGGAAACTATGAATGAAAACAAGGATTATATGGACAGGGTTAAGTATTCTCCTTCTATGGTATGTTTTTGATAAAAATTAGTCCCCTTTTCTTGATTTTACTATTTCTCCCTGGAAGATGTAGCCATTGGCACTAAGAATAAGTAGAACACTACCAGTTCTTTTGAAGTTCTAAAGGCAGCACAGTAAATGTCCTTCATAGCCAGTTTCATAGCTAGGGAGAAAAGCATAGGTAGAGACCCTTGGTTCTCATCCTCTTACAATATTTGTTTCAGTTGACTTCTCTAGCTAACTCTGAGAAAATTAAACATTGTTAAAAGAAGTGTTTTTAAAATGTATTAGTAAGTTGGGCAAAATTGTTTTAAATTGGGTAAAAGTTGGGTTTTTCTTTCGGTAACTTAACGTGTTTTAGCTACATTGAGTAAAAAGGACTTTCTATTAAATGGTTTTGGGTTTTGGGTAATGGTTTTGGTTTTGGGTAATGAAGGAAAAAGTTTGGGACGCAGTGGCTTAACTGATAAGGCCCAAAACACACACTCTTTGTCTGATCTCATCAGGCAGGTGAAAACATTAGGAGAAAAATGATCCTGTAAGTAAACAATATTTATCTATTTATTTATTGTAACTTTTTGCCACCAACATCTGCAGATTGCCTGCAATTTACATGTCTAAAATATAAGCAGATAAAACACATTAAAGCAAAAAATATAATACCACACCATAATTTACAAAGAAGAAGCAAAATATGTAATACAAAAAAGTATTTTAGGTATAATAATTTATCATTTTAAAAGGTGTGTAAAAGCGAGCATCACTTAGCAGTAAACATTATGCACAAACACTGAATCTTTCTATTTGCATAAAATAACAAATATATGTAAATTATGACCTAGAAATTAAAATGCATGTCTAAACCAAGTTTGATTGTGATACCTTGCTGTTCTCCAAAGTATTATTATTGTTAGCTACTGTTTCTCAGTGGATTCCAGCAGTCTAGAAGACCCTTGTTTTCTGCCATGGCCTTCATTGTTTGGAACGTCTTGCTGCGAGATGTGAGATCTGCCACCGCCCTTCTGGTCTTTAGAAAGAACTTTAAAAGCTGGTTCTGACAGTTGGTGTGGGGACAACAGAAACTGTTGTCTATATGTGGTAGATGCAGTGACAGAGATCACAGCACCACTGCTCTGCTCTAAATCCATGGTCTTTTACTCTGTATGTAATCTTTTCTAATTTTAATCTAGTTTAATATTTATATTGGCTTTTATATCTCTATTTCTATAATAGTGTAACCCACCTGTCATCACTCACCCTAAACAAGAGATGGATGATATATAATTTTAATAAATAAATAATAAACAAACAAATAAATAAATTTCATTATTGATTTGAGCCAAATTTTATTTGTTCTCTAGCTGTTTAAAGAACCCTTGATTCTAAGCAATTTTTCTGAGCAAAAGACTTCCTTCAGTGAATCAGTTAACACAATCTGTTCTCACTTCATTTGACCTTAAGGCACAACACTCAAAATAGCCATGTACCCAACCATCATGATATGTAGCAAGTCTTCATGATTTCCCATTGAACTTTCACACCTGTTGGAAAACTTGAAAACCTCTACTAAAAGTTTATGTTCTATACATCCATTACCTTCCTCCAGCCTGTTTTGTACATTAAATTTAGCATATTCATAGAAAACAACACTTCCTAGTCCAAAATCAGCATCCAACATGGCAACCCATCTGGTGAACTTAAGCTCCAATTTGCAGTTTACGCTATTTTTCTACACCATATGCTTCATGCCTCCAAAACAATTCTAGCATTTCCACTCCTCCATATAAATACACTTTCCTAGAGCAAAACAATTTCATATAAAGTTTAAATATAATGGAATAAATCATTTATTGTCAAAAAGCTTGAGTGAGGTAAATTGGGGAAACCCATGCTTAACTCAATGCTCAACTGCCTGAATAAATTCATAAATCTCTTTCATTATTAATATCTCTAAAACTGTGTCATTATTTTCTCTCCCCAAAGTGTAGGAGTTGGAAGTTTTATAGAAAGTTTTCTCAACTCAAATTAAGTCAACCTAGTCAAACCGAGGCATACAATTATGCCAAGGTCGGAGGGAAACCCATCCACTTGCTTTAACAGACTTTTGGCTTCATTCATGCAGGGAACAAATAATGTCAAGAAAATGTTTTAGATGAGTAAGCATAGGGGAATCTCCTAATAAGCTATTATTTTTTTCCAAGAACCCAATCATCTCCACCAGGGATGTCAATTAGCCTGTGTCCTATCAACTAGATTATCCATATAGGGCTGGACCTGTGACTGATATATAGAACAAAAAGACAGTATTAGCTTCATGGTCTGTACTTCTGGGCTTGTGGGTAGGAGTGAAAGAGTAAAGTAAATAAACGAAACTTTTAAGGAGCTAACTGCCCTCCAGGCTGGCAGACTGCAAAGCCATCCATGCACCATGGATGGAGTGGAGCTCTCAAGATTGGGCAGGCAAAACACAGCATAAAATAACTTTTTGTGAAGCAGTTTGATTTTTATCCATAGTTTGCCAAGGTAAGGAAGTATTGCTTCCTCTGACCCTGACTTTTCTAAATAGAAATTCTGCAAGCAGCGTTCTGCCAAAGTAAATAAATCAATCCCATTTTCCTCTCTTGTTTCGGTCTTTAAAGACAGCAGCTTGAGTACCTACAGCTTAATTTGCTTTGCATTTAAGAGATTATCTCTGTCCTTGTCTGCAAAAGAAAAGTTACTGTGTACCTCTTTTACCATGAATGCAGTTTTAACTAAATTTCCTTTAGAGTTAATCAAGGGATTCAGGTAAAACTTCGGTAGCAACTTCTCATTGATAACAAAACATTTATAGACTCTGTTTTTTTTTTTCATTTACTCTCTCCCCTCCCCCTTTGGTTTCTGTGCTGGATAAAAATTATCCGACATCATGTATATGCTGACTCTTAAACTACAGATCCTTACGATTTTTCATTGCCAGGAACCTGCCATTTTTTCAGTAGTTAAAACTACCTAAATCCAACTTTTCTTGCAGGCCATCTTTGCCCTTTCTCTTTCCTGCCAGCTCCTTAGCCCATTTCAACTCCCTTTCCAGGAGAGATTCTATGACCATGTAAAAATCTTAGCTACTGCCTCTCAGATTCTTTGCAAACAGAGTTTATCATCTTCAGGTACATGCATGTCTGTAAGCTGTAAGACATTATCTACCTACTTCTCTCAGTCACACTGGCCTTTTGTCTATCCAAAATCTATTTTAACTTTATTTATCTATCCCAGGGCTTTTTATTTTCTGATTATGCTAATACTTATATAAAAACAGTCACAAGGTGACAAAGTTAAAATGAGATACCCACTTCATTATATGGAAAATTGTTTTTACTTGGAAAATAAATGCATTTTCTTTTGAAAGATTTTACAAAGTTCATGCAACAATCTATGTTCATGGTAGCAATGTCCAAAGAAAACCAGAAAATCATTTCTACAAATCCTTCTGAATAATTAATATTACCTATTTATGGTATCTTGATTACTACAGATTGACACAAAAGAATAACAAAATCACCACTTGTTAATTCCCCTACACACTCAGTATAGAACACATTTTTGATATTTTCATTTTTCTACTCTTGATTACAGTCATGTGATTTCCCTACTTTCTCATACAGATACGACCTAATTTTCATAGAGTTTATTCTGAAAAGCTTTGGAATATGATATACCCTTTGTCACATTTCATGTTTATGTGATATTAAGCCACAAAAGGTTACATTTATCCTGGATAAAAAGCATTTTTTTCTGAATTTATCAGTATCTGCTTAACATTCAGACTAGTTATACATAGGATAAAAGTGGTATTGCGTTGTTTGGTATATACATGATATATTAGAACTCCGGAAACCGAAGTAAACTTTGCAATATTCATAAGATTCATTAGAAAACATTAATCTTATTTAACAACATGTACAAGATAACTAGTTAAAGAAGATGGTGGCTTTCCAAATAATGAAGTTGCAACTCTATTTACAAAAGAAGGCAAGTAGAATTACATTTAATCGACTGAAGTAAGCGAAGTTTCATTTTAAAAGCCCAAAAATGAATAATAAGCAAAAAGAGCAATGGTAATAGTAATAATCAATTGTCATGCCCAAGGAGCTGCTGATACAGTTCTACAGAGGAATTACTGAGTCTGTCATCTGCACCTCTATAACTGTATGGTTTGGTTCTGCAACCCAACAAGACAGACACAGGCTTCAGAGGATAATTAGAACTGCAGACAAAAACAATTGCGACCAACCTGCCTTCCATTGAGGGCCTGTATCCTGCACGAGTCAAAAAGAGGGCTGTGAAAATATTTACAGACCCCTCGCATCCTGGATATAAACTGTTTCAATTCCTACCCTTAAAACAACACTATAGAGCACTGCACACCAGAACAACTAGACACAAGAACAGTTTTTCCCAAACACCATCACTCTGCTAAACAAATAATTCCCTCAACACTGTCAAACTAGTCACCCATCTCCTCCCACTTATGACTGTAAGACTGTAACCTTGTTGCTGGTATCCTTACAATTTATACTGACTGTTTCCCTATGACTATCACTAAGTGTTGTACCTTATGATTCTTGATGAATGTATCTTTTCTTTTTATGTACACTGAGAGCATATGCACCAAAAACAAATTCCTTGTGTGTCCAATCACACTTGGCCAATAAAGAATTCTATTCTATTCTATTCTATTTGCGTAAGATAACTAATGTCTTACCCTCAGAAAAGCTTTGATACAATGACATGTAACACTTCATCCACTGATTTGCATGATCACCTTCTGAAATATATATACAAGGCTTTCACATCCCTGAAATAAAAATGTCCAAATTCTCAAGTATCAGAAAAGCATATATATTCTTGTTCCTACACATTCTTTCAGTATATGGACTGCGCTCACATAGTAGGCATAGCTACAGTCTGATTTGTTTGACTTGGCTTAGCAATCTCATAACGTCAGACTCTTGTGGTTTATTCAATAAAGCACAATCAAACCAGCCATGACATACTGTGATATGAACTAGATCACAGATTGTAACTGAAAGCCTTATTATCAAATCACATACAGCATGAATGGCACTGAAGGCAGCAAAGGAGAAAGAAGACAAAGAAGTCATCAGTAAAGAGAAAGGGAAAGAAAAAAGAAAAAAGAATTGAAAGCTACAGGGGACTACAGAATACAAAGCAAGGGGCATTAAATCCATACTTTAGCAATCAAATATTCATATTTAACTGTAACTATGAAAAGCACTGAAAGCATAACTAAAGCTGGCTTTTTGTCACCTTTATGAATTATAGAGGCAAGTTGTCATTGTACAAAGCAGAGTGTATTAGGACTGCCCTTCATATTAAACACAAAGACAACAAATGGAGAGAGAAGAAATGTTAGGAAAATCCAAATGGTAGCCATTATACTGGTTCAGATTTGATACTATGACACACATCATCTTATAGAGGCAAACTATTAGGCATCAATGCTTGGTTGAAGTTGGGCAGATCCAAATCTTATGGTTGCCTTCTCCACCTCCAACAAGTGAGTGAAAACAAGATTCCATTCTGGAGATTCATTTCAAAGTAGCTTTCACAATTAATAAATTATGAAGCCAAGTGGCTCTCCAAAATACTCCCCATATTTATAACATGACCAATTCATAATCAAATAATCTTTCCCTTCTTTGATTTCTGGTGTTTGTTTGAAAACAAAGTACTGTTTTTTCATTTGCGATTCTTATAATTGTAAACTGGAACATAAAAAAGCAATTAAAAATTATATTGAAAGTGTTTTTTGAAAGTTAGTTTGAACTACTGATCCCAAAGTTGTTACTTTAACCTTCAGTCTGCCAATATCACACAGCTCTTACTAGTAGGGAGTTCTTCCTAAACCACAATTTATACTTTATTTAAACAACAATACATGTTCCAAACCGAGAAGATGGAAAAAAAAAAAAGAATGATGCACACATATTTTATAACAAAATGTCAGTCCAGAAACAATTCAGCAAAACAACTTTTCTTTGAGAGAATAGATACAATAGAAGCATATAAAATGTATGTTGTAAAACACACTAAGCTGACAATGATAATGCCAAAATGACATTATTGACTCTAGCAACACATGTACTTGCATCACAGACACAAGTATGTGAGGGTGGCACTTGCATGATGATGTCAGTAATGTGTGTTGTCATTTTGGTATCAATGTAGCTTGCTGGTACAGATTATTCTCTATCCTATTCTCAGGTAAGACAAAGAACACATCTTCATTTTCTTCTGAGTAACACTATCATATCACATGTAACTAATTAGTCATATCATATATAGCCCGAATCTTTTATCAAGATTAAATATGCCCACTTCCTTTCCTTTCACTTTTTATTACCTTGCTTCAAGTCCCTTTTTATCTTATCACATCACCATCACATCATGATAGGATATGTATTCTGGCAGAATATGTACTATTGTATACCTGGCAGTTACCAGTAATGGCCTGAGGCCTATTAGCATTCTCATGCTTTAATAAACAAGCAGTTGCTATGTTGGATGCAGAACTGAGGGAAAAAGTCAGTTTCAGAAATAGCACAAAGAATGTTGAATGTGGGCAGAAGGTTACAATTCTGTCATGTACAACTTACTGATTCAGATGTGGGAAACTATCATATGGTGAATCATTGACTCACAGGAAAAACTGATGAGGTAAAGAGCTGTCAATGGTCTGGAACCAGGTTTTATGGGGAATGGTGTCTCTGGCCATGCATTTTCTCTATGCCGCCCCATCTAATCTCTTTTTCTAATATAATCATGACACAGAAGAAAAAGCAACTCATAGAAGAGTGATCTAGGAAGCAGAAACAGAAACTTCTTAACTCAATGAGCTAAGGGAGCAGAGAAACCTCTTTGCACAAGGTCTGTACTAACATTTAGGACATCTTTTTCAGTACCATGAATGATCAAATCTAAGTTCAAAGTGGCTGACGGCATGTTCAGGAACTTCAGGGTCAAGCCTTTTAATAATGCCCCCTTCCTTTGATACAGCTTATTCCAAGACCTCTAGCTCACCCTCACCATGTTACTTTTTTTAAAAAGCTGAAACGCATGGCTCTTCAGAAAGATATTTGTTGTTGAGAAAGATAATGCCACCCTAAATGGTGGTACATAGGGCCAATTGGGTATAACCATGTTAATTCAAGTTTGTTTTTAATTTTCTGATAGTAACACCATAAGCCATTCACAGTCTGTAGAAACAGGGATTATACACATTATAGAAATGCATGCATACATGCAGACCAGGGGTGGGTTTTACTTACCTTTACTACCAGTTCACAATGGGAGCGTGCGCGCTTCTGCGCATGCACAGATCACACTTGATGACATCGGGGCGGGTGGGCAGAGCCTCCCGCCAGTTTTACTACCGGTTCTATAGAACCGGACAGAACCGGGAGCAACCCATCACTGATGTAGACATACATACATACTACACTCATATCCACATTTCAAATCACACATGCACCACAGGCCAATTGAGAGGAAGACTCTATGAGGAGTGGCTTTACCTCTTCCTTAACTATTGCTGTTTCATCAAGCATCTTCCCCTACTTTGAGGATACATCTTTTTTTTTCCACAAAGAAAGAGAAGAACAAGAACATTCTCAGAACTACGATATAACAGCTTCCCAATGTGTAAGAATAGCCTTGGGAGCCAGAACCAAAGCCTAGATAATAGTCCAATAAATGAAATGTGAATCCCAAAGGGGGATGGGAACAGAAAGCATATCCAAGAAAGGAACCTCTCTAGTTCTCTGGAAAGTAAAAGGAGAAGGGGGAGTGCTTTCAGACTTACAAGATTCTGTCACTATAACCTTACAATAAAGGAAGTATTAAAGTTCATGGTTTTGGTTTCTTGGCTAGACTGCTTTGAAGTTAAACAATTTGGTTGGCCCTCACTTTTCCCAACAAGAAGTAGGAAAACAGGACAGCTTAAGGAATTACCACATCAAGATGCACCAATATTTCTAGGCCAAGAAAATCTGGTTCACTAGGAGATGCTCCTACTGGGAAAGATAAAAGCAAAGTGACAGTGGCTGACTGGAGACGAACTATCCAAGGTGTTGAGAGCTTCTTGACATGCTGATTTGCTATTGCTCCATTTTTTTCTTCACTTTACTGTCACTGGGGAACTTCTGCTTCAAAACATTTCACCAGCATTACTGGTATACCTTGATGCAGTGGTTTCCCAAGGCTTAACTCAAGCCTTGCCTTTTCCCCAAGTCATTGGAAGTGTCAACTTATCAGTTCCATTGATCAGACCAACGCAAGAGGGAAAGATCATCCTGCTATAGTAGATTTTGTAGCTTTTAAAAAAAAAAAATGAGAGGCCATTGCACCATGCAGATTTTTAGTGCATTCTAAACTAGTACAGTACTAGGAAATATGTACATATCTGTATATGTCTATTCCAAGAGGTGCGGAGAAGGCAATGAGCATTTCAACTGCCAATCACCGTCAAATGTGGTACATAACAAACTGCTGAAACTAAATAAAAAGTGATAGTAGGAAAAAAAAGTACAGATGCAAATGGATCAATATTGCCAAAGTGATGTGGAGTAGATGGATATATAAAAAGTGTAATTGCTTCATTATTGTGTAAATCTAAATGTAAATCACCACTGGCTTTACTTCATAAATGTGTCAAACAAGCTATTTACCAAAAATAACTTTTGATTACTCATTACCACTTTGGAAAATTGATTCATAATGGTTAAAATTACAATGTGCTGGAAATAATTGTGATTGTCATCTTTGATAACTCATTTCTTAATTTTTACAACCATTTGAACAGAATTCTATTGTTTTTATAAATCTAATATTTTGGGAATCTAACCCTTTTGGGAAGCCAGAACTATTTTGTTATGAATACTTGAAAAAAATGGCTTTGTAAATCATGAACTGGCTAGTTTTTCACTGTCTAAATTAATATAAAGCTCAGAGATTAGTTATTCATGACATTTTACCTTCCTAAATTAGTTATCCATGATTTTAAGTTTCCAGATGCTCTGATGAAGATGACTATGACTGTTATAAGACTACTCCCCACCAGAGCATCTTGCTGGCCCTTTATCTACCCATGCATCCATGCAGTCAGCCAGACAAAACAGTTTGCACTCTGTTCAATTATTAGGAGCTGAGAATACAAATTTGTTTAGATTCTCAGAAGGAAACTCACATATGCAAAGGAGAGGTTGTAGGCAGCTGATATGCATATCAAATGTCATGCTGGCATTAGAAATGGAGTTTTAAACACCATCAGAGAGGACTCTGGGAGGAAAAAGCTTGGAGAAGATAAAGTTGGAAATGGAGATGGTAGCTAAAATGGACAGACAACAATTGTCTGTTGAAACAGACTTTTGCTATAGCAAAACCACTCTTGACTGGTAAATCTTAGATGGATTGCTTTGTGGGTAAGAGGAAAGATTGCTGGAAAAAATATTTGGAAATTACCCAAAGAACTATGTTGAAGAGAAGGTGGCGCTGTCAGATCTTTTCACTCACTGCAAAAAGTTCTTGGCGGAACTGAAAATAATAAGATTTATCTGCCAAAGAAAAGTCAGCAGAGAAGAAGCTGCTAGTTTGATGGATAAAAAAATGTCAGCCAATATAACCTTAAGTTCTTCTTAATGGCTAGCATGTATTAGCATGTAAAAGTAAAAAGATGAGGCTGTAATGTTATTATCCTATTCTACTGTACTAAAGACCTGGAAGCCAATGCTTTTCTTTCTTTTTCTCCCACTATCCTATACTTTCCCCCCCTTCCCTTTATCATCCCCCCTTTTCCCACTATTTTAATTTTATTTTGTATTTTATACCCTGATAAAGTTCATTAAAAAAAAGTTAGAAATTCTGACAACCGTAGAAATTATTTCAATTTCTTACTGCCATGTTTCTTTTTGTTCCTCATGGAGATTTGTGTACCTGCTTCTGCTAAGTTTAAGTGTAGCTTGCAAATAATATTAAGAAAACACATGCTAGGACAATACAATTATTGTAGTTAATTAGAGATAGTGATAGCAATATCTGGGTATGAAGGCAACAATAAGGCAGTAAGAGGTTTTTTAGTAATTATGAGTTTCTTACAGAAATCCTGGAAGACAGGGAGAAATTGTGTATTTGAATAAAAAATTTCAGGGTTGATAGAAATATTGAGGATCTATAACCCTTATGTATTCTTACTCCCAAATAGGGAAGTGACAGCATCTTTATGCAGATTAACCTTCATTCATCTCAAATTGTAATTCTCTTCTTTTCCTTAGAAAAATCTCAGATGATGTCACAGGAAAATAGCATGTTGTTTCCTTGAATACATTTTGTTCCTTTTCCCCTTCCTTTGTTTTGAAATGGACAGGATTACTAATTGTCTATTATTCTCCCCTGAAGCATCATTTTTTTTCCAGCATGCCATAGAATTGCGTCAATACCTCCATAGCTGAGCAACTACCAAATGAAGAAATGATGCAGGCCAAAGAGCGAAGTTCCTTTGTTGTCTTTTAATAAAGAAGTAGAAAAATCAGAGTATTACCCCCCCCCTCCCAAACTACTGGTAATATTGGAAATACAGTTGCCATAACAACTCCTGTAATTCCTTCGTCACCTTTAATTACTATGAACATTGACAAAAACTTTGGTAATTGTAAGACGAAAGGATTCAGTGTAATGTTCTAGTAAATTTGGAGTATTATGGAGTAGTGAAGTTTTATGTTGCTTTTCTCTGCCACTGTGTGTGTGTGTGTGTGTGTGTGTGTGTGTGTGTGTGTGTGTAATCTAATTCTAATAACATATATTGACAGTGTTGTATTTAAATCGTTTTGAAACGCTCCCATACTACCACCTCTTACAAAACTGGACAACATAGTATCAACAGTAGAGACCTTCAAATTTCTAGGTTCTACCATATTCCAAGACCTAAAATGGACACCTAACATCAAAAACGTCATCAAAAAAGCACAACAAAGAATGTTCTTTCTGCGCCAACTCAGAAAGCTCAAACTGCCCAAGGAGCTGCAGATACAGTTCTACAGAGGAATCATTGAGTCTGTCATCTGCACCTCTATAATTATCTGGTTTGGTTCTGCAACCCAACAAGACAGACACAGACTTCAGAAGATAATTAGAACTGCAGAAAAAACAATTGCTACTAATCTGCCTTCCATTGAGGACCTGTATCCTGCACAAGTCAAAAAGAGGGCTGTGAAAATATTTACAGACCCCTCACATCCTGGACATAAACTGTTTCAACTCCTACCCTCAAAACGACGCTATAGAGAACTGCACACCAGAACAACTAGACACAAGAACAATTTTCCCGAACGCCATCACTCTGCTAAACAAATAATTCCCTCAACACTGTCAAACTAGTTACTAAATCTACATTACTATTAACCTTCTCATCATTCCTATCACCCATCTCCTTCCACTTATGACTGTAACCTTGTTGTTGGTATCCTTACGATTTATATTGACTGTTTCCTAATATGATTTGATTGCTTATTTGTTCCCTATGACTATCATTAAGTGTTGTTCCTTATGATTCTTGATGAATGTATCTTTTCTTTTATGTACACTAAGAGCATATGCACCAAGATAAATTCCTTGTGTGTCCAATCACACTTGGCCAATGAAGAATTCTATTCTATTCTATTCTTAATTATTCCAATTTTTACATTTTTACAACAGTTGCACACTTCTCAATCTTTTCAATACATTATCAACTATGACTCCAAGATCTTTCTCCTGATCAGTCACTGTCAGACTATTAATATATAGGTGGCGCGAATTTCTAAAATGTTTCCCGGCACATCTCCACTCTGTTGGAAATGTAAAGCGCATAAAGGGACATATTATCATATATGGTGGTCATGTTCCAAAGCTAAAAAATTCTGGAACAATATAAAAATGCAACTGGAACAAATAATAACTCAAAAGGTGCCATTAAAGCCAGAAACTTATTTATTAGGAATACCTACAAGCAAATATGAAAAAGAAATAATATATTTAATAACACACATTTTGACTGCAGCAAGAATTATATACGCACAAAATTGGAAACAAGAAGAGGTCCCGACTCAAGAGAAATTAATATCCAAAATTATGGAATGCGCTGAGATGGATAAACTTACCAAGGAGATCCAAGGAAAAGAAGAATCTGAATATTATCTGGTCTGGCAAAAATGGTATAAATGGTTAGAGGGAAGTGAAAAAAGAAGAGAAGAAGAAAGAAAGAAAAATTGAATAAAAGAAAAGATATCAATAGAGTAAAATAAAGTTTTAAATCAAATGAAATTTAAGAAAGAGACACGAGATATCAATAAAATAATATCATTATATAAGGTGAGAGAAATATTGTATATTGAAGAATATAGGATATTGATATTGTAACAATTCAGACATTATAGGTAGATGTTATAAAGATGATGTTTGTTGTAAATTGTTTTACTTGCATTTATAAATGTATTATGTGGTTTCTTAAATTAATAAAAATTAAAAAAAAAAAAGAAAAAAAAATATAGAGGTGGTATTTGGATCATTTACTGTATGACAATGTGCTTCATTTTGTCCTAAAATATATTGAATTAAATTTTCTATTTTAAGGTTTATTCAACCCCATTTTTATAGACGATCGTTAATGGATCTTAATAATCCATTTTTATTTTATTACTAGCTGTACCCGGCCACGCGTTGCTGTGGCCCAGTTTTGTGGGTATACAATATTTTTTGACCGAGTGCCAATAATTTCTCTCTGTAGCTCAGATCATGCCTACTTTGCTTCCTTCCCATCAGTCTTTTCACTCAGTCGATTGGATTCAGACCTGAGTTGCCTTTCTCTACATTTCTTTTTGGACTTTAACATCACTTAATCAATTGCTTTCTTGGACTTTTACCTATTTGGTGCTTGTATTGGGAGAGCTGCACGTTGTGGGATTGGCGGAGGCCTCCGCCCGGGCTGCCGTTGGTGCGTTTGTGTTCCTGGGGATCCGGAGGTTTGTCTTCAGATGCCTCCAAGGATACTTTGCCGTGGGTGTAAGAGCTGGGTTCCCGGCTTGCCGGTATAACCGCCTTCATCTTCGCAGCTCTCCACACCACAGGCGGCATCGGGGTCCCTGCCAAAGGTACGGCATACTCTGTTAGTCGGGAGGACGCTTCGCAGAGGTTGACATTTCCTGCCATTTTGCTTGTGGGTTGGGCGGCGGCGGCGCTGAGGGGAAAAGACCAGGGTCGCGCCTGCCATTGTGGTGCTGTGATGTTAAAGTCCAAAAAGAAACGTAGAGAAAGGCAACTGAGGTCTGAATCCAATCGACCGAGTGAAAAGACTGGTGGGATGGACGCAAAGTAGGAGTGCCCTGAGATACAGAGGGGTATGGCACAGCTCAATTCCAATGCAATGTCGTACGAAATAATTAACTCAAAATGAAAATACATCGAAATCTATGAAAATTCAATTTAACAATGCAATTGGAAACATTGAAATGGAATTGTAAAATTGGAAATTTGGAAATCGTAAATGAATCATAAATCAGAAACATTGAAATGGAAGTGTAAAATATTTAGTATAGTGTGTATAGCAATTTAGTATTGCTTTTATACTCCAGCAGATGGCACCGTTTTTCCATGTTTTTCCATGTTTTTCATGTTTTTACCTGTCACAGGTGTGACATGTATATAATATACGTATATAAAAACACACGCGTATTCAAATGCAACGTTGTGTCAAAATTTCAAAGCAATCAGTGAAGAACTTTCGGAGATTTACGATTTTGAACAAACGAACATTTACATTTTTATTTATATAGATTTTGAACACGTTGGTATCCTCAGAAAATCTAACAAGCACTCCACTCAATACTAAAACCCTAACCCCAATACTGATCCATGTACCTGCTGATAACTCTAAAAGTGTAGGTAGCTAGTAATATTGTTGAAGCCTGTTGAAGCTGTTGCAGCCATATTCTTATTCATATTACTGTTGAAGCCATATTCTTTCCTTTTGGGAAAAACTATTTTTTTCTCTTTGATTATTTTAATTTTAACAATACTTTTTACCATTTTAGTTTGAAGTAATATTACGATAGCTTGCTTAGGAATTTCTATATTCCATCCCGACTTTCCTTTTATAAAAATAGGAATTACACAGGGTGTTTTTCAGACTAAGAACAAATATCAATGTTAAAGGAATTCCATATTTTCGTTGGATCATCTCTTTTGTGATTTGAGTTTTTAAAAATCAGTCTTAGGCTCTAATTTGTTAATTGGGCTAATAACTCTTGTCATTGTTTTTTTTTCTCCCAGGTCATACAATTCTGTCCTCAGAAAATTAGTTCAGACACAGCTTTTATACCTTATATATATATTGAAAAAATTTACCAATTGTCAACAGAACAACTAACAAATAGAAACATGAGCCTAACATATAAAAATATCACACATAAAGAGAGAGAAAAAGGTTGTGCACATTTATGCACTGGATTCTGCAGTTAAATATACCACCAAAAATGACTCTCCTTTGTCAAACCAACTAACAGAGTATGAGCTAAACAGGCAGCAGATCAAAGTTCATAGAAAGATGGCTTTATGAGATGGAACTAGCATTAAGCAAGAATTCTAGGAGATACTTCTAAATATATGGGAGGAAGGAGACTAACAAGTAGCCTAAAGCTGAATAAGCAAAAATCATGGACAGCGATGTCTTAAGATATAAGAGCAGAAGGACAACAGAGATAGCATTATAGATACGCTGCTTCTGCATTTTTATGCTAACAATCATCCCTAAAAATAATCACACTATTGTTATATTAGCTTTTATTTTAAAGGGCTTCAAAAAAACTTTTTTTCATTTTCTATCCCACAAATATTATCTATGATCTGAACCTGCCAAGCTTGATCTTGTCACAAGCAGTAACTTTTTTTTTCTTCAGTTTTTCATGCAAGCAATTCAGCAGAAGCAGGTGGCCCATTTCTTTCCTTTTATTATTTATGCATCACTATTGGGAACCAAGGTTCCTATCTCAGATAAGATTCCATTATATCACACTTTTATGTTGGGAATGGAAGGGGTGTGCAAATATTTATCTGTAAAGATCTCTGATTGGAAGTTTAGTTTCCATTAATGGTCATTGCTACTGCATTAAACAGTTGAAGGCATAACCAATCATTTTGTCCATAAAAGTTTCCATTGAGTATTTCTGAATCTTAAAATAAACCAAGATGTACTGTGGCTTCCACTCAGATAAAAATGGTGTTCATTATTTCTATAAACAAACGGGAAAATAATAGCTACAATTCATTTTTTTTTTCAATATTTTCTCAACTTCAGAATATATGTCCTGCTCTCCACCCTTTTCTCCAAAAATGGATTCCAAAATGATTGGGCTATTTCTGGTTTCTCTGAAAAAGACTTAGTTCTTAATTATTATTTTTCTGTAGCTCTGCCAACTTTCTAACTTTTGAGTCTTTTCCATGGTCACTTCTTATTGTTTTCTTCTTAAAGAAACTTTCTTGGATGGGGCTATGTTTTTACTTTTCACACACAGCAAGTACTATTATTGTTAATACCTTGCAGCTGTTTTACATGTGCTATCTTTGTTGCGATATGATAAAGCCCAAGACCTGGTTTCCCCTTAGATTTAGTGATTAGCAAAGACATCCATGTCTTAGTTAACGCAGACTAAAATATACCAAATCAAATGTTTTCAGCAATAAAACCAACCAGCCACTGGAATTTAGAATTAAGAAATGGAATTTTCTCCATAATTCCAGACATTTGCTTTCAAAATATACCAAAGCAGAATCACAGAATTGGAAGAAGTCATTCAGGTCATTCATGCAACCATGTACTCTGTGCAGGAATCTACATTATAGCATCTGAGACAGATGGCTAACTAGCTTCTGCCAGAACATAACCCATCCAGTTTATGATTCCAGATATCATATAACCCTCTTCAGTAATTGGTTCTTTTGTCCAATTGTTCTTCACTATTAAGAAGCTGTTTATAAAGCTTACTTGGAATCTATTCTCTTGTAACTTAAATCCATTATTCCATGTCCTGCATTCTGGAATGAAAGAGAACAGGTCTTGACCTTCTTGTCTGTTCCATTCTTTCAAGAATTTGAAGAATGATACCATATGTCTTTCCTCAGTCATCTTTTCTCAGAAATAAATACACTCAGTCCTCTTCCCTTTCAAATTTAGCTTAGCTTATTCTAGCTGATATTCTTATACTGTATATAGTAGCCATATTAGTTTATTTTGCTCTCATTTTTACCTTTATTGGAATTGCTCACAACTGTGCTTTTGATATCTTCTTTAGAAACTCCCATTCATCTTGAGTTGCTTTTCCCATCAGCTTCTCTAACCATAAGCTACTACTTATCATTGCTTTGAGTTTACTAGAATCCATCTTTTTAAATCCAAAACATGTACCTGATGTTCCCCTTAAATCACAGCTCCAGTATTAGAATGTAGAATATATAACACTAATGTATAGAAATTAGAAAGCAAAAATTGACTAATGAAACAATCTGACAAGAGGGAGGAGCCTCCAAGGACTTAATCAGAGGAAGAAATTTAGGAAGGGCCTGCCCTAATTAATCAGTTAAAATGGTTTGTACCTTCAAAATTCCAAGACAAGATTCTATCAATCTAGCCTTACAATAAAGTTGATTTAGCTCATTGAGTCATGTTTCCTGTTTGATTTACCTCAGAGGGCTGACAGTATCTCATGAATGCCAGAGAGAAACCACTTTCATATCAATTGCCTGAGAACCTACATCTTAGACGTACAGACAAATTCATTTCAGGTATATGTAAGTGAAGATGATTCATGAAATACAAATTTTTAAAAACACTGATGCCCTAACTATATATTCTCTGATCCAACATATCTGAATTAAGGAATCCAATTTTTCTCATTTTTCAGACGTCAAAATTTCCAGACGTCAACATATGTTCGTCATTGGTCCTCAGGGTTTGCCTATATTTTGGGGAGACGGTATTCTACTCCTTATTTTAGGTGCGATTGAAATAAACACTCTCACTTTTACCCTTATTCACAGCCCAGAGAGCTGTCCATATTTTCAATGGCAGCTGTGACAGAATATGTTGAAGATAAGGAAAGATGGCTTGTGCTGGGACAGGATGACAGAAGAACATATTTAATGTGCCACAGACTTTGTAGGACAAAGGATTAGCGTGAGAGAAAATAATCCCTTTGACCAGTTTGACTTATTCAGATATGCTTTTGGCACATGACAATGTTCATGAATGTTCATAAATATGTATGCCTTTGAAAATCAGCAGTTTTGAACAATGGTACAGTATAAAAGTAGTGGATGTTTGGAATCAAAATGACAAGATAGGGATATCTTTAGCCATTGCAATAAGTATTAAGCAGAGATTCATGAACTAATAATATTTATGTGAACTTTATAGACAGGCACAATGCATACATCATCATAATATAATTTTTGAAAATTTGAAAATTCAAACCACAAATATTGAAATTTGACATCTCTGCATAAAACTCAGCATGCTAGAAGTCTAAAAAAATAGTTTTTCTCATGGTATCTATTATTCTATTTAGCACCTGGCTAAACACAATTTCAGTAATATCCAGAGCCAATATTAAGATTTTTGAACAAAATCTATGTAAATTTAGTTAACTTCTACCTAACAGTAATTTTAGGTATTCAAAATCTAATTGTACAATTTCTAATTCACCTGCATATTTTATGGGCACACAAACTAGTTGATAAAGTACCTTAACAATACTGATGTCACTTCTATGCAAATAGTCCTTATGGTAATTGGGACCAGAATTTCCATTGCTAAGCAAAGTGGTCGTAAAGGGTGACATCATTTAACCACATCACTTAACAACTGCAATCCCAGCATTCCCATTTTCATTGTTAAGTGAGATTTCCCCTCACATCTTCTTGCTGCCTTTCAACAAGCAAAGTCAGTGGAAATGCCAGCAAGAAGTTGCAAGTCCAGATGTCTTACAAGCAGGCTGGTAGCAATAGCACTTAGACTTATATACCACTTCACAGTGCTTTACAGCCATCTCTAAGCAGTTTACAGAGTTAGCCTATTGCTCCCAATAATCTGGGTCCTCATTTTACCAACCTTGGAAGGATGGAAGACTGAGTCAACCTTGAACTGCTGCTGGGTGCAGAAGGATGCTCAAGCAACTGGTGTTTGCATGGGGCTTGTGGGTATGGGATGCCATAAGGTGTGGGATGGTGTAGTAGGGGCTGGTGAGGCACACTGCAAGCACAATAGGACCTAGGGTAGCTGTTGCAGGGTACAGGAGGGTCTGTAAGTGGTATGAGTGCAGCAGGGCTTACAGTGGCTGCTAAGTTAAGAGCCGTGGTGGCACTGTGGTTAGAATGCAGTATTGCAGGCTAATTCTGCTGACTGTCAGCATTTTGATTCTCACCGGCTCGAGGTTGACTCAGCCTTCCATCCTCCCCAGATTGTTGGGGGCAATATGCTGACTCTGTAAACCACTTAGAGAGAGCTGTAAAGCACTGGGAAGCGGTATATAAGTCTAAGTGTTAGTGCTGCAGAGTGCGCAAGGGCCCAGCGAGGCATGACATGAGTGCAGCAGGGACTGGTAGTATCTGCTGCAAGGCAAGGAAGACTTGTCCAAGTGACTTGTGACTTTCTCTGCTAGCTTTCCTATTGACTTTGCTTATGGGAAGCTGGCATGGAAAGCCATAAAGGGTGATCTTGTAATTGCAGGATGCTGGAACTATTGTTAAGTGCAAGCCCATCGCCCAGTGTCTAGATTGCAATCATATGACTGAAGGAGTGCTAAGATAGATGGAATGTCAAGGAGCAGTCATAAGTACCAATCAATCAGTGCCATCATAACTTTGAACAGTCACTGAATGAGTGGTCATTAACACAGGATTATCTGTTTTACTGCTCTAGAAACAACTACAAAGAATACAATGTTTTCAAGGCCAGAGTTGCACTTGGCCAGTTTGATATTTACAATACTTTCAGGTCATTACTTTTCTGACTTTTTAATAGGGTAAATTGCCTTCTAATATATGGATACCATATTCTAGACTCTGGGACACAATATCTTCTTTAAACATCCTTTAAACATTTACATCTACAATTTAGAGAGCAGTGAAATCCAAATGTCATTACATGTTTAATTATGTTCTCTTTTTATAATTATAATTTGGTCATTTGGAGACTTCCAGAACTACATCTAATATTTCTGAAGGCTGCATGCAGCACAGAGTCTTGGGTTATACACCTATGATGTAAAATAACAGCATAATCAAAACCAATATTCTTTATCCTTCAACTCACTCACCTCTTCACATATTTAACCCCCAAAATACAATGTACTAAGTAGAAAATATTGTAAAAAACTGTCCACAGAGATCTATAGACACTGATATCTCATTGACCCAGGCAGCTCTGCCTTGACTTCATGGAATGCTCCCCTGAGTACTCAGCAATTAGCTATTTCCCTTCCTCTTTATTATTTATTTACTGCATTATCGCTTACAGCAATTCACATCAATTATAAAGAGCAAGACAGAAGCCCACATACTGACAAGACAAAGCATATAAGAGAAAGGGAATGGAGGGGAAAGGAAAAGGAGAGAGACTAGGGAAAAAACCATAATCAATATGTTGGCATTTATTACTGTTCTTGCGAATAAGTGTGCTCCATTCTCTAATTCTAGACCATTATTTTTATATATTTCCTGTAGAAAGCTTTGCCAATGCAACTGTAAAATTCACTGCTTTTTCATTCTCTCTCCTATTTGTTTGACCTCCTGACAGACAATGGAAATAGCCATTTCTTTTGTAAAATGATTAATATTTTTTCTTCTGGAAAGCAATTGCCTGGCAGGCCTGATAATAGTTATTTTATATAAAATGAACCTTTATCTTTAAATTTTTACAAAACTGCTGATGCTGATCGTTGTTTTGATTTGAATGTCATCCTATTTTTATTACTTTGTTCTTCTTCCATTTAACTGTAGCAAGCAACCCAAGAAAAATTCATGGCACATTTATGCATTTGTTTAGCTCATTTGTATTTACAATATTTGCTGACTTATTTGATCAACTTGTACCTATTGTACTTTCAGAAGAATTACTTTGCATTACATAATGATCTTCACTCATTTTATGACCATAACTACATGCCTGTAATTTTGGTTGGTTTATGAGATTGAAAGTAGTTCAAAGAAACCCACTGAACTTTCATGGCTAAGTATAAACCTGGTTTTCCTTAGGTCTAACCCAAAATTTTATTTACTACATTGTATTGACTGTATAGATCCAGATTTAATTGTATTTAGAAGAGACTTAGTGGAATTGGTACAATTTAAGCTAGTCCTCATTTTTATTTCCCTTTTTCTTTTGTATTTTACATTTTTATTTTATTCAAAACAGGATTAAAATAACAAAACCCCAACCAAAAAAAAAATAAAAACAAACAAAAAACAATATTAAATTATAATATTAATATTTAACAATATTAAAAAATGCATTGAAAAGGAAAAAAACTAATACTTTAGTTTACACATATTATCCTCCCTAGTTGAATGCTAATTAATACATTACTATAAAACTAATTTCCCAGCCCTTGTGAAACAGACCTAATAGATTTTAAAGTACCAAATCCATTTACAAATTACTAACCTGTCATCTACATACTACTGTACATTAATGAAAAAATAGTTAACTGGAAGAACAATAATAATAAAAAGAGACAAGATTAACGTTTCAGAATCCCAGTTAACAAACTATTATTGTGAACAATTCATACAAAATTTTCCACAACATCTTATGTATCCCATATCATCCCAAGGTTAACAGTAATTCATCCTGGATCAAATATCCATGTTTGTTGAGGGATCCCCTAAACTCCACTGAAGATGTTACCTAGCCTGTTAACAAAATGTTTGGAAACCAACCCACAAGCTCAGAGAATAAACCTTCTCCCCATCCTATGTCTGGTCAGATATTCACCGCTATTGCAAATCCATGTTTGTTTCTTAATGCCATTTCTTATGAATTGTCTGATTAAATATAATAGGTTCAAAGTCAGTCTGTCTTCCCAACAAAGTACAAATAAAATTGGTTCCTGATTGTGACATATTTATGTTCTTGTTGTTTGCAATAGGTACAAATCTAAATCATTATTATACAGTATTCTTTTGAGCAATGCTGGATCAATTAGCAAAGTCATGTCATTAAGAACTCAAACACCTCTAGCCTGGCAGAATCCTTTATATATACTTTATATATGACTGTCCAACCTTGGCAATTTTAACACTTGTGGACTTCAAGTCTTAGAATTCCCCAGGCAGCCATGCCATGAAGTCCACAAGTCTTAAAGTAACAAGATTGTACATCCCTGATTTAAATATTTCCTGAAATATACTGTATCATCAGTGGTGGAATTCAATTTTTTTACTACCAGTTCTGTGGGTGTGGCTTGGTGGGCATTGTCTGGATTGGTGGGCATGGCTTGGTGGACATGGCAGGAGAAGGATACTGCAAAATCTCCATTCCCACCCCACTCTGGAGCCATCCAGAGGTGGTATTTGCCGGTTCTCCGAACTACTCAAAATTTCTGCTACCGTTCTCCAGAACCTGTCAGAACCTGCTGGATACCACTCCTGCATATCACACAGGAGAATCTATCTCTTCCAATATGCATCTTTACCCCATCCAATTAAAAATGAAATCAATATGCCCACTCAAGTAGATCAGTTCCATCTAAGTTCTTTATCGAGGCAAAATAATGTACTTCCATGAGGCACTTCATCATAGTGTAATACATTTTCATGGAACAAAGTGCATCTTCAAGGAGGACCACCTTTGACTTGAATATTCTTACAATCTTGAAATCTCAAAATATAAATGTTCTGTGGCCATGGCTCCTGAAAAAGCCACCTGCTCAGTTACCTCCAATTAAATCTTAACATGAACAAGACAACTTGTATCTAACAGAACTCTCTACAACAGTTTGTTAAGAGGAAAATGAGGTACATTGAGAGATGGACTCTTCTCACGGTTTGCTATTAAGTAGGCCTCTTCAGTCATGAGAGCACTTTATCAGGCAAGAGGTATCAGCAGTGAGCCTCTTGCTCCAGCAGGCATACTGATAGAGCAACAAAGGTGATGAGCTTTCACATTGTTTATAACAATAAATATGATCATCCTAAAAGAAGCCCATGGGAGCTTGTTATTGTCAATGGAACAAATTCAAGCATTCCTAAAGGCAAACCAAGCCATGAGAAATATTTGTAGACTCTGCCAAGGGAGGAACTGAGCCAAAAAAGCTTCCTTATTAATTGAGTCATTTTTATCTTATTTTCTAGTCTTTTCAAAAACCCAAGAGCGCAAACCTGATTCTCTACTATCCTTTTATTTTTCTACAAACCTCTTTTATAATATATATTTAAAATATTTGTATCCCACCTTTATTATTCTTACAAATAATTCAAGGTGATAAACATAACACACCTACCTCCTATTTTCCCCACAACAATAACCCCGTGAGGCAAGTTGGGCTGAGAGAGAGTGACTGATCAAAGTCATTCAGCTAGCTTTCACGGCTGAAGTGGGATAAGAATTCACTCTCTCCTGGTTTCTAACCTGGTGTCTTAACCACTAGAGCAAGCCAAAGTACCTCCATAGGCTATGAGATAGGCTGCAAATAAATTTAACAAACAACAAATACATTAACAAATATAAAGTATGTTACACTGAGGGGACATGACTAACCCATGACAATGCAGCAAGCTTGCATTGCCATAGTCCCAATGAAATACTCTAACCAATACATTCCAGTAAACTTTATATCAAGTCAGAATTTTAATCCATCTAAATTTATTTTCATCAATTCTGTCTGGACAGCTAAACCTTGATCACATGAATATTGATCAGTCTTTTCATTATGCCAATAAAAAACTAGATCATAAACCAAGAGTAAGAACATTTTCTCAATCCTAGATTATAAATCCAAGTGGCACTTTCTCCATAATCATCATTTTGGTTACATCCCATGTTCAGTAAATCCGCAATACTACATATAATGATAAATTCTAGAAGTTTCCTATATCGTTCAGCATAACAATCTTATCCTTAAACAATTTATTCTTTCCAAAACCATGTTAAAAATTTAGATATTAAATATACATGGAATGTTTGTGAGGCAAACCCGTATCATATCAACATTAGGTATGTTTATCATCTTGAGTTACATATAAAAATAATAAAGGTGTGACATACATATACATATGAATATTCATATATATGGAAGACAACACTAGAAGTCAACTTGAGACAGCTCACACAAGTGGTCCTCAAGTGTGGCAGATACCAAGGTAATGCACTGTTTCCACTGTTGTTCTACATAGACTTGAACACCCTCAGCCAGATAATCACAAGGACTGAATAAGGATACAAGTTCAAAGAGAGAACTCCTTCAGCCACCTCCTTTACATTGATGGCATCAAGTTATATGCAAAGAATGAATGAGACATCAACTTGTTGACTCACCTGACATGAATCTACATTGAGATATCATTTCAACTAATGAAGTGTAACTGGATGATAGTCAAAACAGAGAAAGTAGTTAAGACTGATGGGGTGGATGGGCTCCAGAACCATTTCGAAAGCTCAGAAGATTAAACCTCTGGTTCTGGTGACTGACCCAGATTGGATCCTGCAAATCTCCATGTGTCATTAAGTGAGGACCTCAAGTAATCACAACTTCTGATTCTTGCTGGCTTTTCCATTGTCTTTACTTGTAAGAAGCCAGCAGCAAAGGTCTCAAATTGAAATCATGTGACTATAGGATGATGGCCAGAAATCCAGGCTAGTTGTCAGATGCCCAGATCACAATCATGTGACCATGGAGGGACTGTGATGGCTGGAACCTTGAGAACCTGTCATAGTTACTACTCATTCAGCATTGTCACAAGTTTGAACGAATGCTGAAGAAGGACCGCCTCTACATTAATATTAATCCAAGACAAACACTTTGAAATATTTAGATAGTTTTTTAAGAAATAATATTTCCAAATAATACCAATAAAGTTTCATCTTTTTAGAAATTTGTATAGATACATCACATTTTATATGACATACAGGTAGTCTTTGGATTATATCCGTTTGTAATCTGAGGACAAAACTGGCAGGAAGTCGGAAATCACGCTAAAATGAGTTAAACAAACCATGTGATTCTTACTTAACAACGGCAACCAGGACTGGCAGAATTACAGTATTATCACTAAGTAGTATGTGACATTGTTTTATGATTATATTGCTTAGCAATAGCATTCCCAGTTCCAACTGCCATCATCACCTGTATATAAGGTTTATTCAAATTAATTGACCAACCTGTTGATTATTAAAATATTGTAATATATAACACTAATATATTGTAATATATATTATGCTAAATGTATGGAGTGTTCACAATTATGAATAGGACATACAACACACAGCCATTTATATACTCAGAATGTCTTTCAACAATTTGATAAGACAAGCCAACGACTGCAATATCAAATTAAGGAGATAAAGGATTTCTCTGATGGACTCCAAATGATATCTTAATTAAAAAACAAATACTTTCATTTGTAATAACCCTATTCAAATGATCAAAACAGCACATTTTAATCCAAATTAACACAGTATTTTTAAAGTGCTTTTTTGTCCCATATTTGATCAAAATTGGAATCAAAGATTTGAACTACTTCAGATTTCTGTCACTAACATGGCCACAGCTGCTTATTCAAAGTTTTCTGAAAGTATTATTTAACATTTCAGTTAGTAATCTAATAAAATTCTAGGGTTATTATTATAAAGCCAGATATTTCAGGATTGATGATCAAAGATAATATGTAGTCCCTGTGCCAGGGTAGCTGTTAAAACTTTGTCATCAACACTTAAGATGAAAATTGGGCAATAACCATGTAATCAGCAGGCTTTTTATCAGCCTTTAAAGTCACATAAGTTTCATTAAAGGAAGTTGGAAAATTATATTCAAGAAAGCATGTAATTTTTTTTTAAATGTAGAAGTAATAAAACAAATTGTTAGTATGTTACACCACTCAATAGGATAGTCATCAGAACCAGCAGCTATCTCAATTTTCATCGTTTTAATAGCATCTCATTTTCTAAAGAGATACAAATGCTGCTAGACACTTTAGTCATGTGTAATTTTCAAAAGAATTATATTATTTAAAAATGATTAATTTCTTCCTTAATAACTTTTGACTCAGTATTATAAGATTGATATAAAAGTAAAATGACATTCGTTTGTTAGATCAGGGTTGTTATACACTGCTCAAAAAAATGAAGGGAACACAAGCAGAAGACATCCGAGATCTGAATGAATGAAATAGCCTTATTAAATACTTTGTTCGTTACATACAGTAGTTTTGTGTTCCCTTTAGTTGTTTGAGCACTGTATAAACTACTGTATGTAAAGAACGAAGTATTTAATAAGGCTATTTCATTCGTTCAGATCTCGGATGTCTTCTGCTTGTGTTCCCTTTATTTTTTTGAGCAGTATATATTTTGCCCTTAGCCATTCTTCATAGTAGAAATAGTACTCACGAATGAAGGTAAATATACCTGTCCCAGGATAATGTTGCAGGATCCAGTCTGGGTTGTTCATCTGGACCAGAGGTTTAGTCTTCCGAGCTTTCGGACTCATGCTGGAGCCCAACCTCAGGGAACTGCTCTCTAGCAAAGTGTGTGCTTTTGGCTATTCTATGTGTCGTATTTATACAGCGCCTGGTTGGATGTGGCTTCCTATTGGTTGATTGGTGTGTTGATGGCTGGCTATTGGCTGTATAAATAGTAGTAACAGAAATAGTACTTGTTCCTTTTTCAGGAAAGAGGCTAATAATTAGTCTTTCCCTTTGCAGCCCATATCTTTGCTTTATGTAATTGGGTGAAATTTCTGTACCAACTGCATAAAGGGAAAGTTCTAATTTAACAGATATTTAACATGTTCTGGTATATGTTGTCTTGTATATGTACTCAAGTTTCTTAATTTCTGTTGCTTAGGGTTTTTTTAATGAGCTATCAGCAATATTAATGCAGCTTTAATTTTTTTTTTCTTTGTCCCCGTTGTATTCAACCTTTTTATTTAAGTATAGTAAAGCAAATACATAAAATATTAATAAAATTGATTGTAAAAGATAATCCTGGAGAAGCTTTATGATTTCAGCAAATTTTCTTCTTCTCATCTGCATAAAGTGGGCAAAGGCTTCTTTAGAGTCCTGCTTTAAATTCACATTTCTGAACTCAGGGACTCTAAGCCAAATCTGCAACCTTTTTACAGTCCCTATTTGACCTTGATTAGAAGTTATAATTAATAAAAGAGTTCAGAGAAAAAAAGAATAGCTGCATCAGACTAAACTGTACCACATGATAAAATGGAATAATGAGATATGATATAGTTTATTTTCCACATCTGAGGGCAACAGACGTTAGGCTACTGATATTATGATGTCATTGCTGGTTGGAACATTTTTAGAAGTCTGGGAAGATAAAAGGTGACATTCATATCTTGCAGCTTTCTTTTCTTCTGTTTAATTATGCCCTATTTGTATAGACTGCCTGGATTAAGTCCCTGCAGTTTTCTTGGCAAAGTTTTTCAGAAGTGATTAGCCATTGCCTCCTTCCTAGGGCTGAAAGTAAGTGACTGGCCCAAACTCATCCAACTGTCTTTGTGTCTAAAGCAGGATTGAAACTCACAATCTGCTGGTTTCTAGTCTGAACCTAGTGCCTTAACCACTGAAAATCAAACTGCAAACTTGCAGAAGTTTAAAGCATCCATGCTGGCTCATAAATTATTTCCTCAAAATGGAAAAATCAGACCATTCTGGCAGTGATTTTCTGAAGTGAAATGGATGCCTTAATGTTGCAAGTCTTAAACACTCACTTTGCCCCTTAAAACCTGCCCTGAACTCAAATCAGATTCCCTGTCCCACCTAGGATGTACACCTATGGATGTTCAGGGGCAGCCAGATCAAATGTTGATAATCATAAAGAGCCACAAAGCTGCAAATTATGCATACAGGCTATGGCTGATGCATATAAGAGATAGTTTTTTGTGGCTCACAAAGACCACCCAAAATATATGAAGCAAAAATTCTGAATCCTTTTGGCCTGATTTGAAGAATTTTAAAGAGAAAAAAGGACATCTTAAGGCACCTATTTCATCCCTAAAACTGTCCTAAATCCTCTCCCAAAATGCACATTGGTCCTATTCATTTTGGCACACAGCTTTTGACATTCACACAAAGTCCAATGAAGATCTTGAGCCAATGGACATTGTACTTCCTACTGTAGATCCAAGTTATCATAAGAATCAATAATTTTAGTGTTGCTCTTTAGATATTAAAAAGGTATGAGAGCTTGAGCCTCTTATCACTTCCATAGCTCACCTGAGTTTCACAGAAAGAGTGACAATGCACAACAAGAAAATACTTAGTATTTTCAATTGGCTCTCCATCCAACTAAGTCTTCTCTGTAAAATATATGCCCATGAACCCAATGTCAATTCTACCCTTTTGCACCAAATTAAATATCTCTCTGGTTATCCAATAGGTGCCTGAAGAAAATCAGAAATATGTAATGGATGAAGGTTCTTTCTGAGCATCTATCAGTCCTTACTGTGTAGATCAGGGTTTCTCAACCTTGACAATTTTAAAGAACTGTGGACTTCAACTCCAAGAATTCCTCACTCAGGGAGTTGAAGTTCACACAACTTAAAAGTTGTTGAGGTTGAGAAACACTAGTCATGCCATTTAAAACAACAACAATAACCTGCTGCTGGACATGAATGTCAATGAAGCCATGGTCCGCTGCTAGCAAGGTTTCCGTGGTAACATTGTTCTAACTGAGTAGGATATTGATTACCATACTGAATGTGTTGCCACTTTGAAAAAAGATTTAGGGAATGAGATAGTGGAAGCAAGAACCAAAAGGAAGAGGCTTAGTAGAAAAGAGGAACAATACATCCCTGAGCCAATAGCTAAGGATATAAAGAAGAAATATGAGCTCAAAGTTATTCGGTGTTTGAGAACAGAAATAAGCCAATGCTGGAAATCCAGAAGCTAAATTGCAGGTTCCCAATGAATCAGTATAATGAAATGTACTGGCATTTGGAAGTGGTTTGCCAGATGTCTATTTTTCACTCAGCCCTATGAAAAAAGTAACCATTTCTTCTTATAGAAATGGGAAAAATATATTGCAAAGTAACACCTTATTCAAGTCAATCCTGTAGTAATGCATATTACAGAGTAATAAAGCAATGTTTATCACTGAGAATATATTTAACAGTGATTTATGTAACATTCTGGTCAATCAGTATGTGTGTATGAACTACATATCTTCAAATATCTTCAAATATTATAACAACATTTTATGGTTTAACTGTAAATATAAGATATCCTAAATACACTCTGAAAATCTGATTGTATGATTCAATATAAGTGCTTCAGCTCAAGAAATCAAGGTCTAAATTCTAAAGGAGAACCAGATCTTTTTACATTAAAGTAAAATGTCAAATTCACCATATAAATCTCCAAGCCATTTTCTCATTCGCCTCATTCACACATAGCAGGAGCCTCATACAAAAGCCAGAAGCAGAACAACATCTTGACAATTCTCCCTTAAGTTGACTAGAAAAATGCTGAGACAGACAAAGCACCACAACTACTGAAGTTCTTCCTTTCTATAACTTCTCCCCAATTATACCAACCCAGTCCATTAGGTCTGACAGAAAGGGCATGTTGGGGATATCATCTGCCAGGGACCTACATTTGGTGGATTCCAGGTGATGGGCCTTCTCTCTTGAGGTTCTTGTATTATGGAACATTCTCCTCTTACCCAGTGATGTTAGCGCTATCACTGTTATGGGCGATCCTTGGTGCTCTCTGAGCTTGGTTGTTTTCTTGCAGAAGTTTCATTACCCAAATTAGACAACATCATCAGTGCTAGTGCTACCTCTTTTAATATTCTGGAAGTCCCTTGATACTTTTTATCATCAGCCATGGAAACCAGAGACTTTTTTAGATGGCTCCACTATTGAGGTGGATGTAATCACTCTCTCTATCTCTCTCTCGGGATTTGTATAGATTTTTAGTTTTAATTACCTCTATTTTAATGATGATTTTTTTTCTTTTTAAATATCTATATCTATCTATCGATCGATCGATTGATCATAATCTTTTTTACTGACTATTGTTTGCTGCCCAAATGGGCAGCTATCTAAGTTTGATTAATAAATAAATAAAGTGAAAATGCAGCTCCATGCTTGGGAAAGACAGTCTAAATGTTGCCTGCATTCATGGCCCTCCATCAAGGCACCACTGCATCCAGAATTGGGGCTTGTCAGCTGATGATCTGGGTGCAAAACTATATTTTTCTTCCTAAGCTATAAGAAGGAAGATTGGTGATAATAGGGAGAACAGGTCCCAACCTTGACCTGAATTTGGTGGCTTTGCTTCCTCTTCTTCACAGAAGGCCTACATAAAGATCATTGGAATATCAATGGCCTGGAACTGAATCCGTTTGTATCAGCTTGGAAAGGTACTTTTTCTGCTTCTGGTACATCTTTACACAAGACCAATTAACCACAAGCCTATCTCTAATGCCAACAAAATTCCTCAACCACCACTGTACGTATATCACTATGATTGCTCAGATACATTACTGCACATATTTGACTGTTCTATAATCTACAATCATATCCTACAATCTTTTTTAACACCAAGAGAACAAACAGGTTCTGCCCACATTGCAACTTCCCATAGGTCTCAGCTAAAAGCAGCACTATTCATTGGAAAAATAAAGAGGCTGGCTCCTTGATAATAATAGGTCAGCAAGAGCAGTAGGATTGAAAAAGTACAAAAATAGAAAAGTGAAATGGCACAATTCTATGCAGCAATCTTTTTCATGCACATCAAATGCATTTGGAGACTTATTAGTGTATGTGAAGGCTTCAGTACTGTAGCCCTTGGGCTAATGAATTAGTCCTTAGGCATTCATGGAATGTGTGATTCTCACAAAAAATAGAGATATAGGGCGTATTCATGTAGAAGTTGTTGCCCTCAAGTCAATATGAACTATGTAATTTCGTACAAAAATTGATTAAATTGAACTGAAGATAATTTTACACCTGTTCTTCTAGATTTACTTTCCAAAACTACAGTTTTGTCCCTTCATACAAATCATATTCAAGAGCAGAGCAGGTAACCTGCTTACAACTATGCATATATTTGGAATGAAGTTTAAAATCCACCAGTGTTCTCCCAATCCAGTTAATATTGTTAAAAGAATATTTTTTCTCAGTACTTCAAATTTATTTTCCACAAGCTCCCACTTGTAAAACAAATTGCTTTTCTACCCCAATCATTCTCAATGCTCTTCAAAACAAAGGGTGTTTTTAAATGCATAGCTGTTCAGTGCATCCAGAAAAAATATCAACTTTTGATGCAATTTTCCCCTAACCTGGTGATTAGGGTCAACTCTGGTGGATACCAGCACACTTAGAGGACCAAGAAACAGAACACTGTAAAATAAAACAGCTGAAAAAGAAGCATCTGGAACTATTCAGAAATAGTTTTCTTTCTTTCTTTCTTTCTTTTTTTTTGGTTCAAAAATTTAGCCTAAAAAATTCCCATATGTAAACCAGGTAGTAAAAAATCCAGTTTAAGAAATCTCTTTCCAGATTTCAACCTCTTGATCTCCTTTGACCACAGGAACATTCTGGTGTTCTATATGAATCCGTTTCCACGAGCCCTGATTGATGGATTCCCCTGTAACTTACCGCCCGTCACTTGTGACAGGCAAGCATATTTTGAGGACATGTGGTTTGTCTCTGTTGATACCCCTCATACTTGACACCAGTGAGAATGAGGGAGCAAAGGATTAATGAAGGGGGGGGAAGACCCCATTTACCATTCTCCCTGTGATTTGAGATGAAAGGGAAAAAACAATTTAGGAAGGGAGGGAGGGATCGTCATTTCATCATTCCATTAGTGAATTTGTATTTTTTTTTAAAAAATCTAGCTTTTTGCTCTTCTGACAATTGGTCCATCAATGAAATAAAGGTGAGAAGGGAGAGGTTTACCAATCAAGTTCCATTTAGAACAGGGATGTCAAACTTAATTTCATTGAGGGCCACATCAGGGTTGTGTTTGACCTCAGGGAGCCGGGGTGGGTGTGGCCAGTTCGATGTCACTCATGCCTGGGGCACTGTGGCAGCCTGAGTGCTCTGCCGGAGAAAACGGGCTCCCAAGCTCCATTTTCGGCTGCTATGACCTCCTGCAACCCTCTGTTCAGAAAGGCCATTTTTGCTGGCAGAGGCACTGCGAGCCTGTCCTTTGCTATTTCCAGCGCGGCCCCACATCTAAGCACGTGGGCCGAATCCAGCCCCCGTGGGCCTTGAGTTTGACACCTCTGATTTAGAAGGCTATATAAATCAGCAGTCCAGAGCTAAATGCCATGGAGAGCAAAGACCACTGAGTGAAGGGCAGGGACACCCAGTAGTGGAGGCATTATATTATTATATGAAGCATGGAGGGTAAATTGAACAGCCCTGCTTATACCAGCACAATACAAAGCACAACTTTTGAGGGATAATGGAGAAAAAAAAGGCAAAGATTGTCTTCCCAATTGATTGGGTTTAGGTAGAAGATGACATTGTGTGATAGTGATAGTATCCTTGAGAAATGCTGATTACTGCTGGGATACCCTGGTCATGCAAATCAACTTCCAGGGACCACTAATTCAGCTTGACATCCAGCATCCCAATTAATTTAAAAACAAGCTATCTTCAAACTGTGGTTCCAGTTTTCACTGAGATTGCTTAGCAAGGAGAACATCACCATGGCTAATTTATTTAGTGATGCCAAGCCTGGCACTCTGACTAATAGAATTGTTGGTGGAACCATCAGTTGAAAACCTGGATTAGAGTCCCTCAGCTTTACTGGAACTGCCACTTCAGAATAGTTAGCATAGCTTGATATCTAACTTAATTTTCTTTTTTTAAAAAAAAAAAATCCAGCAGCTGAGTCTCCTGGCTCTTACCTTTTACGTAATTTGGCTTCTTCATAAATGGAGTTCATTGTCCAAGAGCATCAAAACCATTTTCTCTCAATTAATTGTATCAGAATATAAAATTGATTTTTTTATGTAATTCATTTGAATTTAGAAGGAATGTAAACAGTATAAAAATACATATTTGATCTCTAGCAAAAGGAGAGAAGAATTTGGCTTGTTGCATTTCACACTATCTTTATGCATATATGTGCTCTTTAAAAATATTGTTTAGATCTTCAAAAGGACTTTATGTATTTTCTAGATTTAAAAAAACAAATAATGATCCACATCTAGACATAGACAAATACCTAAATCTCAAATCCTTCATAGACACCCAGAGAGCCCTTGACAGATTAGTATATAATGTGTTCCATGTACATAAGAAATGTACATACCGTATTTTCCGGCGTATAAGACGACTGGGCGTATAAGACGACCCCCTACTTTTCCTGTTAAAATATAGGGTTTGGGCTATACTCGCCGTATAAGACTATCCCTCTTCCAACGCACACCAAATAAAAATTAAAAAAACATCAACTGGCTCACCCACAATGTAAAAGCAGCTGTGCTAGACCCAAAATGGCCCCTGAAACAAGCAGGAACCTCACACAGCCCCAAAAAGCCCCAAAAAACAACTTTCACGCTTTACACACACACAACACAACACAACACAACACAACTGGCTCATCCACAATGTAAAAGTAGCTGTGCTAGACCCAAAATGGCCCCTGCAACAAGCAGGAACTTCACACAGCCACAAAAAGCCCAAAAACCCAACTTTCACACTTTACACACACAAAATTCCACATACAGCTTTGTGAGATTTTGTGTGTTTGTGTAGTTAGAGTGAAACACTACAGAAACACACTAAATCTCAGAAAGCTGCACAAATATTATTTTATTTTATTTTATTTTATTTTTATATGAAAGCTAAATTTAAAACTTCCTAAACTTTAAATGGCTAGGTCTAAAAAAGAACTTAAAAAAAACCCAATTAACTATTTTTTTTTAAAGATCCCAAAGGGGAAAAAAACTTACGTACCCAATAGAACAGGGGTCTCCAACCTTGGCAACTTTAAGACTTGTAGACTTCAACTCCCACAATTCCTCAGCCAGCTTTGTTTTTCTGGCTGAGGAATTCTGGGAGTTGAAGTCCACAACTCCCTGCCTGCTTGGTTGTAGGCAGGGAGTTGCTTGCTGATGGAATGGATTCAGGCAAGCGAAGCAAGGCAAGCAGCTAAGGCAGTGGTTCTCAACCTTCCTAATGCCGCGACCCTTTAATACAGTTCCTCATGTTGTGGTGACCCCCAACGATAAAGTTATTCCTAAAACCATCAAAAATATGTGTTTTCCGATGGTCTTAGGCCAGGGGTCCCCAACCTTTTGGACCTCAGGGACCACCAACTTCATAATTTTAAATTTCGCAGACCACTAATACAAATCCAGTGCCCCGCTTGCTGAAGCACCTGGACTCCCAGTACGGGATGGGGTCCTTCAGGCACTCTCCATCCTCTCTGTCTCTCTCTCTCTCTGTCTCCCACTCTTTCTCTCTCATTCTCTCTTTCTCTCTCTCTCATTTTCGCTTTCTCTCTCTCTCCCTCTCTTTCTTTCTCTCCCACTCTTTCTCATTCTCTCTTCCCCTCTCTCATTCTCTTTCTCTCTCCCCCTCTCTTTCTCATTCTTTCTTTCCCCCACTTTTCCTTTCTCTCCCCTCTTTCTCATTCTTTCTCTCTCCCACTCTTTCTCTCTCATTCTCTTTCTCCCCCCTTTCTCTCTCTCTTTCTCCCACTCTCTTTCTCTCCCCCCACTCTCTCTCATTCTCTCTTTCTCTCTGTCCCCCTTTCTCTCCCCCCCTTTCTCTTTCTCCCTCCCGCTCTTTCTCTCTCTCTCACTCTTTCTCTCTCATTCTCTTTCTCTCTCCCCCTCTTTCTCTCTCTCCCCACTCTCTCTCTCTCATTCTGATTCTCTCACTCTGATTCTCTTTCATTTTCTCTCCCTCTCTCTCATTCTCTCTCTGATTCTTTGGTTCTCTTTGATTCTGTCTCTTTCTCTGTCTCTCATTCTCTCTCTCTCACTCTCTCTCTCTGATTCTCTCTCTTTCTCTCATTCTCTTTCATTCTGTCTTTCTCTCTCTTTCATTCTTTGTCTCTTTCTCTCTCTGTCTTATTCTGATTCTCTCTTTCTCTCTCATTCTCTCTCTCTCTCATCTCATGGGCCAGCCAGTGTCTTGGGGCTGAGAGGAAGTCAAGCATCTCCCTGAGAGACTGAGGGCCGGAAGAAGTGTGGGAGCGAAGCACTACTTGAACTTGTGCGGCATGAGCATTCGCCTTGGTATATTTGCGCCAGCCGATGGCCAAGGCAGCCCTCATCTGTCTGCTGAAAGTGCAGCATCAGGATTCTGCCTTGCTATATTTGCGGCGCAAGGCAGCCTTTGTTTCCTGCTGCTTGGGACTCAGAGCGGTAAATAGCGTCTGATCCGGAGAGCTGCTGGATTTTGCTCTCTAATCCGGATGCCAAATCGGCCCCCTGCAAACTCTCGTCTCTCGAGGAGCGCTCCCTGAAGCGGGGCTGGAAACTTTGGTTGGACTGCTTGAGAGGAGAGCTTGCAGGGGGGCGATCTGGTGTCTGCAATGGAGAGCGGCATCCGGCTTTTTCTCTCCGCTGTAAGAGCGCTGTAAGAACGGCAGCCCTCATCTCCTAATGTTTGGGACTCGGAGCGGTAAATGGTGACTGGTCCAGGGAGCAGCTGGATTTTGCAGTCCCAAGCATTAGGAGATGAGGGCTGCCACTCTTACAGCGCTCTTACAGTGGAGAGAAAAAGCCGGATGCCGCTCTCCATTGCAGACATCAGATCGCCCCCCTGCAAGCTCTCCTCTCTCAAGCAGTCCAACCAAAGTTTCCAGCCCCGCTTCAGGGAGCGCTCCTTGAGAGACGAGAGTTTGCAGGGGGCCGATTTGGCATCCGGATTAGAGAGCAAAATCCAGCAGCTCTCCGGATCAGATGCCATTTACCACTCTGAGTCCCAGGCAGCAGGAAACAAAGGCTGCCTTGCGCCACTCCTGACACAAATATACCAAGGCGGAATGCTGCTGCCGTACAAATGAAAGTTGTGCTTCACTTCCACAGCTTCCAGCCATCGCAAACGCCGCTTCTTCCCGCTTCTGCCGCCCCCTCCCCCACCGCCACAACAGCACCATTCATTCCGGATGGCGAGGGCTGCGCTCGTTTTTCTGTATTGCACCACCATCAAAACCCCTGTGAAAGGGTTGTTTGACCCCCCAACCACTGAGCTAAGGTAAGCAAGCCAGGAAAATGCGCTGCGCACTCCCACCCTTTGCCTGCGAGCCTGGACGCTGATCCGGACGGCTGCAGAACGAACTGGGCACCGGCTGTCATGTCTTTTCTGCTGTGCGGGGTTCGGCACCTGGGCTCCCGGGGTTTAAGCCTCTGGGCCAGCCCGTGCTGCTCCAGGATGTTCACTTCGGGCTCCTTGGAATCGCTGCCGGGCGATTCTTCCCGTTGGGGCGATGGTGGGTGGCAGCGATCGGCGTCGCTTGGACTGCGGGAGCCACGGCGGACTCCTTCCCCACGAGGTATTGCTCTGCATTTCACCACCTCTTCCAGGCTCGCAGCCACCCACCATCGCCCCAATGGGAAGAACCACCCGGCAGCGATTCCAAGGAGCCTGAAGCTAACATCCTGGAGCAGCACGGGCTGGCCCGGAGGCTTAAACCCCGGGAGCATAGGTGCCGAACCCCGCACAGCAGAAAAGACATGACAGCTGGTGCCCAGTTCGTTCTGCAGCCATCCGGATCGGCGCCAAGCCAGGAAAATGCGCTGCGCACTCCCACCCTTTGCCTGCGAGCCCGGACGCTGATCTGGATGGCTGCAGAAGGAACTGGGCACCGGCTGTCATGTCTTTTCTGCTGTGAGGGGTTCGGCACCTGGGCTCCCGGGGTGTAAGCCTCTGGGCCAGCCCGTGCTGCTCCAGAATGTTCGCTTCGGGCTCCTTGGAATCGCTGCCGGGCGGTTCTTCCCGTTGGGGCGATGGTGGGTGGCTGCGATCAGCGTCGATCGCTGCGCACTCCCACCCTTCGCCTGCGAGCCCAGGTGCCGATCTTCTTGGACTGCGGGAGCCACGGCGGTTCTGGCCGGGCTGGGTCTGGTGCGGTGGGCGGAGATGAAGGAGCAGCCTCGGCGGCAGCAGCAGCAGCAATTACAATGGGAAAAGCCGTGGGGAAAGGAGGACGAGGAAGATCTGGCAAGGCGGTGCGAGCACTTCATGGCTCCTCCGGTGAGCGGATTGCGAGAGCTGCGCGACTGGGGCGGAGACATGCGAAGTCGCATGGAGCTTCTCATAATGGAGACTCAAAGCCAGGTGTGCAAGGCGCTGGCCCAGGTCGACCGCGCCGCCGCTTTCACCGTGGACTGCTGGGAAAGGAAGGAAGGTGACCCAAATTCCGGGGTAGAGTGGGGACGCGTTCCTTTCTCGTGGGCCGCGCACTGCCTGGCACCTCTTGTAGGTTGGAACTAATTCAGAGTACAGCTTCCCCTCAATGTTGCCGGCGCTCCCAAAGTGTCATCGGTCAGCGCCAGCAACTCAGATTCGGGTACCCGGCGTATAAGACGACCCCCGACTTTTGAGATGATTTTCCTGGGTTAAAAAGTCGTCTTATACGCCGGAAAATACGGTAAGAACTTAAGTGGTCAGTAAAAATGCATTAAAATATAATTCTAAATCTATTGATTGGAAGGGCGGTATAGAAATTTGAATAATAAATAAATAAATAAATAAATTTCAAATTCTAACGTTCATTGGGATAATCATGAATCAAAGATATCAGAAAATTCATGACAGATAATTTGAAGGGAAGTTTGGCAAATACATTTACTGTATACCTTTATTTCAGTTCTGCTGAAATTCCTGGCCCGCTTTCTAATTCAAAATATGTGATTTCAACTATGCTACACTATTGTAGCCAACATGCTCAGGTTGTTAATATGTGACAAAGTTGGTTGTTCAAATCAATGTTTGTTAACAGCCAAGATGAACTCATTTCATGGATGTTCTAATTACACAATATAGATGATTACAAAACACCTGCAATGTTTGTAATCATTTAAAAATAATGAGAATCAATAATAGCTTCCAAAAGCAACATATGGTGAACCCATTCCTGGCAAGTGGCCCCTGATTGGCTCTTCAAGCATCAATAATTATTTTGAATCAATTTGTAGTTGGATAAAAAGGCTTCTGTGTAGTCCTTTGTTAATAATCACATGTTAATATTGGCCTGATTTTGGTTGCTTAACAATACTATCTTCACCAATGACTAAACATTTTATACTTTTTAATCACTGTCTGTACAAAAACACCAGCATTTATGAAACGTTACAAGATAATCTCAAAGCTATTCAATAATGTAATATAATCATAGTCCCCAAAGGTTTTTACTATCTCTTCCAGCATATCTGAGAATTTCATAGTGATAAAATTATTACTATACAACTGTTAGTTATAAAGAATTAATAATCCATACTACTATTTGGGTTATTGCTCTAGTTTTCCTGGAAGTGCTTGATGACCTTATTTATTTATTTACTTACATTTTATGAGCCCAACCAGTGAATACTAAGTGGTTATTAAAAATATCAAATGAACAATCCATAAATAAAAATTCAACACTCTCAGAAAAATATACTAAATAAAGATCAAAACAGAAGACTCGGCAGAGTTTTTTCAAAATGCCAAGAGCAAAGGGACACCAGTCTTAACTCTGGTGGCATCAGTTCCACAGTGTTGGAGCAACCACAGAGAAGACCTGCTTTCTGTCTGATGTGCCTTTCACCTTATTCAGGGACAAAAACATCTTCGCTGATGATGTAAAAATATTTAACACCACCGACAATGCTGCTGCTCTTTAAAAAGACCTTGACTTTGTGTCGGAATGGTCAAACAATTGGCAACTCCAAATCTCAATCAACAAATGCTCTGTCTTACACATTGGCAAAAAAACCCAGAACACAAAATACATGCTGAGCGGACCCAACCTTGTAGATGACCCTCACTCTATCAAGGATCTTGGAGTACTCATATCTAATGATCTTAGTGCCAAAGCCTACTGTAACATCGCCAAAAAGGCATTAAGAGTTGTAAACCTAATCTTGCGTAGCTTCTTCTCCAGTAATATCACACTACTAACCAGAGCATACAAAACATTTGCTAGATCAATTCTCAAATGCAGCCAATCTGTCTGGAACCCGCACTGCATATCGGACATTAATACAATTGAACGTGTCCAGAAATATTTCACAAGAAGAGTCCTCAACTCCTCTGCTTGCAACAAAATACCTTGAAATTCTGGGCTTAGAAAACTTAGAATTATGCCGCCTTCGGTATGATCTAAGCGTAGCTCATAAAATTATCTGCTACAATGTCCTACCTGTCAATGACTACTTCAGCTTCAACCACAACAATACACAAGCACATAATAAGGTGTGCGGTTAAGGTAAACCGCACCAAGCTCGATTGCAGAAAATATGACTTCAGCAACAGAGTGGTCAATGCCTGGAATGCACTACCTGAGTCTGTGGTTTCATCCCCAAACCCCCAAAACTTTAACCTAAGACTGTCTACTGTTGACCTCACCCCATTCCTAAGAGGTCTGTAAGGGGCACGCATAAGAGCACCAGTGTGCCTACCTTCCCTGTCCTAATGTTTCTTCATTTTATCTATTTTATGTATCCAATCCATGCTTATACTTATTACCAAATACGTTCTTGACAAAAATAAATAAATAAAATAAATAAAATAAAATAAAATTTTGAGCAACTTTCTTATGATGATCTTAATAGGCAAACAGAATCATTGTGGACAGGGTAGTCCCTAATGTAACCCAGAACACTAACCAGCACTTTAACTTGCTCTTAGAAAGATTGCTTTTTCTCATTTTGGAGCCAATACAGAAGTAATACATCGCTTCCATGGTTCTGAAGGTCTCTCAAGGCCTGGTTATGCCAGCAGGCCTGGGGATCTCAGGGGCTGGGTGAACTAATGAGGTGGCTCCACTACTATTAATGTCTATTATTCTGATTTTAGCCAGTTTTATGGTTTTTAAATGTTTTTAATATTGGTTAATAATAATGATTTTAGATACTTACTGCTTTACTTTTGTTAACTTTATCCGTACGGATTCTCTACATAGAATAACAGGTAGCAGAGTCATTCTGCTCACGTGGGAAGCTGCATATGCCACATTGGGTGACAAAAGTGTACTCATTACCATCCTTTCCCTTACATGATGGAATAATGCTGCTTTTCATGTCTAAGTGAATTTTAATGTAGATGGTAGCCTGAAAATCAGGATGAAAAAGATAGTCACAAAAGTATCTCATATGAAAAGGAATGGGACCTGAGGGGACAATCGTGGATTGTAGAGGCAATTTAGTAGAGCCATGCACTTATTTTATAATTATCCCCCATGCAGAGCAAAAACAAATGGTGCAATAGAATTTGTTAGGACTAATCCAACTTTTTGCGGATGACCATTTTAAGTGTGAAAAGAAAAATGGAAGAGCAATATATGTTCACAGAATGCCTTTCATTGTTGTCAATTTTGTTTATTTTCTCTGCCCCTCTGAGCAGCTTCTCTGGTGATTTTAAAATGAGCTTCTTATTAACTATGAGAACCAGCCCATCTGGGATCACATAATTGATGTCATGATATAATTCCAAACAGGCAATCTAATTGTGCACTGAATTGCGGGGAGGAGGGGGGAGTTGGACCTAAATGACTCCTTCTACCGTTAGATATATCTGCACTCTGCCTTCATATTTTTCAAGTTCTCTAAATTATAACCAAAATGAAAAGCTTATTTTTCAAGGACATATTGTGTGTGAAAAGTGTTCATTCTCTAATCCTAGAAGCTAGGAGCAAACGAATAAAATGTTTTATTCTTTGTTGTAACTTATTCTTTTAACTAACTTACCCTTTCTTTTTTCTTTGTTTTTTAAAAATTAGAAGTATACATCAAAAAGGAAAGGAAAAAAAATCTATCCTATATCCTAAGTAGAAATCTATTCTACTATCCTAAATAGAAATACCTATCAATAGTCATTCATTTACCAATGAATTAAGTACCATAGTATAAATAATGCAATATGTTTTTAAAATATCATAAAATCTCTATCATGATGTATCCTTTTGCAGCAGAAAACATTTCCTTTTACAAAACATCTAAATTACACATTTCCCAGAATAATTCCTTGACATCTGGAATAATATCACTTTTCCAATTTTTAATGTAATTCTTTCAGTCCCGTGCTTGATATCCACAATAATTGCTAGTAAACAATAACATTTCAAAGCTTTGTTATAGAATTCAAATTAATTTACATTTAGATTCTATTGTATATCCAGGATATTCCATTCATTTTTTTTTCTCATGTGGGCACTAGACAAGTCTGCCTTTAAAAAATGATCGGCAAATTACACAGTAAATTCAAAATGCGTTTTCCATCATTTTTAGGAAATTCAGTCTGCTGTTTTAAAATGTGGCAATAAAATGCTGCCTGCTGGAGCGGCTGTGATCTGGAATTCTCAGGATATTAGCATATGTCACTATGTTCATAACTCACATCCATTCATGAATTTTTCCTCCAGAGTGTTTAGATCATAATATCAGGGGGTTAATAAAATAGCTTTCTAGTCTTCGCTCTTCTTTATCTGATAACTATTCAAATTGTAATTGCCTATAATGTGTACCCTATATGACATTATTACTTATGCTACAGGCAGTCTCTCAGATCATCAATCACCCCAGCTGCTAGAAAAGACCTTGTTCTGCCCTACCAATGCAATCATCACAGCCAAATTAAAACAACTGCCTCCACTTGTCTCCCCACAACCCCCTGGGCTTTTTCTTTTCCCCTTTTTATGGTTGGAGGTTTGTCCTGCCCCACATTCTCAAGCAACATCAGTTCAGTTTCAAAGCATATATTCCCAAGTAACAAGTTGCAATTCATTTTTTTTTCCTGCAAGAAAAATCCCTATATGCATTTCTTAGAAAACTTTAGGGCAGCGTTCTAGCTCTCATTTTACATGATTAAATACCTTGCTTTCTTTTCCAATTAATCAATTAATTCACAAATTAAAATAAGTATGACAGGAATGCAATACATGTGCTATTTTCAGAATGGTTAATGAAGGCAATACTTCTGTTTGCCTGACACTAACAGTGCATAATGTTTGGAAAATAATCCTAAACATCCTGGTTGCAATCCAGGGAAAGTAAATTCTACTTAGATCCCACAAAATGTAAGTGTTTTATAGCCTTTTTTTACTGCACTATTAGATTTCTCCCATACAAAGACATTGAATTGTCTCTCATTCAAACATACAGAGATTTCTCTTGATTTCCTATTAGTTTTATTTAACCTAAGTGACACACACAGATTGGTTGCAGTCATGCTATAAGCAAATCATGCATAAGGATCAGTATAATCAATCAGCGGCATTCATCAGAAAAGAGCTCTGGATAAATGCACATGAATGAATTCAGTGGGTTAAAGCATTTGTAGCGCAACTCACCAAGACCCATTCAGCTTGCTACAGAATAGAAAGGCACAGAATTGCTTTCAAAACCTATTAAGGTTTTCAATCTCAAGCGCCTTAAAGCCACTTCAAATCTGATCTTTTCAGAGACAAAACAACCAAACATGTATCCATAGTGCTTCCTTCCTATGACAAAGAACATGGGAAAAATAAATCTCAGCATATTAAAACATCCCTCTTACTACCAGAGCAAGATCAAGCATAAAAAGTAGATTTTTTTTTTAAATTTGATTTATATGCCGCCCTTCTCCGGAGACTCAGGGCGGCTTACAATGCGTTAAGCAATAGCCTTCATTCTTTTGTATGTTTTTATACAAAGTCAGCTTATTGCCCCCACAAACTGGGTCCTCATTTCACCTACCTTAGAAAGGATGGAAGGCTGAGTCAACCTTGAGCCTTGGAGAGATTCGAACCAGCAGAAATTGCAGGCAGCTGTGTTAATTACAGGGTGCACTAAACCCCTGTACTATCAAGGCTCTTGATGAAGATGAAGAAAGTACAGCAAGTACTGACCAAGTAACAACAGCAGCAAAATAACTGAGCAAGAGGAGAAGTTCATAGATGAAGTCCCAGATAGCAAAGTTGGGGCTTCCCAACAGGATGCTATTGAATCCTGAGAAGATGTGATTTAAATCAGGTCAAATCAAAATAAGCTGACTTTTACTGTATGAGGAGTGGAGCAAAAAAAATAGAACTAGAGATTAACACCATTACCCCCCCCTCTCTCTCTTATAAGTGTGTTCAGAAACATCTCTGAGGGAGATGGGCAGTTTAAAAATAGGAAATATAAATATAAATAAATAATACATACAATAAAGGTAAAGACAACTATTTATCTGTGTCTGGGGAATTAAGTGGTGCTGTGGATATCCTATCCCAGTTTCTCTTGGCTCTGAGGATGTAGGTGGGAAACCACAGACCACAGCTTAACCCTTGCAAGACTGAGTGGCTTTGGATTTTGGGGCCCTCTGGTGTTAGAATTTATACTATCTCTGGTGCCTGATGGGGTTGCACTGCTGCCAATAAACCTGTATGCAATGGGGGGTGGGGGGGAGGATCCTTCTGGATTCACAACTCCTGCTCAAGAAGCAGTTGGCAGTCGTATCCTGGAGAACCCTATGTACAATTTCATTTTGTATGGATCAAAGAACGCTACTTATGCTTACTCATGCTCTGTCATCTCCGAGTTGGATTACTGCAATGCATTCAGCCTTAAAGAGCATCTGGAAACAAACTAGTGCAAAATGCAGTGGCCTGAGCAATTATGTGTGTTTGTGGTATTTCTGCTGTGTAAACTGCATTGCTAACAAATTTGTTGGATGCAATCCAAGGTGTTGGTGTTAACTTTTAAAGCCCTACATAGCATGGGACTGAGTTATGTGAGGCATAGCCTCTCCCCGATTTATCCACCTCTCCCACCAGATTCATTAAAATGGGCACATTGTGGGTGCTGTCATTTAGAAAGCTATATCAGGTGGGATTGAGGAGGCAAGCCTTTTCTGATGTGGCACCTGCATTGTGGAATCTCTTCCTCCCAAGAAGAGGATGGTCTCATTGCATCTGAGCTTCCAAAGGTCCCTTAAGATCTGGCTATGCCAGCAGGCCTGTGAACTTCAAGGGACGAGTGTGAACTAGTGAGTGGGCTCCCTTACTATTAACATTTCTTCATCTATTATTCTTGTTTTAGTTGTGTTTACAGTTTTAATGTTTTGATCATTATTAACATTGATGATTTCAGATACTGTTTTAGTTTTGATATTCATTGCCCAGAGTCACTTGCCTATGAGATGGAGAGATTTGTAAATTAGATCAATAAAGAAACAAATAAGTAAATATCCCAAGGCTTTGTAATCTAATCATGTTAATAATGTTGAACAGTTAAGTACAATTTTCCTAATTCTTAAGAAGAACTGATGTAAGACACAGAAACATTTGTAACAAATATCTACAGTATTCTATATGCAAAGGTTCAATGTGACATATGGTCCAAACTACCCATCTTACTGCAATTCCAAAAATAAATCTGTCTTATTTCAACATGCCTTCATTCCAGTTGATTGACTGCAGGTGGGTATCTACATTAGTGTTTTGAGCTTCGTTTTAATATTTATTGTTTTAATAATATTTTATTAAAAATTGTTCTGAACATGTATACCACCCAGAATCCTTTAGAACTGAGCAGATTGTAAGGGGGGGAGGATAAAGAAATGTAAACTAGCTAAAAACAAAATGATTTCCACTTTTTCAGTGTCCTTCCATCATTAGTAAGGATACACTGAGATAAAATATTTGATCTGTGGGGAACAAGACCTTACCACTCATAGTGCCTCTGAATTCAGAAATATGAATACTGATGAACAATCTCAAAGAATGCTACTGCTGGTTCTCAGGTCAGGAAAGACAATGGCTGAAAAAGAACTTTTTTTGCCTCTCATCATTTAGGACGAACAATTTATCTGCTTAGCAAACACAAAGTGTTGCCATTTTTTCAAGCTCCTTCTTCTGAACAGGAGGCTTAACATTCCCAGACAGATCTTCTTCAAAATGAGATTACTTTTCTATTGCCATTTATATTAGCAGAGAGTTGGTTATTAGCCTGATATTTTATCTCTGCCACTATGAGAAATATTGCTGCCATAAACCTTGCAGCCCTTAGTAAAAGCTGATCTACTTCGTGAAAGCTAATAAAGTGGGGAACAACGAAGGCAATTGGTGATGAATGCTTAAGTACCAAACAAAGCAGCTGTCCACAAACACATACACACACTGTCTTTCTTTTGATTTTGAGAACAGCTAGAAAGGGAATTGAAGAGCAAGGTTCATGTACAATCTATATTATATATTGTAGAGCCCAAGCCATTATGGCAGGGAAACTCTCTACAAGGCCTCTTTAGCTTTTATTCTTTGCTCCCTTTATAAATTCACAACTGTGATTAACTCACTTTTTCAACAAGCCAGCCTTTTTTCTTCATGCTTACCAAACAAAAGGTTCCAGCCTGGGCCACAGCTGTAACATCCACCCTGCTTGCCATAGGCAACTTTCCAATCAGAAAGAATAGCCCTGCCAGCAAATGGGTCTCCAGAGCTCCATGGCTGCCACATAAACTCAAGATCCACACAGTAAGTTGTCCTAGGTATTCCAGCCAGGGCACAGATAACTGACACATGGAAGCAGCTTCTTCCTGAATTAAGTTGTCAAGTAAACTGTGCTATAATGGTAGCCAAGGGACAGTTTATTACAAATTATCTACAGTAACACTTCCCATCAGTGTGATATGGGAACATTGAAATGTTCATTAGAGAAGAGGTGTATAGAGTAGAGATAATGGGAAAGTTATGAATGTACAGGGCATGTTAACAATGAAAGAATGGTGAAACTATTTGATAATAGACAATGCTTCATCTCTGGGTATTATTTACTAGAAATCAAGCAAGATTTTTTTTTTCCAGGCTGGAATTTTGTTCACTGGCTCCCCACAGATGATAAAGAAAGGTACACTAACATATTTCATCCCCAAAATCTTTTACCCTACGTCCCATAGTCACTAATAGTTACTTGCTTTCATTACAGGTAGTTCTATACACTGTTCTGTAAAGAAATCTGTGTAGCCTTAAATCACCAAGTGTTTCTTAACTTGGAAACACTTGGTCTGGAACATAGACCAATAAAAATTCTTTAACTCCTTCCCACTAGAGAGGACAAATCACCTCTTTGCATATGCCTTTATTCTTCACTGCAATCTAACTAGGCTAGGTCTGAGAATCTTCCACTGAAGTAAAGGTAAAGGTAAAGGTTCCCCTTGCACATATGTGCTAGTTGTTCCCGACTCTAGGATGTGGTGCTCATCTCCGTTTCAAAGCCGAAGAGCCAGCACTGTCCAAAGATGTCTCCATGGTCATGTGGCCGGCATGACTAAACGCCAAAGGCGCACAGAACACTGTTACCTTCCCACCAAAGGTGGTCCCTATTTTTCTACTTGCATTTTTTACGTGCTTTCGAAATGCAAGGTTGGCAGAAGCTGGGACAAGTAACAGGAGCTCACCCCGTTACGCGGCACTAAGGATTCGAACCGCTGAACTGCCAACCTTTCGATTGACAAGCTCAGCATCTTAGCCACTGAGCAATGCATCCCTCTCCACTGAAGTACAAGCAGTTAAATGTTCCGTTATCAGTTGAGTCATTTTTTTTGAAAGGAGGGAAGTGCCATTGTGTCCATATCCTTGGGCAGCAAAATGTTATGCCGAAGATCACTGATAAAGATGCTTTCAGCCTTCTCCATGGGGCTGGTGCTATTATAAAATTTTCTCTTCACATTAGGAAAATCCTTGTCTCTCCCACACCATACTGGCCAGCCTAAATAGAAAGAGTTCCTTTCAAGTGTCAGTAAGAAAAACAGTAATCTGGACAAAGCATTTTAAAATTTAGGATAGTAATTATAGGAGCCTGGTTTCTGATCCTTTTCAAGTTCAGTAAATGGACTCATGGCCACTCTAAATTTTTGTTTTTAATATATTAAAGGAAACTCACTACTGGATGATATACATTTATTTAAGGAGCGTGCATGGCCACTTATCTCACACAATAATCATAGGCAGCTCACAGCAATCAATAAAAATGACAGCATAAAAATACACCAAACCCAGGCTTGAATTATCCTATTTTGGACACATTATACAAAACCTAGCTCTAATTCTGGGAAAGGTTGAAGGGAAGGGAAGAAGAGGACAATAGCAGCAAGGAGGTGGATTCAGCAACAGTGGTGATGAATGCACTAGTGGAAGACCTGAAAGACAGAATGTATCTATATGGTCGCTAAGAATCAACAGTGACTTGATAGAACATAATCAATCAAACCATACCCAAATGATTCATACTTCTTTGAACATGCCATTGTTCTAAAATTCATCATTCATTGCACACAAACTTCATCCCTGAACTAAATAAAAATAAAAATGGAAATGAATGGAATTAAAAACACAATTGATAGAAATGGCCCAAAGGTGCTTTTTCAAAAGGCAACCAGAATTTCTTTGTTTTGCTTGAAGATGTTTAGCTTCTCATTCAAGAAGCTTCTTCATGACCTGGATGACTGAGAATTTCCATAGACAATTGATAGAAATATATGAAGAGAAAAATATAGAAAGAACATTTCAGTTGGCATAAATCAACTAAAAATTATGGCTTTAACATTAATCCTAGTGTCAAGTTTCTAAACAACTACATTGCTTTACCGAGCTAAAGCAACTCTGAAATCTACAATTGTATCTACAATTGTATCCACAGACCTAAACTGAACAATAAACAAGCTTAAGAGAGAAACCTAGATAACAAGATAAGAGCCTGAGTGGCGTAGGAGGCTAATGCCTCCTACTAAGGCAGCATTTAACATCCAGCTGCCTGCAATTACTGCGAGTTCAATTCTCACCAGCCTCAAGGTCGACTCAGCCTTCCATCCTTTCTAAGGTGGGTAAACTGAGGACCCAGTTTGTGGGGGCAATAAACTGACTTTGTATAAATATACAAAAGTATGAAGGCTATTGCTTAACGCATTGTAAGCCGCCCTGAGTCTCCAGAGAAGGGCGGCATATAAATCAAATTAAAAAAAAAAACAAAAAACAAAAAACAAGCAGCAGTAGAATCAAATGCCGCAATATAAATTTGTATTTATTTTAAGTGAAATCAAGTTTTAAAAAGATGTTGCAGAATTAATTAACAGTTCTGTGTGTGGGCCATGTTAACATAATCAAAAGAAAGATTTCAGCTGAACAATTTTTCTTTTTCCTTTTTTTTTTCTTTTTTTTGGCCCAGTTACACTGGATATGTTTGATTATGATGTGTTATGTGGAACACAAGCATTATATCAATATATTCCACAAGTAAAGAATAAAATACAAAAATAATATATTCATGTTTAGCTGTCTAATCCCAAATCAAATTTCTCAGATATATCCATGTGCCTCTTTTTTTTAATTGCTCAAAAAGCTCTGGTGTGATAGTTCTTGATGTAATAATGACGATATCACCCTTTTCCTTCAGATAGCAAAACTGTCTTCCCTGCTTCAACCTTCATAACAGTCAGAATTCCCACTGAGTAAAGAATTCTAGGAGCAATAAGCCCAGTCTTTGGAGAAGGCTGTCCTACAGCAGAGTTTCGCAGAGTGTCTGGCTGGGGAGTAGAAGTGCATGTGTCTTAAAGTTGCCAAGTTGAGAAACCTGTCCTAGAGTATAAAGCATTCCTGCAGAACTGTGTGAACTTTTGCAATGTTAAGAGACTAATAGCATACGACTATATTTTACACTCCTGTTCTAGAAAGTAGCTTTATAGTTACAGAAATAGCTACTATTCATAACTGGCTTCATATGGATTGACCTAATTTAAGAGATCAAAATATGAAGAAGAATCAAAAGAATACAGTACTATTAGTGTAATCCAATTTCACAGGAGTTCATATTTCTTTCTATTAGCTTCAGCATTTTAAATTAAGAATTTTAATTATAATAGTAAAATCTAATACAAATTAAAATGAAAGAAAAGAAAAAAATAGATAGAAAAAGGGAAAAAAGAAAAAAAAATCATAGAAAGAAATGACTTCCAACCTTCATTACAATGGATAAAAAAAATTAGTCACTCACCTTCTATCACCAGCCTATATCCCCTCCCTTATCTATGGACAAATCTATAAAACAACATCTTTCCAGTACTGGTGTGAGGAGAAATTCCAAAAAGGGCTGCCAGAAATAACAATATATCTTGTTTTAACCTTGATCAAATAAACCAATTTTATATTCCTTCCTTTTATTTCTAACAGACTTAATCTTTTGTTAATTCAAATATTGCCATAGGATTTGATTCATCTTCCTTTCTTCTCATCCCGAGGGAATGAAATTAGGCATTCTGACTGCTTCAGTGTTATTGGCTGCTGCTGAGATGCTGCTGTGATCATGTGATCTTCATTTTCAACATTTCATAACAATTTCCCATTGAATCTCACAATCCCTTGCTGCTTCCCAATCCAGAAGCAACCATTTACCTGCTTCTTGATAAGGGAAGGGAATGTCTAATGGTCAGAAGCCACTCATGCTCCCACTGCTTTTTTTCAAGAGACAACTGGACTTTCTGTTTGTTTGTTTGTTTGTTTGTTTGTTTGTTTGTTTTGAAGATGTTTTACTTCCCCTCCAAGAAGCTTCTTCAGCTCTGACTGGATGGTGGGAAATGGAAGGATTTATACTCCTTGCAGACAGCTGGTCATTTGCATTTTTAGTGGGTCATTAAGGTCATGGGGGATTTCAACCTGCCATCCATCGGTGAAACATCAGAAGCAGCTCAGGAGTTCGTGGCTTCCATGACGGCCATGGACCTGACCCAGTTAGTTCATGACCTCATCCACATCGGGGGACACACACTGGACTTGATTTTTGCCTCTGGTCAGTGGATGAATGATCTCGAATTAGGGGAGTTAGTCATCAAGCCCTTGTCATGGACAGATCATTCGCTCCTTTGGTTAGACTTTCAGGCCGCTCCCCTTCGTCGCAGGGAGACGGAACTGACCAGGTGGTTCCGTCCCAGGCACCTGATGGACCCAGACAGGTTCCTGATGGAGCTTGGGCCATTCCCAGAGGCTCTGACTCATGACTCGGCTGAAGAACTGGTAGCTGCCTGGGATAGGGCGGCTGCCGGAGCTTTGGACCATGTCGTGCCTTTGCGGCCTCTGACCCGGTGCAGATCTCAATCAGCTCCTTGGTTTTCCGAGGAACTGAGAGAGATGAAGTGCCAGAAAAGACGCCTAGAGAGTGATTGGAGGGCCAGCCACACCAAATCCAACCGGACACTGGTGAGGTCTTATATCAAGTCCTACCTAGTGGCAATAAGAGTGGCGAAATCTAATTATTTTTCCACTCTTATTGCAACTGCAGAGAACCGCCCAGCCACCCTGTTTAGGGTGAGCCGCTCCCTACTTCAGATGGGAGCGCAGGATGATCCCTTACAGGGTAGAGCTGAGGATTTTGTGCAATATCTGCATGATAAAATCACTCAGATTCGGGACGGCCTGGACTCAAATTGGGTGGCCTCGGATGGGATGATAGGGGCGGATCTTGAGAGTGTTATCTGGGAGGAGTTTGACCCTGTGGCTCCTGAGGACGCGGACAGGATTTTGGGGAGACTCAACGCTACCACATTTATTGGACCCGTGTCCCTCCTGGTTGGTGCTGGCCTCCCAGGAGGTTACACGAGGCTGGTTTCAGGGAATTATTAATGCTTCTTTGAGTGAGGGTGTCTTCCCAGCCACTTTGAAAGAAGCGGTGGTGAGGCCCCTCCTCAAGAAGCCCTCCCTGGACCTGGCTATATTAGCTAATTACCGTCCGGTCTCCAACCTCCGCTTTGCGGCGAAGATTGTTGAGAGTGTGGTAGCGCGACAGCTTCCTCAATATCTGGATGAAGCTGTTTATCTAGATCCATGCCAGTCGGGCTTCAGGACGGGTTACAGCAGAGAAACGGCATTGATCGCATTGGTTGATGATCTCTGGAGGGCTCAGGACAGGGGATGTTCCTCAGTCCTGGTCCTCCTAGATCTCTCAGCGGCTTTTGATACCATCGATCATGGTATCATGCTGCGTTGGTTGGGGGGATTGGGAGTGGGAGGCACCATGTTGCAGTGGTTCTCCTCCTTTCTCTCCGACCGTACGCAGTCTGTGTTGACGGGGGCAGAGGTCGACCTCGAGGCACCTTACTTGTGGGGTGCCGCAAGGGTCAGTCCTCTTGCACCTCCTGTTAAACATTTATGTGAAGCCGCTGGGTGAGATCATCCGTGGTTTTGGGGTGAAATGGCACGCAGTTGTACACTTCTACCCCAGACCACCCAAATGATGCCCTTGACGTGATGTCCTGATGCCTGGAGGCCATGCGGATCTTGATGGGGAGGAACAGGCTTAGACTCAACCCCTCCAAGACTGAGTGGCTGTGGTTTCTGGCGCCCCGATATAGCCAGCTGGTACCATCGCTGGCTATTGGGGATGAGATCTTACGCCCCTCAGAGAGGGTTCGCAACTTGGGTGTCCTCCTGGATACGCGGCTGTCTTTAGACGATCATATGACGGCCGTGGCCAGGGGGGCTTTTTATCAGGTTCGCCTGATTTCCCAGTTGCGTCCCTTTCTGGATCGGGACGCCTTACGCACAGTCACTCACGCCCTTGTCACTTCCCGTCTGGACTACTGTAACGCTCTCTACATGGGGCTCCCCTTGAGGAGCACCCAGAGGCTCCAACTGGTCCAGAATGTGGCCGTGCAAGTGGTTATGGGGGCGACCTGTCACTCCCATGTAACACCTCTCTTGCGTGAGCTGCATTGGCTCCCAGTGGTCTTCTGGGTGTGTTTCAAGGTGCTAGTCACCATCTTCAAAGCGCTCCATGGCTTAGGACCAGAATACTTACAGGACCACCTTCTGATACTGCATGCCTCCCACCACCTGATACGCTCCCATAGAAAGGGCCTCCTCAGGGTGCCGTCGGCCAAACAATGTCGGTTGGTGACCCCCAGGGGGAGAGCCTTGTCTGTGGGGGCTCCTGCCCTATGGAATGAGCTGCCCCTGGACATAAGAAAGATCCCTGACCTCCGCATCTTCCATCGTGCACTGAAGACTTTATTGTTTCAGCAAGCCGGCCTGACCGAATGAATTAACTTAAGTGGGTTTTAAATGGTTTTAAAGGGGTTTTAGCTAGGGGTTTTAAATACGGCCAATGCTTTAAATTATTTTAAATTGTTTTTAACTTTTGTGTTGGTATTATTTTATCATGGCTGTACACCGCCCTGAGTCCTTCGGGAGAAGGGCGGTATAGAAATATAGTGAATAAAATAAATAATAAAATAAAATAAGGTCATCTGGAGGTTTATCTGTGTCATCAGGATCACCTGAGTGGTGCAAATGGGTGTTGAGCTTTCTTGGAACTGTTGAAAGGACTGTGTTGTAGATTGGAGATAGATGAACGCTGTATCCCTCCCCCTCTGCTGTTCAATTTTGACATAATGCCTCTTTAACCCCTCTTTCAAACCAGCGATCCTCTTTGTCCAATTTTGGTTCATATAATTTTGGTCCAAAGTCCATTATCTATCTCCAATCTACAACACAGTCCTTTCAACAGTTCCAAGAAAGGTCCACACCAATTTGCATCACTCAGGTGACTCTGATGACAGATAAACCTCCAGCTGATCTTAACAACCCATTAAAAGAATGCAGCTGTCTGCAAGGAGTATAAATCCTTTCATTCCCCACCATCCAGTCAGAGCTGAAGAAGCTGAAGAAGTGAAATGTCTTCAAAGAAAAAACAGAAAGTCCAGTCGCCTCTTTAAAAAAAGCACTTTTAGGATAATCTTTGTGTTGTGAGGGATATTGTTAGTAACAATAGGCCCAGTAAAAGAATTAGCATCCTCTACCTATCCCCATACAGACTCCAATCCTCATTATACTTGTACAGTATATTACTTTATATTATATACTATATAATATAATACAGTAATAATAATAATAATAATAATAATAATAATAATAATAATACAGTAATAATAATAATATAGTAATATATACTATATCTATATATTATAAAGGAGAATCTAGATTTGGTGACCCATCAGCCTGATCATATAAAGTTGAGATGACAATTTATTGTACAGTTATTACAGTTTGATAGCTTGCTTATAACACTTATTTTATCTGTTATTAAAAATTAAGGATATTTTTTTAAAAGAAACACCCAGATTGATCACTGCGCAAACAAATGTTTTCTACGTTCTAGCCTTCCAGTTTTTCCCTTTGGTAAAACCAAATCATGGTTTTATCAGAAGATAAAATGACTCCTCCTTCCTGGATTCTTACATTTTTGTTTTCTACCACTACTCTGTGGTGTTTACACACATGAAGACTTAGCCGTCTAGAGAGCCAATCGTCTCTCTGCCTTTTATGAATAGCAAATTGACAGCTTTTTTTATTTGAATGACTTTTATCCCTCTCCTTTCTCATTCAGCAGCTGTGAAATGCCTGCTGAGTATCAACTTCATTATGCATGTGGCTTTACTAGCATATTCCCTCTACATGGCCGGAAGTTATTTACATAGCTATATAATCCATGAGTACTAGAGTTTATACAACGCCTGTTAAACCTACTTCTCCAGCACATCAGATATATTATCCCTATAGATCTCTTAACTTTCCTTACTCCACTCAAGACTAAATCAATGACAACCTTGACAGCAGGTCTTCAAAATGACATGTTTATTATTCTTTAGCTGATGATTGGAAGCCAAGATCAGGTGACTGCACTGGCTCACTGTGGTGTTTCTTCAAACACCTGTGCTAGTTTTACTTTCTAAGAGCCACACTGACAGATAGTTAAATAATTACATGAACAGTAATCTTAATACATCAAGAGGGCATCAAGCTAGAGAAGATGTGGCAATCTTTGGTGGCTGAGAACTGTACTGTAAATTATTGCAGTTACCACCATACTAGGTAGATAAAGATACAAATTGGTCAGGAATTTTTCCCTGGGCAGTGGATGGTGTGTTTGGGAGTATTTGTTTGTTTAAATTTATTGACTGCCCATCTTACCACAAGATAATTCTAGGTGGATTTTTTTTAACATATTAAATCTAGACAAAGGTTTATGGAAGTGGTGGTATTCAGCCAGTTCGGACTAGTTTGGGCGACCACCCGCCCCGCCCGCCCCAGCGCTATGCCATCCTATTTAGCCACGTTTTCTAAGCAGTACGCATGCATGCACTCACATTTTTGGTGTGCGGCGAACTGGTGGTAAAATTATGTGAAACCCACCTCTGGTCTATGGTACAGATGTCATGTGCTTTCTGACATTTTTCAGCAAAAATTAACGGAGGTAGTTTTAGACAACAGAAGCTGCATTTGGCCCTAAAACCACAGGATGCTAACTTCGATCTAACCCAAAGTGTGTCATTTTTAATAAAGCATTATTTGTGAAATAACTTATTTTAACTTCAAAAACACTAATCTGTGCTTCATTTTATTTGCTTAACAGATTTACTGTATAGCTCTCCAAGTTGAGTTGCCAGCAGAATAAATTGAATAAACAATTCAAAAGCAAAATTCAGCAATTGCCTTTATTGTTTGGAGCCCTAAGCATTATCACAGAGAACTCTACTGAATGTATCAGTTGTCCAATTTCTTTTAGGCCTGGCATTTTATCTGTTCTGTCACTGCTTAGGCTCCCTTCAGATGCCATGGTTCCAAGGCAAATATGACAGACTGTGATAAAAAGATGGGAGGAGGCTCCTCATACTTTTGACTGCATTTATCCAAACACTCTAAGGAACATTTTAGCAGGCAACTATTAAAGGGCTGCACTTGCTCCAGTCATAGGGACATCTGCATGTGATACTTATTCTGCTGGCAATGATTTCTCCCTTTAGAAAGATGGCCTTAGTTACATCCTGCAATGACAACTAAATCACCAGCTGGAAAATGATAGACACTCAAATCAGCATACTACTGTGGGTCCCCCACCCCAAATTCTTTACCAGTCTTTGCCCTATACCTGGCATAAGATGAGAAAGCTAGTTTTGGGAAACAAACCTAATTTATATTTTGTCCTTTTTAAAGACATTAAAAAAGTTCTGCTGGTTCAGACCAAAGGCCTATTTTACAAATCAACAAGATGGCAATGCTATATGTAATATGCAGAAAACATTAAATTGTTATGATTTTTTAAAAGACTGAAAACTCAGCTAGATAACAAATCTCATGACATTTTGTTTTCTCTGCCCAAGATGTATGAGATTTCAGGAATGAATGTCTTCAGAGATTTCAAGTAGGAATACCAGGATCTCATGTCATTTGGTTTTCAAACAGAAGTTTTCAGCATGTTCAAGTGACGTAACCCATAGGAGTAAAATTGTCAACATTTCATAGTATTTGATTCCTTTGAAAGATATTTTTTAAAATGGGATCACATAAAGAAATCCAATGTCTGAAAAGGCTGCCCATCTTTGGATCACCCTGTCTAGCTTTCTGGGCCACCTAGTAGTTCTTTATTTGTACTGATTATAATCTGTTAGGTAAAGCATCAGTTATCATTTATCACAAGTGATAAATGATAACTCAATTTAAATAAATGTGTAGGATTTCTAAATGTTGTATACGTTTTCCATTAGCAAATGACATGGTACTGAGATGCTATACATAACAGGGAGAGAGAACTTGACATACCTAATCATTACAATACAAGGATGTAGATTTTCAATTCATATCTCCATATAAAATCTAACATGTGAAAGTACTATTTCCAAGTATTAATCAAAACAAAACTGGATATCATAATTGGATGTACACTGGAATGAAAACATTGTACTCAATATATCAATGTCCGGCAGGGAGAATGAAAAGAAGTGCTTTTATATTACAACTTTGCATAGCCTAAATTCATCTCTGAAGTGTGTACGCATAGTACTTTTATCTTTGAAGCTGGCTTTTAAAATCTAAATGAATTTGGTCCCCAATTCTATTTATTCAACTCCAGTTGTTAGATAACATGAAGTTAGACACATGTACGACTTGACAATTTATCAGGACGTCTCTCTGACACCTAACAAAAACAAACTGAAATGTGTTCGCAAAACTAAACAATCTGATTTTTACATTTTGAAAGATTCACATTCAAATTTTGAATCCTGCCCAGTTTTTTTTCAAAAAAAGGAGGAAAACCTCCACAGCCAGTAAACTACAATAATCTTCTAATAAAAAAGGCAACACTTGAAATTCAAACTGCAATTCATTGCAATTCTGTTGTAACAAGATGGAAAAACAAGAAAAAAATCATGGGAGAGAGCAGCCTCATTCACACACAGTGGATTTTCCACAGTGGATTTTCTTAACTGGAATGGTTTGGAAGATCTCATATCAATATTAAATTAAACATAGTTCTTATTATATTTATCCTAAAAAAAACATGGATAATTTATCCACGAATAAACAATAGATCAGTGTCAGTTGTTTCAACAAATTATTTTTAACATTAATCATAGGATCAGAGAAAATGATATATCGTAAGCATAATGGTAATCCACAGATGACTCTGAAGAATCCATATTTTGTCAATATGCCTAGCATCTCAATGAAGCTAGCAAGGATCTTGAGAGGGTCCTACCTTGTCAAACAGCTTATTTAAAAAAACAAGTTTTGAAAGTTTAGGTTTTAAATAGTTCTTAAAATTTTGAATTTTAAAGCTTTGGTGCCTTAGTTCAGCCAATATCTATAGTCTCTGTTATGGATTAGAAAGTTTAGAGCTTTGTGGTATTGTTCTCTCCTCAGACTTGTTATCTTTGACGTGGTGATGGAGGAAAAAATTCAAACTTTTATTGTAGTAAAAACTCTTAAACAAATGAAACTTAGCAGAAGTAAATTACATTAAAACTTTACCATCTTTGCTATTTATTCCACCCCGCCTTAAAACAGAGCAGCTTCAGATGTTCAAAAGTTTTCCATTCACAGCATATTAGGGTTTTTTTAAAAAATGTTAAACTATTTCAAACTGAACTGCTTTGTCACCAAATATTGAATCAAAACTAAAATAGAATTTTCTTTTAAAATCAAATCAGAACTAATTCACGCCCTATTAAGTGACTTGCAATACTTTTAGTTTCACTTCTAGTCAGACTGGGTAGAAATGGGAAGAAGACATTAAACATCATAGGTATATTGTCTCAAAGTTGGGTTTAAGGTCTGATATGACTTTAAAACTCATTTGCTTCTCCAAGCAATTTGTACCTCTTCATAAAGGGAATATTATTGTCATCCAGTATTTACTTTGATAATTGTCTAAACAGGCTCTTACAGAATTTCCATAAAAACATGCAATCCTATTCAATAACTGTAGGTGATTTAGAAATCGTAACATTCCGGATTCAAAATTCTTAGGTATTTGGATAAATGACTTTCCATTTGGAATTCATCATTATTATGAGATGCCCAGGGAGCTGACTATGCAAGCATGTGCAACTGGAACAGATGCTGCAATTACTAGTTATCTCCCAAGAGGTCACATTTCATGCAATCATCCTCCTAACTTTAAAGACCCAAGAGACTGGACAAGCTCTTATGAACAAGAGCTGCAGGCATCAGTGACCTTCTTGGAGCCAAAAAACAAATTTTGTTATTTCCAATGTGCTGGCTCCCTGCAAAGCCAGATGGTTCACTCCACTGCACAAAGTCATCAACATCCCATGTGTAGTCCAACAGCATGTGAGAGTTGCAACTGTTTTCTAACAGTCCATTAGTACTCCAAACTTAATGAAAATGGAAGGTGCTAATGAAGCCAAAAAGTAAAAGCCACCTCTAGCTTCAAAAGGGCAATTCAGCTGGAAGAGTAGCAGAAAGTGAAATAATGGTCATACCTGCCACTGCATTATCAATTATGCTACTACAAGAAGCCCTGTTTTCTATAAGAAATTATTTATCCTCAGCATGCTATTTCTTCCCCCAGCTGATGCACAAACAGTGATCCTTTAAGTAACGAATAAAGCAAATAGCACACATATAAAGGCAAAGGAAATTCAGTCCAGGAGGTAAACAAAAACCAGAGGCTAACCCATTAGGACAATTATAAATTAATGACCTAACAGGCTCTATCCAAACCAGAAGTTTTCAACGCATCTAGTGCATGTTTGCTTCTAACTAGAAATAGAGTGCTTTCACTAAACAGTGGTCAAGCCTTGCAAATTAACAACATCACTGCAGATAAAGGATCAAGACATTGCCCTCATTAGCTTCAGCTGAGTCAGTTTAAAAACTATTTCTGGCTTCTTATGAGTTGTGGATTTAGCAGTGTTTATGCAAGAGCCAGCACATCAACAAAAGACATAATCCAGTTTTTAGGAGGCTGCACTGCCTCATATTGCAGGGAAGGGACTGTTGTTTTTTAAAATAAAGGATATAGAATATATCATGTATTATATTTAAGGCCCACCTTTTCTCTAAGAAAAGAACCATTGGTACTTCTTGATCTTATCTTTAAAATAGCCCTGTGAGATAGATTAAGCTGCCAGATAGTAATGGATAGATAGTAGGTTCTTCCTTACAGCCATGTTAATGTGCCTTTCCTCCCATCCTCAAGTAAGAGTAAAGTATATATATATATATAAATAATGCTATCCTCGCGGTCTTTTACTGCATCTCAGCAATGAGGCCAGTCAGAGCTACTGCCTTCACACAATGAATATAAATATGAAATAAAAACCAATTTCACATCCGAACAGCTTAGACCAGGGGTATCAAACTCGCGTCATCACGGCATTGTCACATGATGTATCACAACTTTTTTTCCCTTCATTAAACTGGGCATGGGTGTGACCAGTGCGTTACGCATCTGGTCCGCAGACTGCGAGTTTGATAGCCTTGGCTTAGACCAATTTCTCTGCTTCAATAATTGGTTGCCAATGAACTGGAAGCAACTTTGTGAGGACATGGTTTTGGCCTTGGCAAGCAGGTTACGGTGATGAGCTTAGTAACTCAGGGAAATAAAAAGCCGAGAGAAACCTCAGTTTCCTCTATTGCCGTTCTGAATTTTAACCAGTCAACTAGTTCTCTCCTATAGAAATTAGAAAGTATAACTGTTTTTTTCTGGAAGAACAACGTGTGTTTCTTGTGCCTATTGCTGCAGCTGTAAAGGGGGGGGAGGGACTATTCAGATAGGCCTCCTCTATGAGAAGATCTGCTTTTTGTTGAAGTCTGTAAAGATTGGAAATAAGTTTGTCTGTCTCTGGTAAGTGGATCTGCATATTTATTATGCTGTCATTAAATGAAGAATATGTAAAAAGACATGTAAATGTGTCTGGGTTCACATATCATGTGTTAAAACCAAATAGAACATATTACAGCTGTCAGAATAACATCATGTATTTCATGAAACTATCATGTAAATAATGCAAATTATGTAAATTGGCATCAGTAGTACCATGATGTAAATAACATACAGTTAACAATTCACAGTATTTGAGTAATAACATCATGATGTAAGTTATCCTGCTCCCGCAGCAGCTGCCCATGGATCAAACTGAGTCTGAACGCAGCATACATATGATTTGTTTTTCTTTCATTTTGCATCAGGAAAACGTGTAAATTTAGCCACCATTTAGTGTGATATGTGAACAAGGGTAGTAAGGCTTATGCAACAAATCATAACTAAACAAATCATTGTTTTGTATGATATACAGTATGAACCCAATGAATTCCACCATCTCAGCAGCTTTATATATCACATTCCTACATAAAATTCCCTGCTTACCACATTGTTTTCTTTACTACAGTTATCCACCAATAACTTTATATAGGAGACATTGTCAAATAATGCCAAATAGTTTCAATTAATTACATTTAGCCTGAGCACTAATTACAGGAAGAGAAATATTATTATATAGTAGTCATTTTACATTTAGTTACTGTGGCAGCAGAGCAAAAGGAAAAGTGGGGAATATGGCGCTATTTAACTACCCACAAATGATGTAGTCTGACACTTATTACAATTGCATAATTTATTATGGAAACAATGTCAGCAACATATGTGATTTTTAAAAAATATTCTGTTGGTACAAGAAAGGCAAAATGCCCGGGGAGGAAAGGACCACTTGTCCTCTAGTAAAATTCCTTCCCAGGGTAGTCAACCAGAATGGGTCCATAGCAATAATAGTGGAAATAGATTAAAACAAGAGCATCTGGAGACTTCCTGGAGACTTCCTGGAGAATCATATTTTACTTTTACCTGCTGAATCAGGCTGCAGATTCACTTTTCTTGTCATTCAAATGGCCAATCAGAGACACATACATTTTGTATCCATCCCCATGACATAAATGCCTGCCTCCTTTTGAGTCTGTCTCTCTCCCCACCCCCTTTTTTTTAGCATCCATGCCTAAAAATAATTCTTAGCCCATACATACATATTGAACTGCATATTTCTATGGTATAAAGAATACTCCCTATAAAGTTATGAATGTTTGTGCGTTTATAATACAATTTAGATTACATTGATCGACTTTGAAAATGTAGTTTTAATTCTGAAGAATATAATTTAATGCTAAGGATATGTGACTTTTAATGTTCTCTAAAAATGAGATGAAGCAGTAATTAAAATCATCATAAACAACTGTTTTTAGTATGGTAACATTCTGAAAATCTTTGTTCCGAAGTGACAAATGTCAGTTTTTACTATTTCATGTAATACTGTACATGTGTAAAGAAAATATATATGCCAATAATTGTATCAGAATCATATTTTAAAAAGCAGGTCACCATTAAAGCTTCACTAAGCCCTCAAAAATAACAATGACATACAAACAGCCACTCATATTTAAATAATGACAAAGTATTAAAATCATTAATAAAAGTTTATCTAGCCATTGTCTGAACTGAGAACGCAAAACATATGGGTGAACGTTCTAGTGATATGCAGTGGTTCATTTATTTTTAGATTCTGAATGACTGAGGGGTTATCAAGCAAGGTCTAGCTTTAGATATCTATGACAGGCACTATAAAGATTCAAATCAATAACAGAGAGAGGATCTAGTTGGCTATTGTTGTGTAACAGTTGTGTAACAACTGTGTAACACCATATTGTTACTGGTATTATATACAAATTGCATATACTGCCTTAAGTTGTGGTCCGCCAGCAGCCTGTGGAGCTGGCAACAGAGTTGGAAAAATGAGGACGCTGAGAAGGAACATGGGCCAGATCTGGAGTCTGGGGAAGGTTTGGATGAGGACTCTGCGTCGGAGGTAGAGATGGGGCCAGGGCCATCTGGGAGTTATGTGCAGACTCCAGAGCCTCCAGAGTTGGACATCAGAAAGGCAGAGGAACAGGGGGAGCCTGTTCCTAGTGCGCACATGCGAAGAGCTGCCAGAAGGCAAGAACAGTTAAAACAAAAGGGACAACTTGGGAGTAAGGCTTGGAGATGATTGGCCCCTCCCCATAAGACATAAAGAAAAAGCAAAGGAACGTGGGCCTTTGTGGGAAGCAACGTTGTGGATGGTGACTGTTTGTACTTTGAAGCTTCGTTTTTGACTCTGTGCTTCACTGTGGCCTTGCCAAGATAATTGCAGCGTATCAAAGAAGATAAAGGTGAGTCTTTATCAGCCTTATCTGAAGGACTGTGGCAGACTTCTGTTGGACTATTTATAAACTCTTGGTGATTCAGAACGTGCTGTGAATGAAAGGAATTCACAGCCGTTAAAATAAAAAAAGGGGGGTGGGACTAATTGTGTGCTTTTTACTATATCAGGAAGCCTAGGTCAGAACAGGTTGTATGAACAGGTGGAACTTTCAATTCAGAAAACAAATAAAAGTTTGAACCTGCATTTCTGTCTTTTTGTGTGGTCTGAGTTTCTGAAGAGAAAACAAGTAGACAGCCTTGGAGGAACCATAAAGAATCCTCAATATGACAGTATAGAAACAGAGAAGCCTTTAAAAATGGGTACTGGGAATACAGTTAAAATTGTTTACTATTTTAAACATTTTATTCCCTTAATACTTTGTAACGGCCAATATGTTCTGATTTGCATTATCCTGACAAATTGCATTTAGCAGAAAACTTAGCCTTTATCTGAAAAAAGTTGGCTAGAAAGCAATACAGGAATATTACAGAAGTGATAACTAAGTCAACAAATGTAAGATAACTGTAACTGTATAACATTAGAATTATCGTGGAAAATGTTTTTGGAACTGACACAAATAAATGTCAGCTGTATGCCATAGTGTGAAATTATTAATAAAAAGGGGTAAAATGGGATAAAAACTATAAGGGGAAATGCAAGAAGTATTTTAAAAATGGGGAAGGAAGAAGAAAATTATGGTGTCCATAATTTCACTTAGAAAATTAATTTACAGCTTAGGCACCAAAACAGTGCTTTAATTGCATTAAACTCTGGAAAAAGAAAGATCTACCCTGTTTCCCCAAAATAAAACATCCCCTGATAATAAGCCCAATCAGGCTTTTGAGCTCATGGCAATAAGGCCAAGCGCTTATTTCAGGGTTCAAAAAAATATAAGACAGGGTCTTATTTTCAGGGAAACACGGTAGTTCTTGAATTATTATGGAGGATACTATAAATACTAATTTATAATTAGGATATTGTGGACTTGGATGATACTAATTCTTTGAGAGTGAGGTTACAGGTCCAGATTGAATGTTAAGTGGTTATTCTCTCTGAAGACATGAGTTTTTGGACATCCTCCCTCCACCAGTTGTATGGAAAATGTCAGGTCTTAAGTTTAGCTTGAAAGGTTCATTAATGGCAGTGACATTACTACTGCAGAAAAAGAAAGAACTAATAACAGTGCATTTTTGCAGGTGATAAAATTAATTTATGATTTCAAAAAAAACCTCTCAGACATACCGAGGGTACAAAAACTCTCTTTCTTCCTTGCCCTCATTCTTATTTTAGGCAGAGCAGTATACAGGACAATAATACAACTGGATGAGACAGTGATTTCACTATGGTAACAAATTAGAAAAAAATGGGGGGGAGGGGGGCATATAGTGTACATATTTTTTTTTTTGTATCCAGAAAGTACAGTTTAATTTTTGAAAGACAAGACAAACAACACCAGAATATTTACAGGAGGTTCAAAATATATCAGACTACTGCTGCTTAGAATAGGAAAATATTATTTAATAGGGGGAAGTAATGCAAAGAGGATAAGGTTCTTTATCTGTCCAATTATCATCCTGAAGCATAGCTATGGAGCAGTGGTGGGTTTCAAAAATTTTTACTACTGGTTCTGTGAGCGTGGCTTGGTGGACATGGCGTGGCTTGGTGGACGTGGCTTGGTGGGGAAGGATACTGTAAAATCTCCATTCCCTCCCCAATCCAGGGGAAGGTTACTGCAAAATCCCCATTTCCTCCCGATCAGCTGGGACTTGAGAGGCAGAGAATAGATGGGGGCAGGGCCAGTCAGAATTTTTACTACCAATTCTCCGAACTACTCAAAATTTCCACTACCAGTTCTCCAGAACTGGTCAGAACCTGCTGAAACCCACCTCTGCTATGGAGCTTACATAAGCATGAAGAAGACAGAATGTTCAAATCTCACCTAATGAGCATCATAACATGGGGCTCTCCTTGAGGAGCACCCGGAGGCTCCAGCTGGTCCAGAATGCGGCCGCGCGGGTGGTTATGGGAGCGACGGGGCACTCCCATGTGACCCCCCTCCTGCGCAAGCTTCACTGGCTCCCGGTGGTCTTCCAGGTGCGCTTTAAGGTTTTGGTTACCACCTTTAGAGCGCTCCATGGCTTACGACCGGGGTATTTACGAGACCGCCTTCTGCCACCAGTAGCCTCTCACCGACCAGTACACTCCCATAGAGAGGGGCTCCTCAGGGTGCTGTCGGCCAAACAATGTCGACTGGCGGCCCCCAGGGGGAGAGCCTTCTCTGTGGGGGCACCCGCCATCTGGAACGAGCTCCCCCCGGAGATACGGAGGATCCCGGACCTGCGCGCTTTTCGCCATGCCATCAAAACATTTCTTTTCCAGCAGGCCGGCCTGGCCTAACCTCTCTTTTACACTTTTAAACTTTTAAAATTCTTTAAATTTTAAATTTGTCTTAAGAATTTGGGGTGTTTTAAATTTCGTTTTCTGGGCCAAATTATTTAATTGTATTTTAATGCTTTTTAACATTTGTATTATATGTATTTTATCTGGCTGTTCACCGCTCTGAGTCCTTCGGGAGTAGGGCGGTATACAAATTCAATAAATAATAATAATAATAATAATAACAACAATAATAATAATAATAATAATAACAACAACAACAACAACAAACTACATTTTCCATATATCCATGCAGTAATAATTAATTCACTTACCAAAAGTTATTTACAATGAATAGATGATCTTTCAATATCATTTCTCTAGTTTACCCTGAGAGAAGAAATTCTTTATAACTATTAATTCCTACTACACTGAAATCTCTGCATCACAAAAAGATTAACACAGTGCCAGGAACAAACTACATGTTTGTGAAATGACATGCTGCATCTCTCTTTTGATTCTGCTGTATTAAACAATTTTTTTGTCTTGGACTGTTACATATTTTAGTTGACTTCAGTAGATGGGAGACTGATAGACAAATGTTAGAAGAAGTCTGAAAATAGAGACCTAACTAACCTGCATTTACTTGACTTCACTTTAACACTCTCCCCAGTTTAGAAGATAAAGTTGAATTTAAAAATCATTTTTCGCAGGAGATACTAATTTTATTCAGTTAATGTACACAGTGCTCAGCTTAGATATAGCACAATCAAAAGTGATTTTGCTAAAGGTCATGGATGTGAATTATTTTGTAACAACTTTATTTCACAGAAAGATGACCAGGCCATAATATTAGAGGAAAAAATAGATGACAAACCCTCAGAGTCAACTAACAATTTACTACAAATGAGATACCTTTCCTTCTCCCTTTAACTTTCCGAAAAGAACATGATAAATGAACCAAAGCTGCTAACAATGAAAGTTTTGCATCTCTTAAAATGAACTATAAGAAACATCCACTTGGACTAGAGCCACTGCAGTTGTAACAAATTCCCCACCAGGCAAACAAATCAACATTTGCCTGGGAAAAGCATCAGACAAGGAAACTTAAAGGTTCCCCATATCAGTCAAAATAAAAAGAAACCAAGTTCTGAGCTGCATTTCTTTTCAGTGATTTTTGGAAAAGGAAACAAAAAGGGCAGGGAAAAGAGGAGCAAGTCAAAAAGCTGTGAAAAATCATTAGTCTCTATAAATTTCTGCAATACTATATAGCCAGTGACCTTCACAGTCCTATCAGTTAAATGATATTTTCTTCAACTCTAGCTGATTTCACTGTTGAGCATGAGCAGACAGCACAAGATTATACAACTAAATCTTTCTTGTAAATATTTAATATCATTGCTTCCCCTTTTCCCCTTTTTTTAACAAACCACCATCAAAGGCAAAGCACACAGTTGAAAACACATTTATTTATTCTATGCCGGCAAAAGCTCAGTGCTCATGCATTTTATCTATCTAGTTCACCAAATGACTTTGACACTTGAAAGCCCTTGTGATCAAAACAGTCTGAGGGCAGGCAATTTTGCAGCCATTTAAGAACTGATTTCATGCACTGATCAACATCTACCAAACTTGCCTGATGGAACAGCACAAGTTTAAGCTGGTGGATGGAGAGCAAACATACCTGAAGGAGAAAATTAATAAAAAGGTCATACTGGTTTAATCTTAAGCAAGAATAAGAAGGGAAGCTAGATGTTGCTAGTCATTCCCTTGGACACCAACAAATCATGTTAAAGAGAATAATTCTTGACTTGAATCAACTCCTGGTTAATTCATGGACATCGCAACCCCAAGAAAAAGCTTTCCCATAATCAGCTTGGATTTTTTCATATTTTAATTTCTCAATCTAGCCTCAGTCCTGGGATTTTCAGGTAGTCTCTGATTCAAGCATTAACCATGCCCAATTTATATTTAAAAGTAATGTTTATGTTCTCTCAAACATTTTCTTGATGTTACACATTTCCTATTTTCAATTTTTAAACAGATCTATGGTATCAATAAAATTTGATGTCAAATAACTGTCATGAACTTGAATTATGTCCAATCAGGATTATAAATGATGTATCAAAACTTTATAGAAGGCATTTATTATTGTTTGAATTAAACTAATACTTGAGCAACCTACTTTTATGCAGCCGTGCTTCTTTCTTTTCTCTGAACACTGATACCTAAACAAATCAATGCTGTGGACTATTAGGCTAGATACAATTAGGGCTCTCCAAACATGAATACATATTGTTGTGGTTAGAATTTATTAGTTCTGATGGGTCACCCTCACTTACTCTGATTTTCACATACAATGTCAGTTTGTCAAAATTATAGAGTAGCTATTACTATTTTTCTGAGCGGGAACTGCTTCTAGGTTTCTTTTCACAACTGAACTGAGAAATCATTTGCACTGGGCAACTTTTATTTATGCAGACTTACACTGCATTATATATTATTATATATATTATTTTCAGATTTAGTTTTATATATACAGTTTTAAGAAATGGACAATTTTGATTTCAACAAGAAAAATGTATACTTTCTGCATAAATATTAGTTTCCTCATGGACTTACACAGGAACATGTTCAAAATCATATGCAATAAAAGTTAAAGTGAGTGTTCTTCCATTTCTGGATTTCTTCACATTTGTCATTAAACTGTATACAAAACTGTTTCCATTAGGTAAACAGCCCAGGTTAGAGACCTGACTGCTGCGCAATGGGTGAGCGCCCGTTCTTGGTCCAGCTCCTGCCAACCTAGCAGTTTGAAAGCATGAAAATGCAAGTAGATAGATACCACTGCTATTTGGGAAGGAGCAGTGTTCTGGGTATCTTGGGATATAGTCAAGGTGGCCACATGTCCAGGGAAGCATCTTCAGACAATGCTGGCTCCCTCGGCTAAGAAACAGAAATGAGCATCGTGTTGACCCTGGAGATGGCATAAGTGTAGCCATATTTTATTGTAGCCTTTGTATGTTTTTTTTAAAAAATTAGCTTTTAGGTTTGTAAGTAAATGAATTTAATAATACTTCAGGCTCACCACTTTCTAACTGTTGAAAGGGGGATTGTAAAGATAAAGGGGGAATGTTGTGTCTAACTGGCATTCCTTTCCCGTGGCAACAGAGAAGATGCCTGCAGCTGGACGAAGGTGGAGTTTGAAGTCACCGGACTGTTGGACTGAGGATTGATTGGAGATTGTGACTTGGGGGAAAGTTTCATATTTTTGCTTTTAGTAGTTGTAATTCCAGATCCTGTCCAGAGTCGGAATTACACCAAGCCCGGGCCAATTTAATGTGTACCTAGTAAAAAGACTTCACAAAAAAGATGGATTCCTTGGGCCTTATTTTTTGGGACATTTTACTTGAAGGTTTGACACATCATCCCTTAGAGTCGGAAACAACTGGAAAAGGGAAACCTTTACCTTTAGATAATTTACAAAAAGTCTTCATTATACTATTTACCAGAATGTACAGTATATATTAGGGGAAAATAATGACAATATACCAAACTGTGGTTGAAAAAAGATGTGTCAATAACAGAAAACAAAAGAAGGTTGCCCATCTGTGTGCTGCAAGGACTCTTAAGTGTTCTCATGGACAACAACACTGAATTGAGAGAGACCAGAGCCAGGGAATAGCATATGTTTGGGGTGGACTTGAATTTGGGATTTCTTTTCCGAATGAAATGCGATTTTGGTATTAGAAGAGAGAGGATTTGTGCAGCTGCCTTGAAGGAGAGGCCATTCTAACAGCAGAGCCATTTAGTTTGAGCACAGGGATATTAATAAGTATTCATGTGATCTATAATGAGGGTTATTGTCTTTTTCAGTGGGGCTGCTGTAACAATTCATTTTACTCAAGGATATATTGAGAAAGTATGATTTTATTTATTTTATATGCTGTAGGAGCCATATTAATTCATATAGCTTACCAAAAAAAAATGAAAATATCCATAGTGGCAGCATAATTCAAATACTTACTCTAAAGAACACAAGATAGAATGTCTATACTAAACATATACATAATAAAAATCTATATATTTTATTCAACATTAAAATGACCCCATTATGTCTCTTTGTTAATTTGGATTGGGGTGTCCGTAATAATATACATGTGTTCCACTAATCTACAGGGTGATTTTGCATTGTATGTCAAAACATATTTCTATTATTTGTGTGTGTTCATTAAATAATACAAAGAGAATTTGAAATGAATTGCAGTGTTTACAATCTTATTTGTGAAGGTAATGTTAGCAAAATGACATACAGATGACTGAAATCTATCCTGTCATTCAGAATGATTCACATCAATAATTTATCAATACTTTACTGCTGCTCATACGAACATGAACAATAGTTCACTGTAACAATCACCAATATAATAAATATTTAATTATCTATGCATTACACTTGGCAAAACTAACATGTTAAGGATATTCATATTAATTTGGCAGCCTGAATTGTATATTGTTACCACCTTGTTTCTTTTTTAAAAAACAAAACAGCTAAAAAGGCTAAACTCATTTGACATTCCTTTTCCCATTGCAAGTACGTTATAACTAACTTGCTACATTGTGCACGACTCCTTCACTAGTACAAACAACATTGCACATTTTTTAAAAGAAATGTTAATTTTTTTATTGTTAAGCCTTAGGCTCAGCATTTCAGTTTGCTAAATTCTTTAAGTGTACTTAAAAGAAAGATTCTTTTTTTATTATTTTATTCACCACATAGATATCCTACTGGTAGATGGGTAGCTATATATTGTAAGTTTATAAATAAAATAAATTAGACTAGGATGAGAATATCTGATACTGATTAATAAATGTACAAATCTAAAAACACATCATTTTCCCTCTTATAGTTTTATTGTTCCTTCCAAGTGAGAAGCAATTTTTTTCCCCAAGTTGGGACAGATTCTACTGCTATCACAAGATACAAAAGCAACAGAGCATACTGGGTGTTGGAAGGTGTTGGCATGAATGTTTGGCTAGTTTTCTTGCTTTCTTGCTCCAGGACATATTTAAAAAGATTTTCAATTAAAATGTAATGGCCTGCTCCAGCATATTCAAAAAGTTCTACACAGATTTAGCCAAATTTCTATAATCTCTATTCCAAAAACTTACAAAATACCATCATTTTTTTAATTCTTAGACTTACAAGGCAAGACTCGGCTATGGCATTCTCTTTTATCTGAATTCATGGATCTGGAAAATGACTATGCATAGTTTGATTTCTAGCAACATAAAATGAATCCAAAACTTCACAGGTCTTGCTCTCTATAACACAGTGGTTCTCAACCTTCCTAATGCCGCGACCCTTTAATACAGTTCCTCATGTTGTGGTGACCCCCAACCAAGGATGGGTTCTAATTTTTTTTACTACCGGTTCTGTGGGCGTGGCTTATTTTGTGGGTGTGGCTTGGAGGTCATGTGACTGGGTGGGCGTGGCTAGCTGGTCATAGGGACTACTCAGAGGGCTGAAAAAAGTCATTTCTGACAGGTCCTCACACTTTTGACTGGTCCTCACACTTATGACCATCCTCACATTTATGCCTGTGCAGCATTCTTAACAACCATGTCACTCATTTCACAACTGCTTCTCTTCAACATGGTATAAGATAGGGCAAAAAACGTAAAATGTGAGGACAGTCGTAAATTCGAGGACTGGTCAAAAGTGCGAGGACCAGTCAAAAATAACTTTTTCAGCCCTCTGAGTAGTCCATATGCATAAAAGGATACAGCAATAGAGAGGGATGAAGGAAGGGAAGGGAAATTAGAGTAGGAGTGAAGGTAAGAGAGGGAGGAAGAGAGGAGGAGAAATAGAAAGAAAGAGGAAGTAGGGAGAAGAAGAAGAGGGGGGAAAGAGAAAGTAAGAAAGAAAGAAAAGACAGAGGTGGTAGGTTTGAGGAGAAAGATTGCTGTACAATAAAAAAGATGAAAGGGAAGAAAGCCAACCCCAAACAAATATTAAGATATTAAGATAAAGAATGAATTGTTAAACTTTAAAGAATAAAAGAGAACAAATATGAATAAATGGCAATAATTAGAAACACACATACAAACATACAATGTATTTTCTTTGAACAGAATATTTGGCTGGTTCACAAATTTAAACAGCGTTTAGTCATTTCAATTAAATTTACAATTTCTATATTTCCTTTTTGCCATATTTATTCCTCATCTATTTTTTTAAAAAAAACAATATTACCCTTCATCCTCATCTCTAATCTTAATCAAATTCAATTTTTCCCTTCTATTCTATATTATACCCCTTCCCATTGTCATCTATTTTTATATCCATCCTCACATTGGTTAATTATGTAATTATATAATACAGTTGTTTAATACAAATTCAACATTTTAATATAAATCAATTAGTTATATAACTATCTTTTTTGTATATTAATCAATATGAACATGAATATTCCAATTATTTCCATGCAATCCAATTTCTTACAAATCAATTAATTATATTTACCAATAATAATAAACCAAATAATTTCCCCCATATATTCCTCCAAACCACAACTTAACCATTTCTGCTTTCAACACAATATACAATTAATAGTATCTCAATTATTACAATTCCCTTGAACTCTCCTCTTTTGCCCTAAATTTCCCATTGTTTGCAGTTTTGCACCTACCTTTTTTGGTGAGGAAAAAGAGAAAGAAATCTCTCTGCCTCATTTTGTCACGTTGCGGCCTGCTTACTTTCAGTTTCGCTTTTTCAGCATAGCTAGGGGGAAAAAAAATCTGCTCCAGGAATTTACCTCTTTGCAGCTAGCTCTTTGAAGCCCCGCGGCAAGAATTTAAAGTTTTTTTTCCCTCTAGCCATCAGCTGGGACTCCGGAGGCAGCAATAGATTGGGTGTGGGCGGGGTAAGCGAACGGCGACCGGGCGATCCAACAGAGGCAGAGGGTGAGGGTGAGTGAAGGTGTGGGGGGGGCCAGAGAGGGCTTTGGCGACCCCTGTGAAATGGCCGTTCGACCCCCAAAGGAGTTGCGACCCCCAGGTTGAGAACCGCTGCTATAACACATTAATAAAGCAAAATCTTTTGAGTGACACTTGATCTAAACACCTTTTAATGCTTGCACTGGTATTTAAAATAGTATAGAATATGGTAAAGTGTTGCTGAATTAATTCACAGAAACATATATATGCAAACACAAATATAAATTTGAGAAAAAAAGGAAGGAAGGAAGGAAGGAAGGAAGGAAGGAAGGAAGGAAGGAAGGAAGGAAGGAAGGAAGGAAGGAAGGAAGGTTGGTTCATTTAAACACCAGCCGGCTAAAATAAGTGGGGGCAATAAGAGAAGGTTTCAGGCATTTGTTGATTGAAATAATGCTATTCTTATGTTCTATTGTTAAAATCAAAACATTTGTGAAAGAGAACGCTTGTTCTCCCTATGTACCCATGCATACCACCTGCTGAAAATGCCAGCTGGCAAATTACTTTTACCTGAAACAGAAGTTATTTGCATGCTGTGGCCCAAGGGAGAAAAATGCAGGAAGTATAAAATGTTGATTTTGGGGGGTAAATTTCATGTTTTGGAAAGGATACCTGTTTCTCAAATGTTTATCATTAACATGTGGCAAATTTTCTCTCCTCCACTCCCAAATTACATTCTGAAAAATAAAGATGTAAGTCAATTTATAGCAAAAAGACTATGGTCTGATGGTCGGCTCTGAGACTCAAAACAATTTTAGGATCTTGGAATACTGTCCCCTGGATTCAGATTCTTGCATCAAAGTATATGCTGTAGTACAAGGAAAACGGAACCAATAAACCCAAAATTTGCCCATGGATGACGAAGATGTATGCATATAGAGAGCCAAGAAGAAAGGAAGATCATACATGTCAATTCTACCCTGTCCTTTACATATAACTCTATATATAGAAGGGAGGATTGATTCTGACTCCAAATTTGTCAGTCTCTCAAAAGTTAGAAAAGGATGCATGCCATACTCATACTATTAGGATATTTTACTTTGTTTTCTCCTTCAAAACTTCTTCTTCAAAAAATATTTTACAAAGAATGATAAATTCAATTATATCCCCTTGTAACAGAAGCATATATTGCTTAGCACATTGTAAGCCGCCCTGAGTCTCCGGAGAAGGGCGGCATATAAATCAAATTTTATACATACATACATACATACATACATACATACATACATACATATATATATATATATCGCACAAATGTGACTAGACGGCTTTCTGAAACAAGAGCTCAAAAATTTACCTGAAAACATGTTCTAATAGTTGTACTTCTCCTCTTTTCTTTAAGTTGGAATTTGCTGTCCGAGACACCACAGTGTGGCAACTGTGAGCAAATGCGGCTGACTTTTTAAACAGTGTACAAATTCACAAAGGAAACAGCTTTGTTTGGAATTTGAACTGTTTTATTAAGTGAACAGGCACTGAATACCGAAATAACATCACAGCCATTTGCTTGATATTCAGCATGCAGTTTTCATACAAAGCTTTTCATTACCTCGTTACAAGGGGATAGAGAGAAAATCTTTAATAGGGAATGGGATACAAAAAAGAGAGGCCATTCCCCTTCTTTTCCACTGCATTCAAGATCCAGCAGTCCAGCAATCCCTGACCATTACTGTGACATACTATGCATTCATGTGTATTGTATGACCGACAGTGAAGCCTTGGCTTTATTTTATAATCTCTTTTGCATTTCATTTATTTTCCTGGTTTATTAACCTTATGCAGACTAATATTTTTTTGATGACACAGAATATTCTTAACAGAAGCCAGGATTTTCATGCAAAATGAAAAGATGGAAGAAAATGGCAGATAGACACTCTGATTCCTGAAGTTTATATATTATTTATTTATTTATTTATTTATTTATTAGATTTTTATACCGCCCCCTCTCCCGAAGGACTCGGGGCGGTGAACAGCCAAAGTTAAAAACATACAATATAAACAATTAAAATACGTTTAAAACAGAATTAAATCTAAAATGGCTCCCCAATTTAAAATGCCTTACCCATACCCCTATAAAAAGACGAATTTAAAATTTAAAAAATTTAAAATTTCCACATTTAAAAATCATGTTCTTGATTCAATAACTGTGACTTCACCAACATTATCCAGCTCAACCTCATAGGGAAATTGTTCATTTCCCCAATCATTACGGTATTAAAGTCGCAGTAAATCACTATTCCTCAATTACTAAATTAATGAACCCCCTATACTAAACAAAAGATTTCAATCTTTTGCAATGTTTTGCATGTAATTCCCTTTAATACAAGTCATGTACCTTGTGTATATGTTTCTCCTGCACTATATACAATTTTATTTTATGTTTTATTTTGTTTGTTTGCTGCCCATCTTGTCTCTGGATTGTACATAAAAAAACCTCAACAAACTTTAATACGATATATTCATAAGTCAAAATGAGCATTGAATTAATAAAACAATATAACTAATCTTCTCTCAAAATGGAAGATTGTCTTAAATCTTCTACTTGGTAACCAAACAAAAGACATTAATTATGCAATGCAATGCATCATTAACTATTGGAATACACTGGATGTGAAAATGATCTGCTGGGACATCTGGTCGAAATTCACTGCCACATGATTTAATGATTATCGCTAAAAGGAATGGATTTTGCTGAAAGAAATATAACCTCCACAGTAGACTGAGACCACTAGCTTGGAACTGTATGTTGGAACTTCACAAATTTGCGGTAGTAATTAATGAATTACGAACATGGATCTATGAAAATACGCAGCAGTTAATATGTGTGCAGTATTACAAAACAAAAATATAAACTTTCCAGATAAATTTAACAATTCAGGGGCAATATTCTGAACAAAATTTATTTACTTTTGATCTTGACCAGGGTTTGATTAGAAGTTGCATTCAAAATGTTTAGCCTGGGCAAAATAAATGTACGAAAGCAATTTTCAATCTGTTTTGAGAATGTAGAGCAGAGGTGTCAAACTCAAGGCCCGGGGGACAGATGCAGCCTGTGGGGTGCTTAGATCTGGCCCATGGGGCTTCCTGGAAACAGCAAAGGACTGGCCTGCCTCTGCCAGCAAAAATGGAGCTCAGGAGGGCCATGCACATTTTCATTTGCGCTGGTCTGCTGCAACTCTCTGCCAGAGAAAACAGCTCAGTTTGCGCTGACAGAGCGCTCAGGCCACCATAGGTGATTCTGACATGTGTGATGTCGAGCTCACCGTGCCCCCCCTGGCCACACCCACCCTGGCCATGCCTACCCTGGCCACACCCACCCTGGCCACACCCACTTCCCCCTCCCGGGTCAAACACAACCCTGATGTGGCCCTCAATGAAATCGAGTTTCTTATTGAAAAAGTTTTTCAAATACAGATTTTTCCCTCTTTTTCCCCCCTCCTCCCTAACCCCCCCTCACCCTCCTCTCCCCCCGTGGCTTCTCCAAAATAAAATCCAAATTAATGTCACATTATATAATACTTTACCATCCTTTTACACCATCCCCATATGCTAACCATTTCTTTCTAACATTATTATTATATCCCCCCTATACTATACATTTCAGAGCAACATTCAGCTGTAAAATTATATAATAAATCCTAATTTGGCATTTATTCAACTCATAATCTACCCATTTCCTCCACCCCCATACATATATCTCTTAATTCAAATCTTTTACGTATATTAATATCTGAACATAACATCCCTTTTCCTAACCTAAACAATCAGTAAACTAACCCATCTCCACCCACTTTCCTAAGGTCTACCATACATAATATTTTTAATATCTTTGTTCTTCTGCCCACACCACTAAAAGATATTTCCATATATAAATAAAATCCTCAAATGACTTTAGGTTTGTAATCCATATACTATCTTCTGTATTGTCTTTCAGCTGGATTGTTAATTCCATCGACCATGTTAGGGTAACATCAAGTCCTGCTTCCAACAGTGTATTCAGTATCTTCAATTACCATCTGCCCCCATCATTAATAAGTATTTCTGTATATAACCCCCCCCCCGAGTGACTTTATATTTATATTCCATATAATATCTTCTGTAATGTCTTTTGTCTAGATTATTAATTCCAACAACCACGTTAGGGTAACAGCCAGATCATTTGCATGCCCCAATTCCATAGTTCTCTTGCCTTGTAGCTCAACATATACATAATCCATTTTTCAAAGAGTCCAAAATAGAAAGTTCCAGTCCGCTCAATCACAGGCCATCTTCCACATCCCAAAAACACCGGCACTGCAGAGATCTGTTATTCTTCTCAAAATAGTATAAGTCTGTAATTTGCCTCAGTTATACTTTCATGTATCAACCTTCTATAAGTCCCGCTTATTATATTTAATCGTCTCTTAAATAACTGGCATTAATCTGTTGGCTAAAAAAGAATTGTTTAATTTAAAAATTTTTAGTTTTGTAGAACCTGCTTCTTCTTTTCTTAACTTGTTGTGGTTTAGATCTCCACCCTGGTTGCCTTTCTAGGACTTGTATATCAGCTGATTGAATTACATGCTGGTCTTTAAGTTGATAAGACATCAAATCGAAATCCAAAGCCGCCTCTTTTATATTTATAGATGATCCAACTATAACCTCTGAAGGAGAATCCAAAAGCGGCTCATCCAAAAAGGCCTCTGTAACTTGTTGTTTTTCCATTACCTCCATCTCCATCTGCTTAGCCTGGGTTTCAATCTCTTGTTCATTTTGCTTTTCTTTGTCCCCCTCCTGTGTTCCTAACACTGATGACATACGTGGAGATGTTGGGCCCATTTTAAAAACCTTGTAGTAAAATTCTTCTGATTTTTCAACAGTATTTAATTGATATCTTTCTCCTTGATATCTCAATATTATACCAACTGGAGCATCCCACCTAAACGGGATGTTTTGTTTCTTTAACTCAGTCACCAAAAATCCAAAGTCCTTTCTATCTTTTAACATCTTGGACGGCAGCTCTTTGTATATCCAAATCTTCCTTCCATTCATTTCTAGAGTGGAGTTAAAAGACTTTTGCACAATATCATTTCTTATTTCTTTCTCAGTAAAGTAAATCACCACATCTCTAGGCAACTGCCTTTGCTTTGCCACCCAAGAATTTACTCTGTAGGCCTTATCAATCTTACAGGATACCTCTTCAGGACTAACCTTTAAAATCACAGCCAGAACTTCAGCAGACATCTTTCTCAAGTCATCTCTGTTATTTTCCTGTAATCCCCTTATTCTGACCGCAAATTGCATGGATCTAAATTGCATCATTGTGACTTCATTTCCAATCCTTTGTTTTATATTATCTACATTATAAGTCTTGTGATCAGCTTCCTTTATTTTAGACTCTACTTCTGAGCTATTTTCTTGAATATTTATCAAATCATTTTCAATTCTTTGTATCTTATTATCCAGATTATGAATCTTATAATCAGCTTCCTTCATTTTAGACTCTTAATTCTGAGTTGATATCTTTATCCATCTTTATAATTATTTCTGAAAAGCTTTTCAAAGCTGTTACAATATATCGTTTCAGGTTATCATACTTTTGTTGCACCAACTCTTTAATTTCCTGTCTAAATTTTTCAAGATTCTGATTCACAATCTCATCATGTCTTGCCATCTCCTCCAAAACAAATTCCTTTAGATCTTTAAAGCCATTCTTCTGCATCTGCAAGCTCAAAATTTGTTTATGTGACTTGTAAATGGGGGAGCCCCCCCCCACAACTTGGTTGTCTGGCTTTATCAGTTTTAACGCCATCCTGCCACACAAACAGACTCTTTTTAAAGAAAAAGACTTCTCTCCAAACAATATCAATATCAAGTCTCTAAGAAGGAAGAAGCATGAAATAGGAATTTTTCTCTTCACTTCTAGCCAGCTATTGTTTCAGATATTTTGTAACGTATTAAACTATTCAAACGGAAGGACTTTCGCTTTCACCTTTCTTCTCAAGCCTCAGCCAGTCACCATTTTAAACTTTCTTTCTTCCCCCTTTCACTCTTTCTTCACTTTTAAAATCAGTCATAGGGTTGTTAGAAATACTTGCAATTTAGAGTCCCAGATCCAGATTTCATCCTGCTTGTTCAAACAATCTGCTAGATTTCGTTGATTGGATTGGTCCCTTCGCCTGGCTCTGCAAAGCGCAGAGTTCCCCCGAAGCCCGGAGCAGCAGCAAGCTGGAAAGGGAGCCACATTCTGCTTCCTCCCCAAGAGTAAAAAAAACCTCTGGGGAGTTCGCAGAGGGCTCTACCTGCGCTTGCCGGCTCTCTCTCACGTCTCCTCAAGGAGACGGAGTTTTTCGAGCCATCTCTCAGCTGTAGAGACGGCTCTTACGGGCGACGAGGCTGGCGGTCCCAAAAGACCGTCTGGCGGCGGCGGAAACCAAACCGGAAGCCTCGAAATCGAGTTTGTTTAGAGAGAATTTATATTGGTTTTTATTTCTTCTCCCAAGGACAAAAAAATCAACACTACCCAATGGGAATTCTGAAGACTAGAAAAATGGGACTGCTTTTGCATGCACAGATGTCCAACAATCCAACAGTGATACAGGCATTGTAAATGATTGTGAGGAAGGACAAAGTTAATAAAAATGTATCCCTTACTCAATCCCATAGCATTCATATCCTTTTGTCTTTGATAGTTGTCGTCTCCTATAAGTTAAGCTCAAAATAGCAGACTTTCTAGCTACATCTCCTTCTTCTATATTTGTGGCTTGGCGGCCCAGTTGGGGGGGAGAAGGGAACCAGGTCAAGTGAGTGGCAGGCCAGCACGCACATGCATGTACTTGCAGCTCAATTGCAAGTTGAGCTGCATGCACATGCACGCCAGTCTGACGCTCATGTGAGTTGAGCTGCCCATGTGTGTGCACTAGGCCACTGCTCATGTGGCCCGGTTGCAAATAGACCACAGACCAGGGGTTGGGGATCCCTGCACTAGAGGGAACTAGAAGAATTTTTTACAATTAATATATATTACAATTAAAGGAGAACACTTCAATTTACTAATACAGAATGAAACAAAATATTTTAACACTATATCAAATGTATATCACATCTATATCAAAGGATATTTTTGGACAATAGACCCAGAAATTAATTTTAAGAGCCTCTGTCTCTATGTTTAAAAAAACGCTATGGAAGAGGAACAAGTTCTATTTACCAAGATTGATTTGAAAGTGGATTGACAGGCTACAATAATGATATAGAAAAAGACACTATACTGGCTACACAAATGATGTCTTAATAATTAAAAGAGATATACAAATAATAAACAAAGAGAGTGACCTGCATAATTTTCCTATACTGCAGTTCCAAAATAGACTTGTAAAAGCTTAGAAGAATTTTCTGATAAAGTATAAAAATGAATCAATTTCTAGGACATTATTTTGAGGAAGCTAAAAATTGAGATTGTTAAAAATAAAAGGAATATAAAGTTGATTATTTGTTCAAGATTAAAATAGATGAGTTGATATCTTTGGTAATCCTTAATGGATTTTTGCTGAATTCAGAACTGAAATGGGATGGGGAGAAACAAGCTCAGACTCAACCCCTCCAAGACCGAGTGGCTGTGGCTTCCGGCGTCCCCGTATAGTCAGCTGGTACCATCACTGACAATAGGGGATGAGATCTTGCTCCCCACAGAGAGGGCCCACAACTTGGGTGTCCTCCTGGATTCACGGTTATCTTTAGAAGATCATTTGACGGTCATGGCCAGGGGTGCCTTTTATCAGGTTCGCCTGATCCGCCAGTTGCGTCCCTTTTTGGATCGGGATGCCTTGTGCACGGTCACTCATGCCCTAGTTACCTCCCGTATGGACTACTGTAATGCTCTCTACATGGGGCTCCCCTTGAAAAGCACCCGGAGGCTCCAACTGGTCCAGAACGTAGCCGCACGGGTGATTATGGGCGCAGCTCGTTACGCCCATGTAACACCTCTCCTACGCGAGCTGCACTGGCTCCCGGTGGTCTTCCGGGTGCGATTCAAGGTGTTAGTTATCACCTTTAAAGCGCTCCATGGCTTAGGACCTGGGTACCTACGAGACCGTCTTTTGCCACCAATAGCCTCCCACCGACCAGTTCGTTCTCACAGGGAGGGACTACTCAGGGTACCGTCAGTCAAATTATGTCGACTGGCGACTCCCAGGGGGAGGGCCTTCTCTGTGGGGGCTCCAACCCTTTGGAATGAACTGCCCCCGGAGATACGGAATATCCCTGATCTCCGTGCTTTCCACTGTGCCCTCAAGACCCTGATGTTCCAACAGGCAGGGCTAAACATACAAACATGTGAATGATTTTTTAAATGTTATCTAATTCTGGGTTTTATTTAATTAACCAAACTAAGTAATAATTTTAATTAGCAATTTTATGATGTTTGTGTTATATTTTTCTTGACTGTACACCGCCTTGAGTCCTACGGGAGAAAGGCGGTATAGAAATATAATAAATAAATAAATAAATAAATAAATGATGAGGCTTTAAAGATTTGTTTAAAGATATTGGCATCCTTCAGTCTCAAGAGACTATGGTATCGTGCTCTGGAAAGAGATCCTAAAACAGCATCTAGTGTGACTAAAAAGGCCAATTCGAGAGTGGCAATCCCTTCCACACTGAGGGCAGATACATTCTATCCCCTGCCCAGATTTCGCTGGTTCCGGGACTGCCTCTTTGCCCCAGCCTGCCAAACAAGTGTCTCTTCGAATTGGAGAAGGCCATGCTGTGTCTTTAGCCTCCAAGCTGAACAATCAGAGGTCAAGGTTTCCCAGTTGCTAATGTCCATTCCCAGGGCCTTTAGGTCCCTCTTGCAGATATCCTTATATCGCAGCTGTGGTCTCCCTCTGAGGCACTTTCCCTGCACTAATTCTCCATACAAGAGATATTTCGGAATCCGACCATCAGCCTTCTCACAACATGCCCCAGCCAGCATAGACATCGCTGTTTCAATAGTGTATATATGCTAGAAATTCCAGCATGTTCCAAGACTGCGCTATTTGGAACTTTGTCCTGCAAGATGATGCCAAGAATTCATCGGAGACAGCGCATATGAAAGGTGTTCAACTTTCTCTTCTGCCGTCCAAGACTCACTGCAGTACAAGAGTGTCCTCAGGACGCAGGCTCTATAGACCTGGATCTTTGTATGTTCCGTCAGCTTCTTATTAAGCCATACTCTCTTTGTAAGTCTGGAAAATGTGATGGCCGCTTTACCGATATGTTTAAAGATAAGAAGATAGAATATGGGAAGAAAAGCTCATTTGTTGCATTTTAGAAGGACGTCATAAGTTACTAAAATAGTTTAAACTTGTGAGGAAGTATTTCTTTACATATATTTTCTTTTCCTTTAGGATAGTTCTATTTTTCTTTCTTTTCTATTATATCTTCTATTTATCTTTTTATTCTTGTACTGATCTTAGTTTGTATTGGTTTTTGTTGCAATGTTAATTTTGAATAAAATTACTGTACTAAAAATGGAATGTAAACTATATCCAGTATAGTTTTCTAAGTATACAATTTTATAGGACAGGATATACTTTGGATATTTTGTCGCGGTTTAGTATTTTCTGATCAAAATATCTATATTTAAAATCTTCCAATTTTGGGAGTGGCAACATATCTATCTTAATATATATACTTTCACTTTTGTCTTTTTTTTTTAATGAAAGATAACTTAATATTGGAAGTTGTCCCAAGATAGGTGATGTTCCTGATATGGGGAAAAAAGCATATAACAAAGACTAAAAGTTGCATTTAGAAAATATCTATTTCAGTAAATTTACATTGTTTCATGTATTGAATTTACATATAAACATTTCTTTTGTTAAGAAAAGTTGAACACAAAACTGAATCCAGATGTTTAAATAGATTTTAAAAAGTCATTAAAAGACACAGCAGCCTGGAATGTTGTTCTACTAATGAAAACAGTGCAATGGAACGCCTGCCACTGTAAGTACGATATTAATACATAAAGCCGTATCTGATTCACAGAATGGCCAAATTTCATAGATGCAAAATGCTACAGGTCTGTCACAGTTCTGAAAGTGGAAACCTATCAGGTAGTGGGAGTCTTAAATGAAAGCACAAGCATTGCTTAATAAGCCATGGTGGCGCAGTGGTTAGAATCAGGGGTGGGCTTCAAAAATTTTAGCAAGCGGTACTCTGCCCGGTTGCTGGGTGGGCGTGTAGCCTAGTTGGCCTCCTGCACCATGGAGGAGGGGCATTTCTGCCTTCCCCGGCCTGGTGAGGCTTTTCTCGAGCCTTCGGGAGGGCGAAAACAGCCTCCCTAGGCTCTGGAGGACCTCTGGATGCCAGTTCCCAAACTTCCGGTAGGCCCATTTTTCACCCTCCCCGAGCCTCTGTGCATGCCCTACACTTACCTGCATCCAAAACGGACCATGAGGGGATTCATGATCAATGTGATTTGGGGGATCTCCGAACTGCACAGAATCTTAGCTAGAGGTTCTCCCGAACATCTGTGAACCCCCAGCAGCCCACCCCTGGTTAGAATGCAGTACTGCAGGCTACTTCTGCTGCCTGCCGGCTGCCCGCAATTTGGCTGTTTGAATCTCACCAGGCTCAAGGTTGACTCAGCCTTCCATCCTTCCAAGGTCAGTAAAATGAGGACCCCAATTGTTGGGGGCAATATGCTGACTCTGTAAACCACTTAGAGAAGGCTGTAAAGCACTGTGAAATGGTATGTAAGTCTACATGCTACTGCTATTAATGCTACAAAAACCAGAGAGCTGGTTTAGAGCTTTCCTACTGCAAACATTGGTGCTCTTCCTGCCTTAGATGTAGTCTACACAGTATACAGTTACACTTCGATATTATCGGGCTCACCATTATCAGCATCTTTCATTGGGCTTCATATTTTTTTTTTTTGCAGGGCTGTCTGATGGGTGTGATGAGTCTATTTCAGTTCCTGATGACATTATTATAATCACTTTGCTGAATTACCATAAAGCCCAGGAAATAAGCTATTACCCAGCATCAGTCCTCCCAAACATTATCACAGAGCACTGTGTATTCACAGAACAGCATAAACTGTCAAAATTAGAGTCCATTTAAAACAGCAGCTGTTCCTTCTTTTCTAAGCAAGCACTCAATGTAAAAACCTCACTCTATGCTGGTCTCCTTTTAATGCGGCTTTCAACAATTAAGAAGAAACAGCCAATCTTTTCTAAAATGACATATTTTAAATGGAAATTTCTTCCTCACCAAACTCTATGCCTTCAGTAACTAACAAGTGGGAAGAAAAACATTTAAGTCAAACAAACTTCCCAATGGATTTTTTTTTCTCCACTAGTATATTAAGATAGTAGAACTAAAGAGTTAAGCATTATTTGCTCTTGACTTCTTTTCTCTTTTCATAATAAATTATCCCTCTGCTATCTTGAACTCTGAGCATTTATTCATCTATCAATTTATATGATAACTCAGTTATAGTACATCATAACTAAGACTTGATTGAAACATCTGGCACAAACACTTTCCACTGAGTGTATACTGAGTGATACTGAGGTGGCAGTATCAACCAAACACTTTCCATGAGATTATGCTTGCAGGTATATTTATTTTGAGAAGTAAAATGGGTCTTGTTTTTGCATTATATATTTAATGCACATTATTTTGTTATAATTAAGTACAATATTCCAGTTGGATTAATTTGCAGAGTATCTAATTGCAGAAAATCTATCAATGTTTATTTGGGATATTAGGCATATATTTAAAGATAAGATAATAGATTATTTTAGTTTATTTTTCCTTTGCTACCAGTGTTCAAGCCACAGGTGCCCTCAGCATTATTTCCTTAGCAATTTACAAGAGAATGGCTCTTTGGGACAAATTAATAGTGGCCCATGACTGTTTCCAGGAGTTCTAGAGGAAAACACATCTATTAGCTTCTGGACCTTCCTTGCTTCTCCTTCCCCCCCCCCCTCCAAAGAATGACCATAGGAACAACCCTATGCTAAAACGAGCAATATTCCAACACAGCATTTAGTCCACATTTACAGTGGAAGCATAGTGATAGGCACTAAAGGCAACTAACCAACTAGTCAATGGGGTGCAAAAGTTTTATTTCTGATCAAGCTGAAAGGAAAAAGAGATACACTGATGGACAAACTGGCTGACTTCCAACTTCGGCAAAAGTTTCCTCTCAAAATCCATCCTAACATTTATTTGATAATGGAAAATAAGTACTTCAGCCTGCCTATAGTTATGGCTAAATATATTATAGTTTTCGTTATTTTAGATTAACTAGAAGTTAATAGTCTATGGCAGGGGTGTCAAACTCAAGGCCCAGGGGCCAAATCCGGCTCACAGAGTCCTTAGGTCTGGCCCCACCAGGTGCCTCTGCCAGCAAAAATGAAGCTCGGAAGGAATGCAAACAGCCCTCTCGAGCTCCATTTTCCCTGGCATAGAGTTGCAGGAGGCCGTCGCAGCCAAAAACGGAGCTCACAAGAGCCTCAGGCAACCCTCCCAAGCTCCATTTTCGCTGGCAGAGGGTTTCAGGAGGCCGTCATAACTGAAAATGGAGCTTGGCAGCCCATTTTCGCTGGCAGAGTGCTCAGGCCACCACAGGTGCCCCCGATACGAGTGATGTCGAATTGGCCACACCCACCCTGGCCCCTCGAGGTCAAACACAACTCTGATGCAGCCGTCAATGAAATTGAGTTTGACACCTCTGGTCTATGGAGATTCTCAGTCATCCATGTCCCAGTTCAAGGGTCCAGTTGCCTTTTGAAAAAGCACCTTTGGTAGAAGTTAATAGAGACTTTCAAATACTCTCACTAACAAAGAGGAGGCATATGTCAACTATGAAAAAGAGCATGTGCTATTGGTGATCCTCCATGAAATGCCTTTCCTGGTAAAGATATCCACCTATTTGAAAATCAACTTTTGATCTACGTAGAGAAGGGCAGCTTTATTTTCTTGGACATTAACTGTGAATTTTCCCCCTTGCGTATTTTGACATTTTCTTACTGCTTTAAAATGTTTCTCATTTTTATTTTATTACCCCAGTTATCCTAGAAAACTGCATACCAAACATTTTCAGTATTTGTTGTAAAGAAATTGCTATGCGACAGGGAAAGGAGCAGTGTTGCTTTAAGAGTCAACAGTAAATTACCTTGCCCCAAAGAGTGGAATAATTAGCTGTTAGTAGCTTATTAAAAGAATGGCAAAGGCCAAGCAGCCATCTGGGATCTCCAGTTTCCTCTGATTGTTATTATGTCAAGATCAGCAAGCTGTATTACTTTTCATGTCACTGGGCTAGCCCTTATTTTACATGTAGATTTTAATGAAAGATACACCACTTTAAAATTAGGAATTCATAAGATGCACTATTAGTACGCTTTTATAAAATGAACAGCTTGGCTCTCTACTTCCAGATCACTAAATACTTTAAGTGAGAGTGAGACACTCGCATAAGCGTGCACACGTGCGCGCACACATATGCACAGGGTGAGGGAGAGAGAGATCAATTAAATATTCACTTTGTGTCAAGTGAAACCTGAGCCCCATCACAAACAGCGCACTCTAATAATACATCAGAGGACACTATTTTTCTTCTGTTTACACACAATGCAGCCATAATGCCTCCAACTCCCAGAGGAATCATTCTTCTTAATGAAAATTAAAACCAAGTCAGACTCAGATACTTATTCACAAATAAAGAGGAATGGCTTTAACATAAAAGAGATACATTAGTGTTGCGTTCACTCAAATTACTTAGTATAATCCCTAACATATTGTTATGCTCTCTTCTCCCACACATTATACGTAAAATATGAGCCTCTTAACTATACATAGAAATACATTTTATACTGAGATTTAAGAACACTGTGCCATTTAACTATGTTATTAAATATATAAGGCTTTCCTGAATTAAAGACATCAAAAAAAATTGTAGCTATTTTATATAAATATTTTAGAAGTTTATAACTCAATAGGATTGAATCAAAAAAATTTTTTTCCTTGAATTCACACAAAAAAAACAAAACCAAGGCAGCAAAAGTTGGGTGAGAAATGGAGAAATCTTCCATCTAAAATAAATTAATTAACTAAGCCTTTATCAAACCACCTTTCTCCAGATCTCTTGTATTCCAAAATATCTGTCATGTTCCAGATCTGTTGTGATCATGGGCTCTCTGTGACAACTGGAAACTGGGGACTTGCTGTCATAAATAATTATCTGGTTCAGGAAGACCAGAGGATCTTAAATAAGAGAGATTTTTTTTATGAAAAGAAAAGCCAAACCTACAGTATTGACTAAAACTTGCAAACTGTTGGTTAAGCAAATGAAACTTAAATAGATATTTATACAATGAGTCAATTCTTCTTTGAATACAAAATATTTTTAAAATTAGCTATGATTGCCCTAGTTTTTGCTGCTGTAAAAACGTAAGCAAAAATAATGCCATATGATTGCAGAACAGGTTAGATATATTTTACATAGACAACCCAATTTGTCTACATGAGAAATGATCAGGTTTTTTGGGCGGGGGTTCCAAAATAACCAATTTTGTTGTATATATGATATACAATGACAATAAAGGCTATACTAAAATATTTTTTTTTTCCAGGGAACTCCATGGAGAGGCTTTGACCTAGTTCCCTGCTGCTTGGAGAAAAGTTATCATACTGAACAGTCATCCAATCAGCAAAATAAAAATAACAATAACTCCCTACAGCTTCATATGAAGATGACAGCTAGATAAATACAGATGTTTCTAGGAGATCACCGAACTTAGCTAACAGACAAGCCAGCAGTATCTTGATCAGTGATGACTAACCTTTTTGCCATCATGTACCAGAAGGGGGAGAGGGTCATGTGTGTGCATGCCCACACCCATAATTCTATGTGTCCCGGCCCATGCATCTGCACGTGACCCCCCCCTCCTCCCCCACCCGCTCCTGGCATGTGATGACCTGGTAGGCCCGTTTTTCTTTCCCACCTGGCTCCAGATCCTCTCTATGCATCTGGGGAGAGTGAAAACAGCCTTCCCCACCCCCTCGGAGGCCCTCTGGAGGCCTGAAATGGCCCATTTCCCTTTCGGTTGGACAGGAAGTGACTTTTTTTTGCTGTCCCCAGCCTCTAGAGCCTCTATAGGAGTCTCTGGAGGCTGGGGACAGCAAAAAATGTCACTTCCTGTCCAACCGGAAGTTGGGAAATGGGCCATTTCGGGCCTCCAGAGGGCCTCCGAGGGGGTGGAAAAGGCTGTTTTCGCCCTCCCCAGACGCATAGAGAGGATCTAGAGCCAGGTGAGAAAGAAAAATGGGCCTTCCCCACCCCCCACCTCCCCCAGGCCCTCTGGAGGCAGGAAACAGCATGTTTCCATACTTCTGGTGGGCCCAGAAGGCCTGAAAATCAGCTGGTCGGCATGCGCATGTACGCCAGAACTGAGCTGGCATGCCCATTAATATGGCTACGCATGCCACCTATGACACCCATGCCATAGGTTTGCCATCACAGATCTTGATGCTCAATCAGATTATGGGAACAAACATGGTTGTAGAAATTATACATTCAACCTCCTGATCTATAAAATTCTCTTGCTGCCTTTTATACCAGACTGACTTCATTATTGCCTTTAAAAAAAAACCTCAAAACCTACATTTCCCCACAATAGCATCACCCGTCTTTCTCAAACTGTCATCAACCCAGATATAGGAGGATGAAAGATCAATTCTCCCACACATTCTTTCCCATAACTAGAGCATAGTTTTGAGTTGACATTTCATCTAATACAGGAGAAAAGATCACATGACTTCTAATCCATGATATTTCTCATAAGAAATGTTCATTCATAAGTCAATTTCCTCTCTTTTCTATGTTAATTGCTTATTTTTAAATAACACTGTTATTCAGATTGAAAACTGCATCCCAGCAAAATCTAAAGAACAGCTGCATTTCAATCCACACATGGATATGGAATATCAGTTCAACTTCAGACTGAACACATCCAACTAACTTTTATATACTGTACATAGACACACACAGGAAACGAACCAGTTTTCTAATAACTAGAGTTTACCACAGGATAAATGTTTCATAGTCTTTGGGGTATAAAATGCCATTTATGTGCCATTTTTTAAAACAAGTCTCCTTCACAACCCACTTTCATTTTTTGCATTTCAACGATAAATGTTTATCTTTCAGATAAATGTAAAATGTTTTTATCTTTTAGAAAGACACACACTTCAAAATGGAGTTTCAAGTAAATAAAAGCTATAATATCCAGTGAAAATTACAAATCAACAACTTAACCATTTTAGTTGAAGCCGGTATTGCAGATGTAACAAAGCTATTTCTCTTTGTAATTAGACACTATTGCAGCACATTCTTCTAATTATTAGTTACTGATAGTTTGCTTAAATATTTGTGTAAACTCTGGCTACATAGCTAATCATATTCACAAGACTTTTAAATCTCAGTGGTATGGGTATAAAGGAATACAGATATTTATTTAGATCACACTAAGCATGTAAAAAGAGATCAGTGAATTTACCCTGGCCACCTTGCCTTCAGCATTATTTACCTTGCTTCGATAGCTCAACATACATTTCAGTGACATAAATCCAACTTAAAGAAAATTCCTTCCCAGTGATTGATCTGTCTGTCTGTCTTGGAGTTGAACATATCTTTCTGTTCTCTTTGTACCTTTTAATGACATTTTACTTGCAAACTTATAAAAAGATATCTAACAAATTTACACTTTATTCTATAGGTCAAAGGCAACTGAGCAGGTTTCATTTCTTTTTTCAGAAAAAAATATGCATATAACGTAAGATTGGGTTGTGACCCAAGGATCCATAAATTAAGTGTTCTTTCACACATTATAGTGCAGAAATTGTAAACTAAAAGAAGTATTAGGAAATGGCAGGGGTTGGTTGCAGAGATCGTTTGATATTGTTGTGTTGTATATGTGTTATGTGGTTTGGAGATGCTGTATAAACCCAGGCATTGCTGTTATTGCTGTTGTTTTTAGTTGCGAAGTCATGTCCGACTCATCGCAACCCTATGGACAACATTCCTCCAGGCCTGTCCTCTACCATCCTCTGGAGTCCATTTAAGCTCACACCTACTGCTTTGATGACTCCATCCAACCACCTCATTCTCTGTTGCCCCATTCTTCTTTTGCCCTCAATCTTTCCCAGCATTAGACATAAACCCAGGCATACCAGGACAAAAAAAAAAAAAAAAAGACAATTTGAGGTCCCATCAGGAGCAGGCAGGATATGAGAGAGAAGGCTGCAGAATAGATTGGTTGGTGGAAAAGACTGAACATTTGGAATTAACAGATGAGATATTCTTGAGGAGAGTCTGAGAAAAATGTTGGAATTCCAAGAAGCTCAATAAATACTTATTTTGTCTTCTGCAAGTAGAAATACTGCATCTATTTAACAGCGTAAGCATTTTAAAGTAATAAGGAACACCTTGTGGATTTGGGATGGTGAGAAGGACTCAGTGAAAACAACTGTAAAAGCCTCCATATGGAAAAGCTGTATCGTCTGTTAAGGAATACATTAAAAATAATCACAAATTATTTACCTATAAGTGCTATAACAAATAAACTGCACATTAGAGGAAAACGGTGTGTATGTGTGCAGAAAGTTTCTACCTCTTTTCCCACCCTCTATCACACAGGTGTCAAACTCACCACGTCACATTATCATGTGACATTTCGTGATGTTTGTCCCATTTGTGGAGCTGGGGTGGGTGTGGCCTGTGTTTGACGCATCCAGCCCGCAGGCCATTACTTTAACACCCCTGCTATCATATGATGGCAGTGGTCGCTGGGCTTTAGGATCCAGAGACAAGATAAGTTGTCAATATGTGAGCAAGAGAGGCCAAAGAAAATACTGTGGAATATATTAGGAAGTCTATATCACTGGCCACATGGCTCTATCTGACAAGAAGAAGAGAAATCAGAAACTCTTGCAGTTACAGTATGGAAGAGCTGCAGGTGGAGAGGATACCCCAGTTAAGCTTAAGATAAGGGAAAGGGATTTGTTTATTGATTCATTTATTACATGTGTAGTCCACCTGACTCTCAGCAGGATTTAAGAAACACCCTATGAGCTCTGGTTAAAAATCTTTCAGCTAATGTTAGAGCAACAAGAAAATAGCCTGAGGCTGAAGAAAAGGTGATATACACAACAGACCAGAGCATGAAATTACCAAGTGAAACTAGTTTAGGAAAGTTTAAACAGATATTAGTAGCACTAAAAGGCATACCAGTATCTTAAAAGGCATTTTGCATATCCACCTAACCTTGTAAGAAAAACCCTAAGCATATTAAAATCCCAAAATTAACAGAATACGTGGATATAGACTCCCCCCCGCCCCCCAAATATTTGAGAGTGGGCAACTGTGCTTGCCTGGGCATGTGCAGTACCTAAATTTTGTATTGCTGTATTGAAAGGAAAATATAATTGGTTAAAAATGTAATTAACTTTGTTCTAAATATTATCTTAACTTATAAATTGTTAGAGAATATATATAGTTTTATTTTAGACTTTTTAAAGTTTTAGATTTATGTCACCTGGATAACAGCTGTATTAACATAGTAATAGAGGAATGAATGTTATGCTGTGTGATTTATTTTGCTAGTTGTTGGTATATTATTGTATTTATTAGTTTCACTCTGTTTTTTTTTTCTTTTAAATTGTACAGGTCATAGACCGAATAAATATTGATTGCATTTTCATGGCCAGAAAAGCACCGGGTTAGTGGTTTAGTATATAACATTAAATGGAAAGCCTAAGAGATTACTCCATTTTATCTGGCAGAAATATTATAGATTAGTAAAAAGACAAACTTACATGAGAACAATGTACCTGAATATACATGTAGGTATCGATTTAGGGAATGTCCGTATGTAGCTCATGAAGGAGTCATGAAATGTGGGCATCAGATATCCTCACTGATATCTGGTCTGACTTTCCAAATGCTACATTTTTCCACCAGCCAAAGAGATCCATAGATCTTTGTTTCGGATCTTGTTAACACCTCCTGTGTCCTTGGCTTCATTCTCAGAGAGGTTTCTTGCTTTTCCACTACCTTCTGGGTACATGCCTGGTCTAACAGCCACATCTGTTCCAACACCATAGTAATTATCTGAATAGACTCTAGGCCCAAATTCTTTCATTATTTCTCTTCTTCATACAGTAGCAATTTATCTTGCGTCTGGATTTCCTCCTAATTTTCTTAATGAGTAAATCTGTGTAATGTACACTGTATGTTAACTGCATTCTGCCCCATAATTGTAGATGCATCCATCTACCACTACCATGCCTGATAAAAGATGAAGCAACTTTCAAACTGCAAAGACAAATAGACATTCAGATCTTCTGTTTATATGCCTCAAAAGGTTTGAGAAATGTGCTATCATCAGCAGAGAGAAATGGAAAAGTTAAATGCACATAAACACGTATGTGTGTATTCATAAATGAAAAAATAATAGTATTTGATTTTCTCATAAATTAAAACAATAAAATAATTTCAAATGGCTTAATAAACCAGAAAACAAAGCATGCCAGTAAATGTTCCTTCTTCCTTCTTTAAAAGACAAACCACAAAACCATTTCTTCTTGTGACAACAGCACCTGGGTTTTTGTCCCAAACAAATTAGGATCATAATAACTCATGAAGGATGGAGAATGGGCTCTTTATTTATGTTACCCTAGGTAGTTGTGAGCTTGAGGTTTTGCACAAGCATTTTGCATTCAGTAAATGTGAATACTTGTATACCATGTTACAGTAATGTCTGCAGAAAGAATATAACCCAGAAAAAAATAGGTATGCGTAGCTTTGAGTGAAATCAATAAGATCACTTGATTTTCAATTCAGCCTTGAAAAGTTTCCATAAACTCTCAATATTTTAGAATTCCATATAAATAAAAGCAATTAATTCTTATTTACATAACACTTTGTAATATTTAATGACTAATATATCAGTATACTAAAACAGACACAGTAATGATCTCTCCATAACTTGCTAGTAAGACATGTTGTACATGCAGATATTTAAGGATACAATCTTGGAAGATCTACTTATCATGATCTGCTCTTCCATTATGAGACAAAGAAGTGTTTGAAATATATACGACAAATGGAAGTAGACAACACAGAACTAGATGAAAAAATAATCTGACAAAATTGAAATTAATTTTCTATTTATTTAGATCTCAACTAGAGGGCACTACCTAGCCAACTTAGATCCATATAAAAAACTATGTAGGATGAGTGGCTGTTTAGAAATTCCTGAGCAAGCATGGGAAGGCAAACCACTTCCAGGTTATGACAAAAATATAACTAATTAATTAAGCAAACTACTGATTCTAAATGGCTCACAGTGGTTTACCATGCAAGTAATTCATAAAACCTAAAATTTACAATTATAAATCCATAAAATAATAATTATAATAATAACATTTAAACAATACAATAATACAAAGTAAGATAGTATTTGGCACAAACTAATCCAGACTTTCAAAAATGTGCAAGAGACTATTATTTTAGCACCCTTATATACATAAGTACAGATGCAATCTGGAAGTGTTAAGCAGGCAAACTCAGGAAACAAGAAACACTTGGATTTCTAGAAAGAATTTTATTATTAGTAGGATAATGTAACAGAATCTCAAACTGTCAAAGCAGTACCCCAGTTCAACTTATATCTAGAATAATTAAGCCAGAGTTACTTCAAGTCTCTTTTACATTTTTCCCTCTCCCCTGGACTCATGAATCTTTTCTGTAACAACCCTGCTTCCTTCAGTAATGGTCTTGCTCCCACCTCGATATTCCCAGAGTCTTTCATCAAAGGAGGAGAAACTGCTCCAAGGAGTGAGGGCAAGAGAGTGAGTGTGGAAAACTCTGCCTTTGAGTCATCTCTCTGTGTTTCTCAACCTTAGCCACTTGAAGATGCTAGGACTTCAACTCCCAGAATTCCCCAGCCAGCCATGCTGGGGGTTGAAGTCCTGGCATCTTCAAGTGGCTAAGGTTGAGTAATACTGACCTATCTCATATCCTACATATTGTATATGGAACATCCAGCATTCCAAACTGAGGTGAATGCACCTGAAGAACACTATCCTCTAATCAATAGCAACATTAATTTTATGCTTTTATTTACTATCCTGGATTAAGACTAAAAGAATGTAGACTTCCTAGTGCATTTATGAACTGGAGACTTCCCATTCTAGTTCTCCTCAGAGGCTTCTTGTCTTCTACTATTAAATGCTACCTGCTCGAAGAGAAATCAATATTACTTCCTCAAGGGAACAATAGCTCTGTTTATATTTAAACATTCCCACAGTTTACTGTACATGAGCCTCCAAGTGGAACCAGAAACAGACTACGGGGTGCAAAAGGGAACCGAAGCTAACAGGCAGCCAAAGATAAGAGTGATCATTAAAATAGATAAAAAACACTCTAGGAATGGAGATATCTATACTGAAATATAACAGGGTCAATTATTGTTTCTGTAATTAAAGGCTGTCCGGGTAACAATTAAATGGCAAATTGTGACGACCACATTCACTCAAGCACAACTGCAAATTTGAACTTTATTACTTCTGCTCTAATTTTTGTCATCATGTATGGAGGAGGGCGTAAGACAGAATCTACATAAGGCTTATTTAATTCCATTTATTCCTTCCCCACCCCCTACCCCAAATCCTGACTCTTCAGTGCAACTTCAGAGCCTATCTACTATTAACATCTTATTAATGGTATTTTTTAATGATTCCCAGTGCTTGTGTTTTATGGTTTGATTCTTTGTATTGTGTTTTATTTATTTTATTGTAAGCTGCCCAGAATTATGTAAATCAAATACCAGTAAATAAATAAATAAAAACTATGACTCTATTTGGCTGTTTTTATATGTTGTACAGAGACTTATATGATCTAGAACTTCACAAAGACACATACTTTCTTTCCCTTTATTTTTTAGCTTCTGCCATCATTAACTATGTTCCTGTCACATATCTGCTACCATTATATAAATAAGAGCTGGTACTTCTGAGGAGGAGGAAGACGGGAAGGGAGTAAAAGGAACATTTTTTTCTGTACATTCTATCTATTTTCTAATAATTTCTCCTACCTTATATGTCAACTTGAGACAAAAATCCAACAGCCTACATCATCTATTATTGGCAGCATATCTTTAGAATTTACGCAATACAATTTTAAATTATTGAAAAAGAGTTGCAAATGAGTCCAGGTGCCTTAGAAGAGCCAATAAATGTGTTGTCCTGGGTAGGAATTATGTATCTTCTTTGCACACTTACCTTTGCAGCAACAGATTTTTGTATTGAGCATGAGGCCATTTCCTTTTTTTATGAACATGCTTGTAACACTGGCATTCAACAAAGAGAACAGAACCCTGGGAAAGTATTCAGAATTTTATGTGGAACATCCACATTCTTTGAAGTTTGTGCCGAACAGAAACAACACATATTTTCTGCTCCAAAGAGAATAGCTCTCGTGGCCAGTTCAGATTCTGATTTGCACCTTATATTCGCTGAATTCCATATATTGTACTGGCAAAACATACTGTATTTCCAAACAGCTTATTTGGCAACAAATGTTGAAAAATCAACAATCCCCTTGGATTTAAATTAATTTGAATATTTATTGAATAGTTTGAACTGTTTATCCTTTTGGCACCATAATGTATGTAAGTTGCTGAAAGGAAAATTAAACCTTCATACCTCACTTGATGTGCTTGAGGGAGACAGGCATTCAAGAGAACATGTTTGCATTGTGCAGAGTCAGTATTTCTATTTCCACTAGATTCATGCAACATAAATTCTTACATGCATCCCGGTATGAACAATTATTTGGTAATTTCTGTATCCCTTTTTTGTGTAGACATTATATGTAGCCAATTTAGATTTGTACATTGTTTATTGTACACTCCAATAAAGTATCTCTTGAGCCAGGATGTTCTCACGGTTAACCTACAGCATATTTAAGCACAATTGCATAGGTTGATTATACAAGATAGACCTTGGCTCTCTGCCTAACACTTTTATTGAGTAAGCTGACTGTCTAGTAAACTGCCTACTCTAAGCTGCCTTATTGTTGTTACAATAAAGATGAGAAGTTCCATAGTAAGTATTATATATCAAAGTGCTCAAAACACTGGTGACTTAGCTGAAGCTGATACATATCTCTTCCTCCCTGCAAAAAGTTCTACAATTTCTTTCTTTTCTTTCCATTGCCAAATGCCATATGGCAAGAGTTCATCTATAAATTATAGGCTGTATTTCTTACAAATAGCCAGAAAGGTACTTTTTAAAAAAAATAAATAAAAGCATTTGTATGGACTACAAATACATCTAGTAACATCTCAACATTTTACATATATGTTAATAATCAGGAACATTATTTTCAAAGGAAAATTATCTATACCTTTACTTCTACCTATATGGTATGAAGTTGTATGTCCACATAAGCACAGGTACGGAGAAGTATCCATCAGAGAGAAGGCAAGAGAAAAGAACAGAAAGAAAGACATAATAAAAAAAACCAAAAAAAATTAGATCACACTGCACATCACTTGAACGTAAACCAAGAACACAGCACAAAAGAAACAATACTCAAAAGCACACTTATTAAAACAAAAAAAAGTAGAATCACAAACTACACACAGTGCAGATTAAAATATATTCTTAAACTCTTTAACTCCAATTTTATATGGAGAAAGGCCAAGCTCTCCTTATAGAAGCATGTTAAAAAACACATCAGATTGACCATAAAGAAAATAAGATTAAAACAAAGAAAAAGAGAACAGTATTCTGTGGAAATATATTTTCCACCTACCCACAATGGTGTAGGATGAATAGCTTGCGTAATTGTACTGGGTATATAAAGACACACTGAATTTTATATTATATTCCCACTGTATTTAAAAATACAATTATTTACACAGAGACATTAACATGTTACACACACTATATAATTTTGATCAACTTAGGGAAAGAATTAGCTGGAAAGAGAAATATAGGTGCTCAAAAGAATGAGGCTAAGAAAGAAAAGTGAAAGAAATGTCAGATGACCAAATATGACTAAATATAAGGAACATAAAGAAACACATCCATGTTTGCCTTTAAATTGAATGGACTGCATCTTTCAGCTTACCAACTAAAAAAACCAAATTAGTTTGGCTTATGCATAACATTGTTATTTTTGCTTAGCAAAATAGGATATCTGTCCACTTTAGTTTAACATGAAAGCCACACTACTATGTTCATTTAACAAACCCCGGTTTAAAAAATGCTAGCTTAATGCAATATGTCCTACTGGCCAGCACCACTCATCAATATTCCAAATTAGCTGTGCTGGGAATTCACTTTTCATTTCTTGCTATGGCCAGCAAACAGAAGTATACACTTCTTCAGTATTAAAATGACTATTTGACTTACAGAAGTATACTCTACAAATATATCTCATAGCGAAAGATGCAAGAATCAGACATTTGGGTAACCCTGATTTCATCCTGCCTTTTTCTTTCCAGACTATTTTTAAAAAGGTACATTCATCCTCTGGCTAGAGCTAGCAATAACAGTGTAAATGGGGTTATCAGCTCCCAAACTGTGCCATCTATCAAAACATGGATAACCTGCCATATGACATGTTTCTATTTGTTCCAATGGCGCTAAAGTGGAACACTTGAATTCCATTCTGAATTTTATACATTATACATTTATACATCTTAATGTGGTGATCCCAGCTCTTTAGCTCCTGGCCTCCTGTTTGATGAGATGAAGATACATGCCCAATTATTATTATGGTTGGTCAGACAGCCAGATGTTTATAGACTGGATTTGGCACATATACCCGAATAGATACTGAGTCCTTCCCAAGGACCTGGGATAGGCAGATGTTGTTTGCTGGTACCATTGCAGGATATAAGCTGTTCCAAGTAAAGCTGCCTTTTGCAATTGACTGATGGTGATTTTGTCAATGTTGTTGATGTTCAAATGTTGCTCCAGTTGTTTTGAGATTGCACCCTAGAAGCCTATCACTATTAGCACTATCTTGGCTTTATTTTGCCATAATCATTCTACTTCTATTTGCAGGTTTTGGTATTTTTGTATTATTAATTATTATTACACCATCTAACTCCCAGCAACATGTCTATCTGAATCTTTCATAATCTGATATGGAATACTCCAACTGTATCATTTCTTTATGATCAGCATAACACCAATGTATCTGTTCTGTGACTTTCAAATAATGCATCACAATAGGCAACTCAAATTCAATAAGCATGACTCCTGTTTTAGAGTTAACTCTTTCTGCAGACCAATCCTGCAGAACAAAATGTATGTATAAAACTATAAAACTTAATGCTGCAAAGTGACAGGAGAGTGACTGTTAGCTATAAATGTTGCCTCCCAGGTCCTTGGTCCATGCCATGAAAACTGTCATCATGATCTTACATATCACTGACTAATTTTGAGGGCCAGTGACTAACAAGACACTGTACTAGAGTTGAAAACATGAAGGTTACACTTCCATATAAGAGAAGGAAATTTTTGCATTTCTCTTCCAATGTTGCTTTTATATGTATATATTCATTTACTCCAATACATTGGACTTCGGGTTATGAACATTATTTTCTGTAGAGTCTAGCAGCTGGGCAAATGAGTGATACAAATGCAAAAGTTTGGAGAAGATATATAGCATCTTGATTGTTTTCCAAAAGGGTTGCTGATTGAAGCTTTAATTAGTTGCTGAAGAAGGCAGGAAAGAAAAGACTTACCTTGTTCGCTCATCATCAGATGTGAAAGGCCTTTGAGAAACAGAAAGAAAGTAAATAAGACAGAATAAAGCAGAAAGAAAACATAGAAAGACATGTGTACCTTTATATAGCTCAATAATTTGGGGAATATCACATACTTCATCAATGAATGTATGTCTGTTATATTCCTTGCATGCATGTACACATACACACACGTGCACATGTCCAGAGCTTCCTCTATTACAGGGGAAAGTCTGGACAGCAGAGGAAAAAAAAAGAATACAGGTCCTGTAATCCTCAACATACAACCACAATTGAGCCCAAAATTACTCTTGTTAAGTGAGACATTTGTTCAGTGAGTATTGCCCCATCTTTACCACCTTTCTTGCCACAGTTGTCAAGTGAATCACCAAAGTTAAATTAGTAACCTGGTTGTTAAGTGAATCTGGCTTCCCCATTGATTTTGCTTGTCAAAAGATTGCAAAAAGTGATCACATGCCCTTGGGACACAGCAATGGTCATAAGTATGGGTCAGTTGCCAAGCATCTGAATTTTTATCACATTATCATGGGGATTCTACAAAGGTTGTAAGTGTGGAATGCCATTGTAACTTTGAATGCTCACTAAATGAATTTTTGTAAGTTGAGGACTACCTGTAAACATTCCATCAGTGTCAGTGAGACTGATTTTAAGAAAAGAAATACATTCATAATTAGTTGTTTGTGTTAAGTAACAAGCCCTGGAAAGAAAAGCAACAAAACTAATAATGGTTTTGAAGACAATCATCCTCATTGTATTGCAAATATTATAAAGGTGTCATGCCAAAATTCTGGTGCATGTTCTTCATTAAGAGTTCATCATCCATCATCAACCTCAAAACACCACTGCAGTTCTTCAACCATTTTTAATTCACTTTGATAGCATGTCAGGATATCAAATAAACCTATCAGATTTCACAACCAATACTAGCCTTTAGATTAGTAATTTAAAGAGCAATGCAAATCCTCCTGAATAAATGCTTTGAAACATACGGAAGTACATTTTGAAATCATTAACGCAGCCAAATGTTTTCTACGTTCATGGGAGGAGTTTCTTAAGCAGCCTGGGAAAACCAGCTGTGTGAAAGATTTAAGAAATGTTTTCTATGGATTTTTGGATGTTCAAAAGCATCTCTTTCAAAGGATTTGCACAGCGCTAGTAATTTAGTCATCTTTTCTTTTTTTCTTTACTTCTAGAAACCTAAATCCAAATCATTCAAAGTAAGTAAATATTCATCCAAAAGAATTCTTGAATTGATGGCATGCACATATATATATAATTCTTAATTCTTGTGATTAAGAATTTTATGTGAAGGTTTGTGTGTGTGTTGTAGAATGGAAGAAGGGAGGTAGATAGAATTATCAGAAACTACAGTGAGAAATTCTTGTCCCGTGACTGCAATAAATTTGACTTAAGATATGTTCCCAATTTTTTGTTTGAATAAACTGTAAGACATGAATGGCAGTATTTTTACTTCATCTACATGGCAGAGTACAGTTCGATTTAAGGTTGAAACTGTGACAGTAGCCTAGAAAAAAGTAATGAAAATAATGATGGTTCAATAGTGGAAAACCATTTAAGTCCAACTACAAATGAAAAAAAGAAAAAGGAATTTAAAGCACTGAAAAATCAATGTCAGAATACTTGGATACATGACTGAATTTTTAAAAAGCATTCTAAATCTTATCAATTATCAATTTGTGTCTCGGGCACTGCAAATGTTGGTTCATTGTTTGAGATATATGGGATTGTATTGATGTTTTTAATTTTTGATAATAATGTTGTATATTTACCAGCTGTGGTTGCTGTTTAGAATTCAAAATATCCAAAGGAAAATAATCCAGATGCTAAGGATCTGGAAGGAAAAAACTGCAGGCAGTTGTAGATGCTGGGTATGTTTAGACTAGAGATTGCAAGGAAACATAACTATGTTTAAGTATTTGATGGCTATCATGTAAAAAATGGGGCAGAAGTGCTCAGGGTTGTTTCTTCAAAGAAGACAAGAAATAATAGATTCAAATTACAATGAAGCAAATTGTGGCTGGATATCAGACCTAATGTAAAAACTGTTCAACCATGGAACAGATGTATGCAGTTAATGATCATCTCTTGAAGATGATACCAAACCGGATTTCTATAGTGAGCAGAAGGTTGGACTAGATTATCTCCAATGTCCCTTTCATTCCATGAGTCTGCGAAAAGTTGATCTGTGATTTTAATATTTTAAATGGTTTAATGTTACTTTAAGGTTATCTAAAAACACAACACGATTATGCTTTATACATGATGCATCCATTATATGAAAATGTTTGCACTGCAAGGGACTTGGTAAGTTTTTGATATTAGGACTATATTCAATATGTCCTACAAACAGGACTCCCAATAGTGCCTTGCTATAATCCTAGGGTTTTTTTTAAGCTTGTCTGATAAATTCAGCTAACTCATTATATTTTACAGATGACTGTTACAGTATTCAGATCCCTGATTAACTGTAATGACATATTTTTCATGCCTGCAGTCTATTGATCAAAAGCAAAACAGATATGTTAATAATAAATAATTTAAGAATATGCAATTTAATATAAGGTTTTATTCATCCAATTGTCTGGTAATATTAATACACTTCGGGATTTAGGCAATTATTTTCCAACAAGAAAACAGAATTTCATAATGCTGATAATAAAACACAGGACATCCCTGTGTTTACTGCATGCTTTGGATTTGTCTATGTGATTATGTGCTTTTAGAACAAGTGCTGATGTTTTGTCAGAAATGATACTGATAATAACCTTGCAGCATAAAATGACATATTTATTGATTATATCCAAAGTTGTTCTCTGCAGAGGCTTTCATCAGCTGGAAGGAGAAGATTGTATTAAACTATCCCCCCATTAACCTCACCTAGACAGCTCAGGGGGAAAATAGAATATATTTTTTTTATTAAACAACTTTATATAGCTGCCCAGCTCACACACATGGAAGGTAACATAAGCACAGGAAGACTTGGTTTTAAAAAAATTAATTAATGGCTATTTTCGCCTACTTTCCCTCCTCGACTATAAGAGGGAAAAATTAATACTCAGGAAATCTCTCGTCTTCAACCTGGGGACATTGTTTTTACATCATTTTACACTGTCGCCAGCAATGTAGTACTTTCTCTGCAAGATGTTCCTGGTCATTTTAAAGGAACGTATCTGATGATTTAATGAATGAATCACTCATGATTCCTGGTTATTTTGTATTCTGAAACTCATTTCTCAGTTTTAAAAAAGGCAAATGTGAAATGGCACATAAGTTGATTAACTTTATTTATATACGATATTCTAAATGACTTTGTCAAAAATGGCTGTATAGAATGACTTAACAGCAGAAAGACTTATCTAAATTTGATAAATTTGGCAGGTGGGAAACCATGAATCAAATATAAGATGTTACAAAATAGCAATAGCAATTAGACTTACATACTGCTTCACAGTGCTTTACTGCCCTGTCTAAGTGGTTTACAGAGTCAGCCTATTGTCCCCAACAATCTGGGTCCCCATTTTACTAACCTCAGAAGGATTGGAAGGCTGAGTCAACCTTGAGCTGGTCAGGATCGAACTCCTGACTGAGGGCAGAGTCAGCCTGCAATACTGCATTCTAACCACTGCGCCACCATGGCTCTTATAGATGCTAAAGAAAGAGGAGGTTTGGATTTATGTAGTTTGAATTTATTTTTTGCAGCTTGTTGTTTGATGGAAGAGTGGGCGATGCTGAAAAAAAATGACTGGAGTTCGGAGGAAATGATTTGAAGTTTAAGGTTCAAATTCAAGGCTAAGGTTAATATAAATTTCAAAAATCATTTTATCAGACATGTCACATTGACAACATGGAATAGATATAAACCGAAAATATCCGTGTCCGAAAATATATTGTGGCTTTCATCACAAGAAGCATATTATAGAAGAGAAATTATAACTAAATTCTAATGGTGACATATCAGAATTCTCTCAGGGAGAATCCAGAATTAAATCATGAGAAGATTTGATATTAGAAGGATATAATGTGTCAATGGTTTTCTTATGTACAATTATAGAAAGACCTGAAATAGATAGACTTTTGTTTTTGAACATTGTAAGACTGAATTGAAAGAGGATTAAGTACAAATGATGAAAATGTTATGGCTAAAATATATACATTTTACTGAAATTTGAAATAGAAGCACAAGCAAAAGAATGATAAAATGGGCTAAAAATTTTGGTTATAACCTACAAATAGAACAATGGGATAATATGAAGATGAAAAGGTTGAAATTTATATTGTGTAATAATCTTGAAGCGATTTTTTTAAAAAAAATGATGTATTATTGGTATATGCCACTATAAAAACTGTCTAAAATGTATAAAGGTACTTCAAATTAATGCTGAATGTGAACAAGAGGTGACTTTTTATCATACCTGATAGACATGTAAAAAAATGGATCTAGATATATACAACATTAATGCAGATGATTTTAAATATACAATGAAGCCATAGGTACTTTGGGGACTGACAAAAAATTAGGAAAAAAATCATGAAACTGTTTTTATAAATCATAACTGCAATGAGACTTTTCTATGCAGAACAGTAGAAAAATTTGACATCCACAGTTGAAGAATCGATGGTGAAAATGATGGAGCTTGCAGAGATGGCTAAATTGATTAGAAAAAAGACACTAATTAAGTTTAATGCCAGTAGGAAACCCCTTTTGGACTTTTTGCTCAAAACCGAAAAACATAAAATTATGATATATGGGTTTGGAGAATAAGAACCCAGAGAATAAAAGTTTAAATGAAATTTGTATCTATAATTGCTATAATCATTTCTTTACATGTATTTATTTATTTTCCACACTTTTCCTCTTTCTTTTTTCTTTTCTTTTTTTTTTTTTTTGTTTCATCTTAAATATTTTTTTCTGTTAGTTTTTATCTTTCTTGTTTAAAAATCTAATAAAGTTATTATTAAAAAAGCCAGATTTAATTATGATAGACCTCAAAGCACTACTTTCAGGAATTAAAGTTATTTTCTTTTTAAATATAAATATGCAGTTCCACTTTCCATATTAAAGTAAAGTACTTATTGCTAATTGCACAAAGTGCTTAAGGGCTAACTTTTGGATCTATATGAACTCAGGCTCTTAAAAGGACTTTTAAAAACTAGATTCAGAGGACAATTATATGAAAGAATAATGTACTGAAACACTGGCCATGTTTTTAAGGACTTATAGGGGGCATTTCTGTGGATTGGGTACTTAAAATAGAAACCTTGGAACTATCATCTTTTTTTTGTCAATGTTAATTATGGCCAGGCTTTTAGCACTTACAGAGCAGGAAATTAAAGCCACTAAACATAAAGGAGTAGAAGTGCATTTTTAAAAAAGCCAGTTTAAAATGACAAGTGATTGAGGCCAAGAAGGATGATAGAGTCTTTTTGTTCTTCTTAATTATAGCTTGTCTTGTTGTACTCAGCCCATGCTATGTTGGGTGGAGGGCTTTTTTATGTCAGCTAGAACAAAAAGAGTGTGTCAGCATGATGGAAGACGTATGGTTCTATTTAGTTCCACAGACTACTGTTTCTACCTATGAATGACAGCAGGGAAGAATTATGGAACATAACTAAAGCACAGTGAAAAATGGATCTTCTTTACTCCTATGTGCTTCTTCATTCCTATGTGATGGAGCTGGGTCCAATCAGTGATGGAAGGGAGAAAAGATAAAGAAAATCTACTTGAATTACCTTGCAGGTGAAGTTAGGTTAAAATCAGATTTTCAAAACAACTTCATGGAATTTCCTTCTAGATTAAAAAATGAGGAAATACATGGCAGAGAAAAATGCTCTCAAAGAATATGGGTTTCTTTACCTCTGCACATACTATACAAGAACATAGACTCTAGAATGTATGGTGTTCACTTGATAAAACAGTGGCTCTGTAAGAAGACAAACTTATCTAAATCATTAATATTATTATTTTTATTTGTTAAGATTGCCTTTATTATTTTTATAAATAACTCAAGGAGATGAACGCAACTACCATATTTTTCGGAGTATAAGACGCACTTCCCCCCCCCCTAAAAGGGGGTGAAAATTTAGGTGTGTCTTATACACTGATTGTAGCTCCGCCCGCCCACTGGCCCCCACCCTTTGGCCTCTGCCTTGCAGCAGTTACCTCCTTGCAAGCAAACAGCAAGAAAAAACAGCTCCTTTCAGCTTCAGCACAGCCTAATTAGCACAAGTTGATTGGATCGGCCTCCTGACTCTCAGATGATTTGCTCTCAGCGGTTTTGCGCAGGACTCTACTGCTTGCTGCAAAGAAGTAAATTGCTGGAGCAGTTTTTTTTTCTTCCTTGTGCTAATCAAGCTATGCTGAAAACAAAAATGAAAGTAAAGCAGGCTGTTTGCTGTTTGCTGCAATGAGGCAAAATTGCTCAGAGGCAAGGCAGAGGCAGAGGGAGATTTCTTTTTCTTCTTTTCCTCACCAAAAAAGGTAGGTGCGTCTTATACTCCAGTGCGTCTTATACTCCGAAAAATACAGTAATATTCCTTACACCTCCTGTTTTCCCCACAACAACTGTTTGAGGTGGTTGGGCTGAGAATGACTGGCCCATACCAATACATGGTAGCTAATGGTAAATGACCCTGAATAGTGGCCAGCCAGGTGCTAAGCCTGGAACAATTTCCAATCCAATTACAGGTAACAATTGTGCTATTCTGTTTTTCCCCCATACCTAATTGAAACATTTTAAAGTAAATCTCTGTCAACTTCAGAGGAAAAATAATATCATGTTGAACAGCTTTCTTAACTAACAACTGGGAAAACTATCCCAAGCAATTTCAACTACTTTTTCTCATGAACAAGGTTGAAATAGATTCACTTTCTGTTACATTATCCTTGCCTTCTTTTTAAATATACCGTATTTTCCGGCGTATAAGACGACTGGGTGTATAAGACGACCCCCAACTTTTCCTGTTAAAATATAGGGTTTGGGCTATACTCGCCATATAAGACTGCCCCTCTTCCAATACACACCAAATAAAAATTAAAAAACATCAACTGGCTCACCTACAATGTAAAAGCAGCTGTGCTAGACCCAAAATGGCCCCTGTAACAAGCAGGAACCTCACACAGCCACAAAAAGCCCCCCCAAAAAACTTTCACTCTAAACACACACAACACAACACAACTGGCTCACCCACAATGTAAAAGCAGCTGTGCTAGACCCAAAATGGCCCCTGCAACAAGCAGGAACCTCACACAGCCAGAAAAAGTCCAAAAAACCAACTTTCACACTTTACACACACAAAATTCCACATACAGCTTTGTGAGATTTTGTGTGTTTGTGTAGTTGGAGTGAAACACTACAGAAACACACTAAATCTCAGAAAGCTGCACAAATATTATTTTATTTTATTTTTATTTTTATATGAAAGCTAAATTTAAAACTTCCTAAACTTTAAATGGCTAGGTCTAAAAAAGAACAACTAAAAAAACCCCAATTGACTATTTTTTTTAAAGCTCCCAAAGGGGAAAAAAACTTACCCAATAGAACAGGGGTCTCCAACCTTGGCAACTTTAAGACTTGTAGACTTCAACTCCCAGAATTCCTCAGCCAGCTTTGCTTTGCTGGCTGAGGAATTCTGGGAGTTGAAGTCCACAACTAACTCCTTGCTTGATTGCAGGCAGGGAGTTGCTTGCTTGCCTGAATAGATTCAGGCAAGCAAAGCAAGGCAAGCGTTGCGACTAGCAGCTGAGGTAAGCAAGCTGGAGGGGGGAAACTTTTTCCCTTTTACATGGCTCTGGCCATCCCAGCTGAGTTGCAGGGAACTCAGCTGGGATCGTCAGAGCTGGGACCCTCAGAGTAAAAGGGAAAAAACTTTTTTCCTTTTACGTGGTTTCTGGGGATCCCAGCTGAGTTGCAGGGAACTCAGCTGGGATCGCCAGAGCTGGGATCGCCAGAGCCATTTAAGGCTCGTCAGAGCCTTTCAGGCTGGTCTGCCTGGTTACAGGAGAACTACACCCGGCGTATAAGACAACCCCCGACTTTTGAGAAGATTTTCATGTGTTTAAAAGTCGTCTTATACGCCAGAAAATACGGTAATTTTGATTAAGAATTTTTATTGCAATCATAAAAATCAATATTTTTTATAAAATATATATTTGTTTCCAAAGTTGACCATAAAGGTATGTGCTTTGGATTTTCGGTTGTTACATTAAATAACAACATTTGCTATTGAATAGCAGTATTTGTAATATATACTGTATATAATTTAATGTGAAAGTTAAATTCTGATATTTTATGCTGTCCTCATAAAAAAGAGGGCATAAATATTAAATGAAGTTAAATAATATGACTAAATCAGGTCAGATAACACATTCAATGTGAAACCCATGACATACAAATGCCATGGGTTTTATTTCTAGTCTAAGACAATTAGAAAGAAACTTTGAGAAATGAAATAATGATTATTAAAAGTGAAAATAGATTTATGGTGATAAGAAGACCAACACAGCAAGTAGCTGTAGATGCAGTACTGGTTCTAGAGACAAATATTTCAAATATGTTTATGTTGACAAATATTTCAAATATTTTTATGTTTACTATATTAGACGGGGGTTTTATATTAGCTGCCCTTTACTTTAGAACAATAAATGTTCTACAGTTTCAGTTTTCTATGATTACACTTGTACTGTAGTTCTGCTTTAATACAACTGCTCTTGTGGTTGCTGCCTGATCAAAGCTTGTAGCAGGCATTGGATAGGGAGAAAAACAGATAAATATATGTGCAAAAAATATGAATGTAAGTTCTGATATGAATGTGACAACAAGACAACAAGTAACTGGCTGGTTTTGTGTAGAATGAGCATCCTACAAAGTACTTTTCAATCTTGGCAATTTTGAGACTTGCAAAAATCAGCTCCCAGAATTCCCATGCTGGCTGGAGAAATCTGGGAACTGAAATCCACTTTTCTTAAAGTTGCCAAGTTTGAAAAACACCATCCTAAAATATATGTTTATAAGCAGCTTCCACAAAGAATCACTCCTGTGAAGTTTTCATTCATTCCGCAAAGGTTAATGGAGGAATTCCCCAAATCCTCACTGAAATGGTATTCAACAAAAATACATAGCTTTTCACAATTGGTATCCTTCAGCATGAGAAAGTGATAATTTGAAAGGCAATTTGGATCTGGTGGTCAGATCTTCTGTGGCTGGCCTCATAGAACTGGCAAATAGAATCATGGCAAACTGCAGTATTTTTCATAGCCATTTTCAGCCATTTCTTCAATAGATTTTGAAACTCTCTGCCCAGAAATGGGGCTAATCATTACCAAGTTTTGCTTCCCTTATAGTACCCTCTCCTAATTTTTTTTCAAATTTTCAAGAAGCTATGGTATCTTATGCCTCTTTTTTATTAAATGATCCACTTTCGGGTCTCATCATCTTTAACCCTAGTTACCAGATTATTTCTTCCCAAATCTTAAGATTCCCCCAAAGAATATCTCATTGTAGTAGAAATTGGAATACAATCCATTTTCATAGTAGAATCTGATGAGCAATTTGTGGCACTTTTTCATGATACGATTATTGAGAGCCACACTGAAGTAATTTAATCTATGTTCTTTGCCTCTCTTTTCTTGGATTCATTTACCAGGCACCAACATTCAAATTTCATCAGCCAAAATAGTCTAGAGTAATCAAAAAAATAACACCAGAGGTTCCTCATAATAGCAATATAAAAATAAATATTCAGTGTCTAATTTCATTCAGAATCCTAGATTTTTTTAAAAAACAGCAACAATTCATTTCAAATTTTTATGCCAATTTTAAAAAATGGGCACCTTCCACATCAGCTGTGAATTCAGTGGATTGCAAATTGAACTCATCTGGAGGATACCAAGTATGATTTAAATAAAAAAAGATGCGACAAGTCATTGTGACAAAAAATAACTAGAGATCTGGCCATGACAGTATAATTTAAGTTTATTATCTTTATAATTTTATAAAGATGTATTGAGCCCTAATACTAATAATATTGAATTTGCATCATTACCTAAAGCATAGTTGAGTATTCAAAATGAATTAAATAAAGTCTCAAGCAGTTTGTTAAAAGAAGACGGATACCAGTCCTCTTGTGGGCTCCCTGGTAACCTAAATATCAGTCCAAAAAATTAAAATGACTGGCATGAAAATGAGGAATTCACTCCAATCAAGTTTCATTTCACACAATTTTGGCAGCCCTGGATTACAGAAACCCTGGGGACACCCATTTGGCTACAACCAATGCTAGACCTTTTATGAGGAGCTTGTAATATTGAACAATAGTTTTGGCCTGTCTACTTGATTAGTTAATCAATGAAGCTAATTTATTTAGTTATTAGACTTTATATACCTCTGGCTATCAAAAACTCAATGTGCATCTTGCAGTTGGATTCTACTGTCAGATCATTGTTACTGCACTGATAGTAGTTTTGAATCAAATTATGATTTTTATATACGAAATTAACCAATGAAGTTAAATATGTGTATGTAAAAATAAGCATCGTAAAGACTATGTATTTATGATATGCGTTCATGGAATAAAGTCCACTTCATCAAGTGCATCATGCATAATATAAAGACAGTGATTTAAAAAATGTCATAGGTGAGAGAATCTCTTTCAGAGTTATGCCATGTTGCATCATATCATGCCTTCTGTCAATAACTCCTATTTCCTTATTTCTTGTTCATAAAGAATGAAGGTATATGAAGGAAAATCAAATTGCCTAAGCACATAAGAAAAAGGAAAATAAATATAATTTCTTGACTTGATTAAGCAAAATGACTACAGAGGTGTTTAATTGAATTTGAAAGGCCCTGGAGTTCCCAAAGCAGAGAAAGGGAGCATGAAGAAATGAAAATAAAATTGAACAATATTGAGAGAATAACAGTGATTGAGCTCACAAAAATGTATTCAATTAAAAGTTAACCTAAAAGCCTCAAGGGAGAAACAATTTAAAAAGGAAAAAAAGCCTGTAGCATCTGTCCTGGATGGAAAGTCGAAAGTTTAGGCATTGTTAAGACATTGTTAAAAAAGAAAGTGTGTAATTTATTTCTCCAATTGATATTATATAGACAAGGGCCTCCTATGGAATTCTTAATCAAGGACAAGATAATATAATAAATAGATTGTTGCAAGTGTGAAAAAGGTAGTATAGATATTAGATAATTTTGTTCTGAGAAAAATAAGATGAGAATAAAGTGAGAGTTTTTGTTCAAATAAAACTAGGCATAACACAAAGACACTTCTAATTTCTTTTTTGTATGTATGGTGTCTACTAGAAAAAGAAGTAACAGCAGGTAGATATTCTACACTATATGTAAATACCGATCCAGTTGATAATTCTTTCATTAACCTCCATGCTGTGGTGTCCAGATGGAAAAGCAGCAGCTCTTCCAGCTTGTATCAATACCATCTGTATGACCTGCTAAATTATTTCCCATTGATGCTGAACACTGCAACAAAGTGCTCACCTGTGTTTACCTTCTTCTTTTTTTTTAATTTCCCAGCTTAATTTTTGTTGTATTGTTTAGAGAGTTAACCTGGGGGCATTTTTTCCTGTTCTTTATAAGCTGGTCTAGGAATCTGAAGTCGAAGCAAGGTAAGATGGTCTAAATAAATCAGTCAATAAATAATTCTTTTCTCACTAAAAGTTTCTTGACCTGCTTCTGTCATGATCAAGGTATGCCATCAGTGATGGACTGTCACAATTAAGATGG